>NC_044367.1:20788270-21100770 GCF_007364275.1 Archocentrus centrarchus | reverse complement strand
AAGTTATTGGAAATTTTGGAAATATCCACAGAATAGATTCTTTTCTTACAAATACTGTGACCTTGTAGTGAACCCACTGCATTTTCTCTCTTGAAGTCTCTTATGGGTAGACTTGGATAACTAATGGATTTTTCTTAATGGAAAGGATCCTGTGATCATCACCCACTGCTTTCTTCAGTGGATTGTCAGTCCTTTTAATCTTGCTGATCTCGTGCATATGGTATTTTTTTTTCAGATTGTACCAAACTATTGACTTGGTCACTCCTAATGTTCCCATTCAAATGGATTTGTTTTGTTTTTTCAGTTTAAGCACAGCCCAAGCCAGTCACCTGGTGCCTTATCCTCTTAATTTTGCTGAGCTAGCAGGTTCAGTGGCAATCATGGATGTATACATATCAGCGTCTAGAGTTCTCTTACTCTCCAAATCCAAAAACATAAATAATTTGTGGAGGAAAATAGAAAATTTCTGTGGACAGATTGCTATCACTGCCGGCTTTGCTGTGTGCTTGACCTGCAACAAGAAAAAAGAAAGTAATGTGCTAAGACATTTCCAGAACAGGCAGGATATCATTGTGTTATTAGGTCTGAGAGTTGATTGCTCTATGTAGCTGAAGAAAAAAAAAGATTGTCTGAGCTTGACCTTAGCCAAAATTCATATCAAACTGGCCTATTTTTTAATATTTGTAATATTTTTAAAGTTGACTACTTTAAAGTTGACTGCTCTATGATTCATTTACACAAACAGGTATAATTCTTAGTGGCCTGCATAGATATATAGCCACTCAGTTTTCTTTATTTTAGTTGGAAAAATTCATAAATGCAACAAAACATTGTATTATTGTAATGAAAATTCAAAGTACCAAATAATCAGAAACAGTGCACAGCAGAGTCGTCATAAGTGGTTGAAGATTTTAACTATTTACATCTATTAGTAAAGTTGAAAGGCTAATCTATTCTTAATAGCTAGTGCCACCCTAATTATAATGCAAATATGCCTCACTGATTCTGCTGGTGAAAAATTGCTTAAAATAGCTCTTTTGGAAGTAGAGATTGCAAACCCCTGCCTTAAATGGGCTGTGGCCATGCGGGTCGTGGGTTCACAGCATCAGCTTCCAAAATGTAAATACTACACTTGGAATCATCTGCAGACCTTTTCTCTGCTTAATTTATGAATAAACAGTGAAGAAATACTCAGCGTCTGCCCATTAAAGTCCAATCACATTTGAGCCCCTGAAATTAGGTGACTGTGTATAAAAAATATTCAGCATATGGGTATATTCATCAGGTGCCTGTAACTGTAATGCTTGTATTCAACTTCAGGTATACCATTGTCCTGTGATTATGTGTTGGCACCTCTTTTTCTTTGAGCGCTGTCCTTTATCTGACACTGCCATGTCCCTGCTGACTGAATCCTGCTCTATAAGGACAAATATTTTTTTTTAAAACCCATCAAACTTGTTATATTCTAAGCTGTGAACATTAAATTAATGTTTAATTGAATAAGTTTTAAGTAATTATCAATTAGAAGTTATGTTTGATTCTGAACTTTCTTTGACTGAATAAACAGTGATGTGCAGCTTCTAATGTTGATGTATGTATTTCTTTTATTGCTGCTGTGTTGTCATATTTAAAACAAAGAGACAAAACATACTTTTTTTTTTTTATCCCACATTTGCATAAAGGTGCAGCAACAAATGCTAGAACAAGCCTAATTACCAAATGAGACATTGTACACACTGGTGCTCTATTCCTTATCTCTTCTATTCAACAAAACCCAAAAGATTGGATGGAGTTTTTACTTTTCCTACCAGAGCTAAAAATGTATGGCTGTCTATAGTATTAGCCTGCTCCAGCTTTGCTGAGACTGCTCAATACTGAGCTCCATTGAGAATAGGTTTAAAAGGTTTGAATGCCTTCTGCTGAGGCAGGGCATCTACCAACCACTCTTTACATGCCCTCTGTTGCAGCCCGCTGGCCTTTGTGTCACCCAACAATGATGGCACCAGAGCGCCACAGCCGGGGAAACATCATTGTTCGCTTTGGCCAATGGGAATGCATCAAATGGACATTTACGTGATGTGTGAGTTTCTGCGCATATGTGTGTGTGTGTGTATGTGTATGTTAATGCAAAGGTGAATGCATCTGAAGTGAATGTCTCTTTCACACCAAGCATTTGCACCTACCTTGTGACGAAGAGGGGGGTGTGGACGTCACACCAAGAGAGAGCCAATCACATATTAGCTGTTTGGATTTATGCCAGGCCTTTAGGCTTGTAAGACTTTAGTACAAGTGGCAAAAGCCAGTTTTTTCAAAAAAAAAAAAAAAAAAGTCTGAGACGAGATGCCTTATACACCGTCGGGCTTTTTTTGCGACCGGTTGATCCGGGAACGAGAGAGGAGAGATGGGGAAGGATCTTTGAACAAGCCCCTCCGCTTCAACGGCCAGGATTATAACAACCTAAGACAGGAGTGCCTTCAGAGGAAGACCTTGTTTGAGGATGAGACTTTTCCGGCCACTGTGGAGTCTCTGGGCTTCAAGGAGCTGGGACACAAGTCCAACAAGGTCAAGAACATCGTCTGGAAGAGGCCCAAGGTAGGATGGGGACTCTGTTGGTACACAGAGAGGCACGCTCAAGTTAAATAAAGGGGATGGACACACATGTGGGAGGTGGGACATTATTTTCGATACACAGCAAATCAAACCTGCAAGGAAAAAGTGCATTTTTCCAACCAGAAAAGGGATTATATTATGGTGAAAATTGTGTACTGCTGTGGAAATTTACCTGGAGATGGGATGAAATACTCCCCACCAGTTCTACTTGGATGAAATGGAATTAATGTACTCCATTTCCACACAAACTCTTAGTGATTATGTCTGTTTCATGTTTTCTGGTTCAATTTCTCTAATGGATGTTTTGCCAGTTATTCAGAGACACGTTGACAGTACGCGGAGAATACAACAGCCCTACCACTCAGAGAATCAGATACATAATGGCTATAGGAGCTAATTCTTGTTCCTATTTAAACTCAAGTAAACTCTGTGTTTATTCTCTGCAGGAAATCTGTGAGAACCCTCAGTTCATCGTTGGAGGAGCCAGTAGGACAGACATCTGCCAGGGAGATCTAGGTAAATTATGGTTCTAGCATTTTAGGCATGCAGGTAGATCACAAGACTGAATAACACGATAATCTCTTTATTATGTGAAGTGAGCGTTTTAATAAAATTCAAAAGAGGGAGTTCATTTCAATTTCTTTTCAGCAAACTACACTGAAATAGCTTCTGATTTTTGACAGGTTTGGGACGAGTATAACAGCAAACTTCATTAACAGGGTAGCAAAATATCCCAGCGATCCCCTCCACACGGCCTCTCAGCCTGCAGTGGCCTCCCCATATTGTGCTTACTCTTTTGGAAGGGAATCCATCCAGCAGCGCTTCTCATTGTTGTTTTGTTCAGACAGCAAATAAAGGGGACCAAAGGGACAAAGGTCCTGGCAGACGCTGTTAATGCTAAAAACTTACATTGTTCACAGCCCAGCAGCAAACACCCCGTTACACACCTGGACGAATTAAAAAAACACAAAGATCAGCACTCAGCAGTGATTTTTTTACTCCTGCAAAACAAAACAAAAGATGTCCAGGAGAGAATTTCCTGTCAGTGTTTGGTTTTAGAGATCCCACCACTGTCAAAAGGCATTTTACATAGACCAGTCTTGTAAAATTTAGAAAAAGGTGTTTGTTTTTTTCCTCACAGTTTGAAGTGCACTGGAGCAGATTTTGAAATCACATTTAGGAGCGGAATAGATGTTTTAAAAAACCATAATTATGAGTCATTTTCTGTGTCCAGGTGACTGTTGGCTGCTGGCTGCTATCGCCTGTCTCACCCTGAATGAGAAGCTTCTGTACCGAGTGATTCCCCCAGAGCAAAGCTTTTCAGAGGGCTATGCTGGAATTTTCCACTTCCAGGTCAGAACCACCCTGAACTTATTTAAACAATACACTTGGTTGAAAATTGTAATAATAATAATAATGACAGCAACTTTATTTGTATATCACTTTTTAAAACACACAAAATGCTTTACAGTTTGGATAAAACCACACATTAAAGATAAGTGTGCATGTCCCAGCATAACAGATGCACAGTCATACATTCATTCCTGCATACGTACTTCCACACGCTCATTAGGTGTGAACCATAGCCAACAATAATAGGCAAAAGATTAAGGAAAGCTATAAAAGTGAGTTTTCAGCAGCTATTTAAAACAAATCACTGATTCAGCCGACTTGATGGACTGAGGAAGGCTGTTTCAAAGTTTAGGAGCTACAACCTCAAAAGCGCAGTCACCTCTGGATTAAAAATTTGAACGTGGAACAGTTAAAAGATGCCGTTCAGATGATCTGAGAGCCTGACTGCTGGAATATGGCTTGAGTTGCTCTGCTATATGTGAATATATAAGAATCTGGCCGTGTAGGGTTTTATAGCACAAAGACAACATAGTAAAAATGTTATTGTTTTTTTGAAAAACTGTGCTTTGCTACTTTTATGGTGCATGGGAAACAAAAGACAAAAATATCATCTCGTATTTTAGCTCATATCTGAGTTCATCCGATAGCGCCAGCCTGTGAAATTTTCCTGGCTAGAAGCCTGTCTTCACTCTCATCAAAATACAAGAGAAAGTGATGTATTTTCCTGAAAATTTGATTAAAAAAAAACATAACACAGGCTGTTGGCTATAAATTGCTAATACTACCCAGTCATATATAAGTTCTAATGGCAGTATGTGCCCCACTTGCCATCGGGACACAAACTTCAGTACAAGAGCAGTAAATTTAGGTCAGAGTAATGAGCAACATCACAAACTAACCACCTCCTATTACCAGTTTTAATTCACTTTTTATATAAATAAATATATTTATGTAAATATGTAACTAGTAATTTCAAACTGAAGATAAAACACTGCCATGCAGGAAAAACAAACAAACAAAAACAAAGTAATGCAGACAAAAACCAGAAACAACACTAAACATCACCAACACTGTGTTGAAGAAGACACTAATGTGTTGCTGGCATCAACTTCACAAACTAGTATATGTTTTCAAAAAACATTCAAATTTCACATTCTGTTTTATTTACATTCTCCACAGTGTCCCACTTTATTTGGTCTTTTTTAGATTTAAAGATGAATTAATTAGAAAAGAAAAGAATTGGAAGATTTCCCAAGAATGAAAATAATCATTTTTTGCAGACCTGGGGGGCCATTTAGGATTTCTCAGAACTTAAAAGATTCCTGGCAGCACTTGTTAATGTTAATTTGTGTGAAGTTGAAGAAGCATCATTGTCCTCCGGTTCATTTTAACACTTAATTCTCGGGAATGTTTCTCCTCCCTGATGTCCTTCTGCTCATCAGTTTTGGCGTTATGGTGACTGGGTGGATGTCATCATCGATGACCGCATCCCAACTTTCAACAACCAGCTGGTCTTCACCAAGTCCGCTGAGAGGAATGAGTTCTGGAGCGCCCTGCTGGAGAAGGCCTATGCCAAGTGAGTGTCTTTATGCTCGAGTGGAGGATATCAGAGCATAAAGTTCTTTGTGGTAGTTTTATTCAATAGTACTTAGCTCAGATCACCATATCATATTAACACAGTATAATAGATCTTTATATTCACTCCCATTTTGTAGGAATGACAGCTCGGTCACACTCAGCAGGTTGTTACTGAATTGTGGCTTCATCGTTTAAACATTCTGTTAAATGTGTTTGGCAAATATTATATATCCTTTTATACAAAACTAACTTCATAAAATTAATTTAAGGGCTTTGTGTATTGTATCTAAGTTGCACAGATAAGGTATGTCTAAATGGATAAAAACTAAATATAACATCTATGCTCTCTCCTCTCTCTATTTTCCAGGCTGCATGGTTCTTACGAGGCCCTGAAGGGTGGAAACACCACTGAGGCCATGGAAGATTTCACTGGTGGAGTCACTGAGTTCTATGAGATGAAAGAGGCTCCCAAAGAACTCTACAAGATAATGAAGAAAGCTCTGGAGAGAGGTTCACTCATGGGCTGCTCCATCGATGTGAGACATTATTATTCCCTCCACAGCTCAGCATGTCTTGATAAATTTGCATTGAAGTGGCTGATGCACCTTGTTGTGTTTGCATTGTCGTAGTTTGATTTTATATTTTAAAGGAATGCGTCACAGACTCGCTCATGTCTTTTACATTTCGAAGTCTACTCCACTGTGAAAAGCACCTAGTCAGGGTGTGTTGTTTACAGCCTGCAGTACCTTACCTTCAGCCACCAGGTGTCAGCAAATTAAAGCAAGATTTTCAGCTGCTATTAGGCTCCTCACTCAGAAATGTCATCCTGCAAATTTGTGATGTTGCTGGTATTTTTTCTTTTTTCTTCTTCTTGTTTTATCTTCATTAAATCTGTTTTATTTATCTGCAGTCTTTGGTTCCTGCTCGCTTTGAGACTCGTACAGTGACGGGACTTGTGAAGGGTCATGCTTACTCTGTGACAGCAGTGGACGAGGTAAAGCAGTGTGTTTTGTGCAGTGAGACTACTTTGTATAATGGAGACCTGCTCAGCAAGCCACCAACTGGAACAACACAATAATACGACTGTACACTTGGAAGCCATGAATGCTGCATTGAGCAAAACAGTAAGATGATGTGATGACGCTCATATTAAATCTGAGGGTCTCCCTGTATGCAACTTTGTGTATTACCACAGTGCCGACCATCTCAGCACAAGGACTCTAAAGTTCGTCTGGTGCGTCTCAGGAACCCGTGGGGTCAGGTGGAATGGAATGGTCCCTGGAGTGACAAGTAAGGAATTTTAACCATCTCTTGATGCAATTAAATATTTTATTTTCAACCCTATTTTAGCAATAGGTTCACTATTTTATTTTATTTTTACTATTGTAACTTTAGACTATTTTATTATATCTGACATTTTCCCCAACAGCTCCAAGGAGTGGGCCACACTTTCTAAGGCTGAAAAGGAGAAGCTTCAGCACCAAAGTGCCGAGGATGGAGAGTTCTGGTAAGTGACATAAGGCATTTACCAATTTCACCGTAGCTGTCAGAATCCATAATCTGTCCTGATTGCTTTTATTCACGTCCAGGATGTCATTCGAGGACTTTAAAAAGAACTACACCAAGATTGAGATCTGTAACCTCACCCCTGATGCCCTGGAGGATGATAAGATCCACAAGTGGACGGTTTCTGTGAATGAGGGGCGCTGGGTGAGAGGCTGCTCCGCTGGAGGCTGCAGGAACTATCCTGGTAATCTCACAGGAGAACAAAGAGTGGTCTTTCACTTTACTGAAGAATTATAAACCTTTTTTTTTTCCCCTAAATACTTAAAGAACCCGACTGTCTTCTTCTTAAATGGTGCATTTGTTATTTACAGTACAAAACATGAAAACTAAAAATAATTTTGGACAATTAATTTCAGTAAGAACCAGAAAATAGTAACCAACTCTCTTGCAGACACTTTCTGGACCAACCCGCAGTACCGCCTTCGCCTGCTGGAGGAGGATGATGATCCTGAGGACAATGAGGTGGCCTGCACCTTTGTGGTAGCGCTGATGCAGAAGAACAGAAGGAAAGAGCGGAAGATGGGAGCCAACCTCTTCACAATCGGATTCGCCATTTATGAGGTGTTCCCTTTGGTTCTTAATCACCATTCAAAGTCAGTTCCATTCCCTAGCATCTGTTGCTAATTTAATTTTAGGGTTTTCCTTTCTTGTTTTTTGTTGGTTTTTTTTGGCAGACAAGTATATTTGATTTTGCTCTAGTTAAAATTGCTGATGTTGCTTCTTTTTCTCGGCAGGTGCCAAAGGAGGTAAGGAAGGCATGAATGGGATTCTCAGACTGGAACAGGAGTTTGCAAGTTAATTCCACCCAACACTTTATATTTCCATATCCATGCCTCCACTTTCCAATGTCATCACCCACTTTTAAACAGTAGTGCTTCACTTTAGCTTTGAGGGGAATCTTCTGTTTTATTTTGCATTTCTTGCTCTTTACATTGTGCCTATCCTATTCCAGATGCATGGAAACAAGCAGCACATGCAGAAGGATTTCTTTCTATACAACTCCTCCAAGGCCCGCTGTAAGTCCTACATCAACCTGCGCGAGGTGACCCAGCGGTTCCGCCTGAGCCCCGGCGAGTACGTCATCGTCCCCTCCACGTATGAGCCACATCAGGAGGGAGAGTTCATTCTGCGAGTCTTCTCTGAAAAGAAGAACACCTCAGAGTGAGTGGGTGAGGGTGATCAGGGTGGCCTAAGATGCCATGAGGTGGGAATGGGTATATATTCTAGTTTTCCTTCTAGCATTATACAGAATTGTAGTTAGATATGTTCTAACCTTTTGCTTCAGTGACATTGATTTTATATTTCTTAGTAGGGCTGGGTATTGGAATACAATGTGTTGGCTTTTGGCTTAGATAGTTATTTATCAACCTGTTCTCATTACCAGGGCATCAACAATGCTTTGTCAAAGCAGTCTTTAATAACTCGGGCAAGGTTTAATCTTTACGGCAATAATAATCTTGTCACACATGCATTATTATCACATGAACCCATTATATTAATAAGGGTTAAAATATATTAAGAAGTATACAAAAAAAATGAAAATAAATTAAATTAAATTAATTATATTGTAGCATCCACATGAAGCTCAAGAGGATGCTTTGAATTTGAATACTTCTGGGCTCTGTTCTACATATCCAGGTTATCTTTCTGTATGTATTCACTTACCCTAACCTCAGGAGTCAGGATAAGCAGTCACATGAAGCTGGTTATTTGACCAACCATAATTTTGGATAAGTGTATCAGCAGCATAGCAGCTGAGTTTACAAAGGAAGATAAAACTATAATATTTGAAAAATATAGAGGTCAAACACAATGCAGACTGAAGGCAACATACTGTAGCTGCTGCAGACAAAGCAGTGGGGTGAGTGCATGTGAAGCACTGTAGAGTAGTATTAAAAGCACTGTATGAATGCACAAGTGCTTCAAACACTTTGGTTAGTAGGTCTGCACAAGATCTACTATTTTAATAAAGTTTAGCCTATTTGAAACCAGGATAGGAAGCCAAATGCTTTCTGGGTGTGTAAGTGAACAGGTTTAAAAATATCACAACTCTATCATTAAGACACAGGAGACCATGTGCAATCATGGAGAGCACACATGGAGAATTGATGGTGTTTAATGATCTGAGAGTAAACACTAAATATAAAAACAGAATTCAAACTTTAGTCTACATGCAAATTTGATATAAGATCAGCAAGTACAAATAAGTGGCCTGTTGATGAATCATATTTTCAAGCTTATAGAGCAATAAAATTGTAAAATTTTTGGAACCAACAGAAAAAAAAAGAGAAAAAAAAAAAACCCCAATAAAGTTGCATCTAAGAATACTGATACTCATTAGGGAAAACACAAAGACTTCTGATGCTATTGAAAAACTTTAGACCCTCCTACTCTCCATGCACAGAGGTCTAAGAGACCTTCCAGGAATGCTGATACGTTTTTCCAGAGAACTGATTGGTCAGTAGGTGGTGTTCTCTATAGTCTCTCACTCAGAGAACCAAGGTTACAACGTAACTGTACGATTTCATACTTGTTACCATGGCAATATACCCTGGTGAGAAGTAGTAGGCCTCATAATACAGAAAACCTAAGGTTATCCCTGATCCCAAATAGTTAAAATACTTTGAAGGGCTGCAACTAGCAAATATTTTACTGTTATATAAATGACATAAAAATATATGGGAAAGTATAATTTTCAAAGTCTGACCAGCAGGCCCACACATTGGTAATCATCAATATGTTGATTTTACTATCATATCACACAAAGAAGTACACATGAGAAGGAAGAAGCTGTAAATTTGAGGAAATTTTTCCCTTATATTTTTTTAAATTTTATGTTCTGTGGATAAACAGTTTAAATAATACTGTCAAATGTTCCCAATAAATGCCTACTTTGTTGCATGTGCAGAAGTAAGTTCTAGGCACATGATTTTGTTTAGGACTACACTAACTTCATTGCATCAGGAAAGGGGAGACTGCAGAGGGCCAAAAGCAGGATGCTGGAAAAGTCCACAATGAACAGGCCAAAAATGTGCCCATCAACTAAACCAGTCATAAAGATCGTGCACGCACACACACAAAGAAGCCAAACAGCCAATGCTCTGATAAGCAGCCATTTATACACTGAGGTCTCATTAGCTACCAAAAAACAGGTGAATACAGTTAACACAGGTGACAGTAATCAGGCAATCAGGGGAAGACAGAGACAGAACCTAGCTTTCAAAGTAAAACGGACTCAGCATGGATAAAAGAAGTCTAACATCAAATGTGAAAACAGGAAAATAGTCATTTTAAAAGAGGGTTTAGCTGTCGTCATCGTCACTACATTTTTCCGCACTCATTTGACATTTATGCATTTCAAAAGAAGCCTGGCACAAACTAATACCGATAAAATTACAACAATACCCAGCCCGCCTGTATGTGTAGTTAGGGGTATCTTAAGTTTCTGAGGCATTTCTCTACCCTATGTGTACATTTTCCAGTGCAGGTTTGTGTGTCTGTTAATGAGGGTGGGATTTTGTCGGAGTGCTTGGTGGGTGGGGCACAAACCACCAAGAACAAACAATTTTAACGGCGATTTGATTTGTAGAATTGGAAGAAATCGGCCCGAGTTCGAAGCTGTTATGGAATCTTTTTTAGGACAAGCGTCTTCAGATTTGGGGACGATCTGGTAAACTTTCTAAATATTCAATACTGCATACTCAAGCCTCAGCAAACCTCCGTATCCCGCCCCCAACCCCCCTGCTGCCCAGAGGACCACACAGCATGCAAAGCCAGCCTGCACTCTGATGGACCCGGACCTGGGTGTGACTCAGACTGTGGGACAGATGGCCTTTGAATTACCCAACATGCCTTTAGATCATAGCTTTCAATGACACCATTTGTTATTCAGGTCACAAATTAACTAAACTAACTAAAAATGGAAAGTTCTGGTAAGTGACAATCAAGCGTACCCAAAACAAGAGCAATCAGGAAGAAAAACACTTGACTGGCAGAAGCAGCAGGTGGTACAAAACTAACCCAGCTTTATTTAAGTGCAATGTGACTTTGGGACGATAAGCCTTTATAAGCCAGTATAATAAAGCTGACAACTCAACACATCAGCATCATTTATTGGCTTTCTGTTCAAAATTCAATGAGAATAAATTTGATAGCTGCAGTAAAAAGAGTACAGGCTTATGGTCCAGGTGAGATGATGATGTCACTATGGTGACTGCTGTTTGTTCGTCTTCACTCAGGGAGATAGAGAACAGGATCGAGGCTGACCATCCAGTGGTAAGTGTCTTCTTAGTTTTCCAGAGTTTGCTGAAGCTACTGCAGCAAAGGGATTTCTCAATATCTTGACATTTCTCTATTAAGTATACCTGAATTGTCTGATTCCTTTGAAAGAAAGAAGCTGCAGCAGGTTTCAACTGCTCTACTTTATCTTATTTTATTCTAGAAATATGGGTGTAGCCAGTTTGGCATACAAACTAAGTTAGTAATTTAAAAAAGTAAATACTTTGGAAAGGATCAACTTGAGAGTTTTCCCTTGTTTTCCTTTGTGGCTCCACAATGCCTCAGCCGGCACCAGCCTCAGCGGGGGAAGAGAGCGAGGAGGACCAGCAGTTCCGGACTATTTTTCAGGAGATAGCCGGCGAGGTCAGTACAGAAAGACAAGGAGTTTGGCTTTAATTAAAAAAAAAATAACCATTTTGTTTTTTCAGCAGCAATAACAGAAAACGAAGTGATTGCTGTACTTTGGAAAGTTATTTCCTCTCTCTTCTTTATTGGGGTCCTGCTCTGCTCTGCTCTCACACAGGACATGGAAATATCAGCCAACGAACTGAGAAATGTTCTCAACAGAGTGATCACCAAACGTAAGTCAAGTCTGATAAGCTGAACTGCACTGTTTCACACACTGCATCCGCAGATGCATGAGGCAAGTATAGAGACACTGAGACAAAGTATTTATACACATGAGAGTAATAGGTGAATTGAACACATGAGGGCAATGAGAGGAGGGTAAAACCCATCCATCATCCATCTTCTTCCACTTATCCTTGCACGAAGAAGTAAAATTAAATCCAAGACACAAGAGACAAATGACTACCAAAATAAAGCAGGATTCAACTAACAAATACAGAGGTTACACACACATATACACAGCACCTTTCCAATAAGGGAAACACTGGGGAAGGCTAGGAAACCTATACAAGTATCTCATAATGACTAAAAGCATGAAAATAACAGAAAAGCTCTAACAATCCAAAGAAATTCTAATAAACAAAAGCACAAAATTTCAGGATCATGACACACATTATATTAACAACTAAGGTAATTACTGGATGCATACAGAACACATCTTACTGGAAATGAGGCTGTTTTTATGTCAGATTTTTGCTATAGAATTATTGTAGTAAAACAAAAATAGTAACTATGAAATACAGCATATATTAAAAACTGTGCTGTCAGTGAGATTCATTTTTAACTTGTGTGTTTGCAGACTGTGATTTGTAGTGAGAGTAGGGAGCGGGTTGAGCAGGTTGGAGACAATGTTAGAGAGACAAGGCTGAGATGGTTTGGACATGTGCAGAGTGATAGTGGATATATTGGACAAAGGATGTTTAAGATGGAGTTGTCAGGTAGGAGGAAAAGAGGAAGACCTCAGAGGAGGTTTATGCATTTAACGAAGCAGGATGTGCAGAGAGTGTTGGTGTGACAGAGGAGGATGCTAGAGACAGGGTGAGATGGAGCCACTGTGGTGACTGCTAAAGGGGGTGTCCAAAAGAAGTTGCCTTTTTGGCAAATGAATAGGATACAATATTATATGATTAGTTTATTGTCTCTCATAAGAGAAAAACATACTGGATTAGACATCTTTTGTATCTGAAAATAGAGGTCTGATCTCCACCTGATCTGAGATCTACAATCATTTCTTCAGTTTTTCATACATGAATGGACAAGTAATGCTCGTCACACCAGTTCACGAGCCTCTCCACTCCGGCTTTATGGCTGGAAATGTCAGCGTTACTTGTGAGTAAACTGAGAATAAGGTTTCCAACACACTGGTCAGACTAGGAGCTAGCACACTAATTTGTATACAGAGCACACAAAAAAAGGAGAACTAGTGCCAATGTGCTACTTACCCTTATGTTAGAAAGAGCAATATTAAATTTCACTTGTTGTATTTGATAAAAAGTAGAATTGGTCCAGCTAAAGGATTAACTTTTAGCTGGCCAATTTTCTATGCAGAATATTTGGTTAAATCATATGAAAAGCAGAATTAAGAGCATTAAAGTGCATTATTGTAGAAATGATGTTACTTGTGCTTCTTTTATAGGTAAATCAATATAGCAGAAAATCGCAAAAAAATAACAATGCCACAATTATTTACAATATCATTATATGTCATGTTATTGTGACACTGCTTACTGGAAGATAAATTTAAAGATAAAAATATTTTATCTGCTTGAGAGTGAGTGCTTAAAGACCAAAGACCAATAGCGGCCTGCTCTCTTTACTTGTCCTCTAAGTGTTTTCACTCTGTCTGTGTTCCCCAGATAAGGACCTGAAGACTGAGGGCTTCAGCCTGGAGAGCTGCAGGAGCATGATTGCTCTGATGGACGTATCCTTTGTATCGAGTGCCTCGGGCTGGCTGTGTTGTCTATAGGAGGCACAACCTGCCGAGACCCATGGCAGGGTCTGTGATGGATGCTCACGGCGCCTAGGCCTCATTTCAACTATAAAAAAACAGTGACGTTTGCTTTTAACCTCTGACTTTATGAGGGTTTAAGCAGAGTGTGTTTATTTCTGGCCGTTTATGATTGTTACACCACTCAAATGTGACAATTATATTATTTTATGTGAAAATACAGTGTGTATATGGCTCATAAAGGCAATACTGAGACACAAAGACAGATATTTTTTCTGAGTTGGCGTGGACTGACATGTTACACCATTTTAGTCTTAACTGTGTCTCCTCAGATGGATGGGACAGGTAGACTCAACCTTCAGGAGTTCAGGCATCTGTGGAATAAGATCAAACAGTGGCAGGTGGGAAAACAGGTTTAATTTTTTTATAATATAAGAAATTTCAGAATCATTCTTTAATAAGCTTCCTCTTAGTTTATTGATATACATACAAATCATAGCTGCTTTCTTTCAGGGAATTTTTAAACACTATAACACCGACCAGTCTGGCATCAACAGTTATGAGATGAGGAATGCTGTCAATGATGCAGGTAATAACACATAAAATGCAAATGCAGTGCAAAAGTATTGAGCCACAACTCATTTCTTTATATTTTGCTTCCAAAGGGTCAGACTTGTAATTTTTTAAAGTGAACCTGAGCAATAGTTCTCCAGGCTTTATGAAGGCCTTTCAAAGTTTTTCTTTGGACATTGGCTGATTTTTCATAAATTTTCAGTCCAGTCCTTTTACCTGATCATTTTCAGGGGAATGATTTTTTTTTCTTTGTTTATTAAGCCAATTAAGACTGACCTATAAGTCTTTCAAGCATGAAAAGGCACCTAACTTAAGGCATGAACCAGACAATTTATCAAACACCTATTTTACCAATTGCCAATTACCAATAATTTAAAATTTACCAATTTAAAATTATATCTTTAGGTACTTTGTTACTAGCTGCCTATCACAAAAGCACATCTGTTCCAGTTTTTTTGTTGAATCTCCATAAAAGAATAAAATATTTTTTCACAGGGTGATTCCCAAAGAGCTATTAGCAGAAAATTTAAATAGGAGATGAACAGTGTCTGAAAGTCATGTCCTTAAGAAATACTAAAGAATCCAGCCTAACACAGGACCTGAGAGATGCCTCTGGGCCTGCAGCCGATCCATCTACTGTTCACTGAAGCCCCATAAGAAATGGTTTCAGTGGAAGGGTGGCTGTGAAGAAGCCATTCTTAAGGAAGGGATACAGAAAATGCTGAGGTATGCCAAATTATGCAGAAACTGGACTGAAAATTAGTGACAACAGGTCTGATGGAGTGATGAAGTTTAAATTGTCGTCAACATGTCAAGAGGAGATCAGGAGAGAGGCACAATAGTGAGTGTCTACAACCATCTGTAAAACACAGTGGAGGCTTTGTTGTGATTTAGGGCTCCATTTCAGGTGGTGGTGTTGGGGATTTTTTCAAAATTGATGAAAATATGAAGACAGAAATGTACGATCAGATTTCGACCCACCATGCAATACAATCTGAAAAGCATCCCATTGACAACAGCTTTTTTTTCCCAGCATGATAGTGATCCCAAACACACTGCCAATGCAGTAAAAAGGTAATGCTATCGGTCATGGATTGGCCTCCCCAGA
Organism: Archocentrus centrarchus; assembly: GCF_007364275.1. NCBI lineage: Eukaryota > Metazoa > Chordata > Actinopteri > Cichliformes > Cichlidae > Archocentrus > Archocentrus centrarchus. The sequence goes on along the minus strand of NC_044367.1, from coordinate 21,085,348 downwards.
GCCTGAACCTCAATATTATTGAAGCAGTGTGGGATCATCTTGACAGTGAACAGAACAGCATCCAAAGAAGAACTTTGAATGTCCTTCAGAGAACTAATCCTGAAGACTGGAAAGCTGCCTAAGAGAGTTCAGGCTGTGCTGGTCATACCAAATATTAACTTTCAAGCTTGTTAGAATTGTACAAACTCTGTTTTTGCCTCATATCCTGTGTTTCTATCTATGTTTGTGCATGTTTCAATAAATTCTTGCACCTATTTCCCATTTTCCAAGCAAAATATAAAGAAATGAGGGGCAGCTCAAGCACAAAATATGTTAGTATGTTATGTTAGAATTGGTTAAAGCCACTAAAAACAATGTAAAGCTGTATTTTCAGTTTGTAACACTAATGTTTAAAAAGCATAACCCTGAACTTGATGCATCTAAAAACATGGGGAGTAGTCTTTGAAAGTGGAAGTTAGTAATGGATGTACAGTCCTCAAGCACTTTACTTGTAACACTTGTACTACGTCTTATACAAGTCAAGTCATTCTTAGTAATATAGCACATTTGGAGTTGGAACAAAATGCTCTTCAGTTGAGAAAAATGGATTAAGTGTGCAAGTTTGCAAAAATACACAATATAGGAAGTACAAATAAAACATGGAATATATAATTAAGGAAGAAAGAACTGCATGATTTAAATACAAACACAGGATGTGAATTAAAAATGGGAAAGTTTAAAAGTGCAATCCAAAAATGCTGCCAATATCCTTATTTTAGAAACTTTTTTATGTTTCTTATTAAGGTCACAGCAGATGAGAGCAGTGTATTGGATACGTTCTATCAAATTACATTAGATTGCACAGGTGTCCCAAGAAAAGTGCTCGAGTGCCAACATCACATTTTCTCATTTTTAAATTCAGCTGATGATTTGTTGAGTCTTTGCTGCAGAGGAAATTACAGCTTGAACTCATCCTGTAAATGTCCTTGTCAATGTACAGTCATGTGTCTTATGCCCCGCTCAGGCTTCCGTCTCAACAACCAGCTGTACGACATCATCACCATGCGTTACGCAAACGAGAGCATGAACATCGACTTCGACAGCTTCATCAGCTGTCTGGTCCGGCTTGAAGCCATGTTCAGTAAGTCAGTGAGATGGATTTCACATTTTGTCTGAGATTTTAGAGACTAAAGACCTATTTTTATTTCAGAGGAAGTTTCCAAGGATGTCAAAAAATTCAGTTTGAATTTTGAGAAATTTGTATATATGAGATGAACCATACTTTTATGGTGAAGTAATGAGATATAATTAAAAGACAGTGGGTCTACTTACCTTACCTTAAAGGAAACTTCAATCAAGATACAGCCATGACCAAAAGTTTGCCACTTCAGACTCAGGGCAAGAGGTGGGGTACACCCTGGACAGGTTGCCAATCTGTCACAGGGTAACACATAGAGACAGACACACATTCATGCCTACAGTCAGTTTAGAACCACCAATTAACCTAAATCCACGTTTTTTTTTTTTTACTTTGGGAGAAAACTGGAGTACCCACACAGACACAGAGAGAACATGCAGACTCCATACAGAAAGGCCCCTGACTGGACTCAAACCCAGGACGTTCTTGCTGACAGTGAACCAACAGTGCTAACCACTGCACCACCATGCTACCCTCTTTGCATAAATTAGATTTATGTGCCAATGAAAGTCTTTGAAACTTATGAAATGGTTAAGAATGTTAAAAATAAAAAAATCTGAAAAACTGAAGTGGCACAGAATATAAAACAAAAAATTTATGCTACTGCCCAAACATGGCCATGACTGCACTCTATGCTGTCATGATCCTTAATCACAAAGCAGGGCTATAGGAAGTGAGACCTCACAGATTCAGTCAGTTTGATCAGATTAGATTGTGGTGTCTCTACATACTTTAGTATTTTTATTCAAACTTTTCTTCTGACAGTTGACAGGCCTACTGGATTAGTGAAAACTGCATTTTTAGCATCCAAACAATGTTTCTGAGACTTCCTTGTATTTATTTCTTTTCCTTCTTATGTGAGATAAACCACACTCGTGTTGAATTGCAGCTGCAGTGTGATGTTTCTCTTCTCAGGGGCGTTCCAGGCCTTTGATAAGGACGGAGATGGTACCATCAGACTCAGTGTCCTGGAGGTACGAGTCAAGGCAGAACAGTAGTCTTTGAATAGAAACCACAGATGTATATGTATTTATTTTTAAGTCCAGAACTGATAGCTCTGCAGTCCGATGAACCTCTTCCTTGTGTCCATCTGCAGTGGCTCCAGCTGACCATGTATGCCTAGAAAGGCCAATCTTCTACCAGGTGAGCTCCACTCCACACAAGGACCGGACCTGCCAGCCTTTACCTCAAAACTCAGTGTGCCTGACCACCGTTAGCCTTCATCCACCTCGCCTCAAGCTCCGCTCCTTCTGCTCCAAAATGTATTTTTCATTTGATCTTTTCCATTTTTCTCTCTCTACAGCAGGTCTCAGGCCTTTTGCATTTCCTTCTCTGCCTTTGTCCTCCCATTATCATCAAAATATCAGTCTCGGTCGTAAGCGCTGTTCTGATTTTTTTTTTTTTTTTAAATACATCCTTACCGTAACATTTGTACCATCTCAGGCAACAAACACACACAACCTCTTTTTTTCTGTCATAATACCTCACAGAGCCTTACCCAGCAACCCATCTCTGTACTATTCATATCTCCTGCTAATATCTCCTCCTTCAGCCTCCCTGTGTTTTCTTCTTCTTTTAGCAAACTGAGCAGCAAGGGCTTTCTTCCTGTATTCATTCCAGTGAACTGGGCTCTCTAATGGACAGTGAATAAAAATTGTGAATTACTCACTAACCTGTAAAGATTTCTGATGCAACTAAGAATCTGTACAAGCAAGGCCTAACAAGGATTGAAAATACCACTGTTTCCTCACTGAGGTATTTATTTGCTGATTTTTATTTATTTATTCTTGTAAATTAATCCACCTGGATTTACCATCAGCCTGGAATCAATCACATCTCACCGGCCAGTAAAAAAAAAGTGTTCTCTGGTGGACAAACTCAGGCTTCTTCTGTTCAAGTCAGCTCAAAAACTGTCACATGTGGATGGATGACAAATAAGAAGAAAACTAAGGAGCCAACGAGGTTTTTTTCCAAATTAGAGTTTAAAGATTAAGGCTAATAGGCTGGACTGCAGCTTTGTTTTTTGTGATTTTCCTCTTAAGGCTTTGGTCTAATGAGTGTACTGCATTTTTAACCACTTTAACCAAAAAAATAAATGTGTAATTATTGGTTTGACTGCGTTACCAGTAATTTAGTTGTGAAACTGTGGTGTTTTTAACCTTGAAATGTGCTAGATTTCACTAAATCAAGAAAAAAAAACAAACAGAAATGCAGTTCTTTTTTGATTTTGCAAACATTTTTTATTAACTTGCTCTTTCTTAAAAAACATCTCAACTTCGACAGCAACAGAAAAACTTGAAGAAACTCAGGAATGCCAGGTAAGAGGTGAAGTGCACGCTTTTCTCTGTCATAAATAACGAGTGAGAGAGGAGAAATTTGAAGATGTCGGCTGCGAGAACGTCAGGTTAATTCGGCTAAGAGCAAATCCTCGAAAAGAGAATGCAACCAGGCGAGCTGCAAACCAAGTCTTCCAAAGAGAACATCAACTGGGCTTTTAATAAAAGCAGATTCAGTTGCCTGTTTTCAAGAGGGTGAAGTATGGCATGGGAGATGAATCCTAAATCTTCCCTTCAAGATCTTCCATCGAACACCTCCTTTAAACATCCTTTGCCTCCACACTTTATTAGAAAACTAGAAAAAATTGAAATAAAATACAGCTCTGGTACCTTCTGCTTGACTTGCCAAATACAAAATAAATCCACAAGAATATGACACAAAAACAGCACCTCACACTCACGCTTAGAAAACGAGAATCACCAGACACGATTAAAACACTGTCAACAATGACAAGGAACTAATCCACAGATTAACGCACACACACCACATCCATGTATCGGCTTTGTTTTCACTGCAAATGTCAATTCTCAAATGACAAATCCTTCAACACAGTCCCTATTAACACACTATTACTTGACTGAGCAACAACAAATAAATAAATGTAATCCTAATAACCCAAGGAGACTGTTAGAACTTGGGTCTATTTTTTTTTTGTTTTGGAAAATAAAAACCAAACCATAAATAATTAAGTTTTCAGTTAAACTCCCGCAAAACAAAAATTACACTCTTAAACATGACCTCAGAGACTACACCAAGAATTTGCAAAAAAGTTTAAATCGCTTATTGTCATAAACAGTATGTCACTTATGTGAGTGTATAATGGCAACTTAATACTACAGGTTGCTCAACGTGACACTTCACAACTGCACAACAATAAAAACATCTCTTAATCCATGCCATGTGGCAGCCAACCAATCTGGAAGATGAAAATTGTTTCATCGGAAAAGCGTAACAAATCCCTCGGGTACCGGCCACGCTGAAGTTTCTTCAATAAACAAAAGTCACGTGTTTCTTTGTCTTTCTTTGGTCAGTAATAAGAGGAACTGCAGTGGTCAGACGGTAAAAGGGGAAGGCGTGTTTTGTAGAAAGTTTAAAAAAAAAAATAATAACAGCACAACCAACCCTCCTTTTTGTAACTGTAGTATGGTTGGATTCCAACACGGAACATAAAGGATGGAGTTGTCAGACAGCACTTGTCAGGCTCGACGAGAGCGCTGCTAAAGATAAGTGGGTCCCGAGAACATGCCTCCCAATATGGGAGGGCAACATTAGGGTAATAAAGATTACAGTAAGGGAGAGAGGGCTCAGGGAGAAACGATGTTCCCACCAGAAGCTTTAAGGCTCCACTCCAGTGTCCTCCTCAGCATGTTTCTGCATGTGCACCAGCATTCCCTGCAACACACAAAGTCACAGCCTCCAAATCAGCTTCTAGTCCAGTCAAAAATGGGCAACCCTGTTAAATATGTAAGGGTCTGTATATAACACATTTATGGGACATTACATTGCACTGCATGTTTATACAACGCCACACACCGAAATCTAATCAGAGAGCCAATCAATTGAATCATTCATAGATAGATACAGTCATAGATGCTAACATCACATGATGTCTTTGTACACTTTATTCATAATTGTAAAAAGGTTAATATGGTGCTATTATGCCTATTTGTTAAAAAAGCATCAATTAGCTTGGCTAGATTTACAGTTCAAATTAATAAGATAAAGTAAGATAAATAATGCATAATCTTCATTTATCTTACAGTGGGCCATGGTGGTTTGCCCTCTGACTGAAACAAGCCATTTTAAATCTGTCCCTCCCCCTTTTAGGAAACTTTCTCCTGATTGGCTGCCATTAGCAGACAAGAGGTTTGAACTGCAGCAGTAGAAGAAACAAGAGCGGGGAAAAATGAGCAGACTGAAGTCTGAGCTTTTGGCTCATAAAGAGTACCTGCACATATCCTGACCATGAATATTTGAAACTTGGGCCATGTTTAATATGTGTATCAAATAATGTAACAATACATACAGTCAGGTTAAATACAAAGTGCATTCTTACTGTTTCCATAGGAATTAAGAGGGTAAGTATCAACCGGGCTATGCTGCTTGATTAACTGATCATCTGCAACTGAGACCAACTCTATAAAAGCAGAAGCTTTGGGAGTTTGGTCGTATGGAGATCTGGGCTTGTGCAGCCACAGCACCCAGGCACCTGAGTTTTGCAATGGCCCAGCCAAGGTCAAAACACTGTGGAGGGGGCACATGCCTGCAAACCTCAATGAACTGGAGCAACATTGTTAAGAGGAGAGAACCAAAATTCCTTCATAAAGATGTGAGACTGATAAAGTCATACAAGAAATAATCAGTCATTGCTGCTAAAGGTGGTTCTGCAAGCTACTGAATCATAGGGTGTACTTAGTTCTTTTTCACGACTGTATATGAATTATTAATTCCTTTTTGGGAAGCATGAATGATTTTGACTGCATCTGTCCAAACTGAAGGAAAATATTCCAAAACAGTGTTGACTTCTGCTGAATGTGTTTATACCTGCTTGGAGGTGTTGCGTGCACAGAAAAGCACTTCACAGTTTTTCCAGCGGCACTTGAGCGTCTGAAAGTTGGGTCCGGTGTGGTCGTTGATCAGGTGCTGCTGCAGATGCTCCATCAACCCGAAGACCAGCGAACAGCCATGCCACTGGAAACACAACATGCCATTAACCACTCAGAATCAGACACACACAAATGTAGAAGTGTGCGGGATGAGAGGCTCAGAAGGGAAAAGAGCAGAGGGAATGTAAGCAGTGTTGTATATTACAGTGGCTTTGAGGATAAATCAGCCTCATTGCAAAGTATTTAATGAGATACAGAAGCGCTGGAAATGACTATTTCTGTTTTGCAATGTCATGTTTTTATTTACATATCAGGCTTTTCAAAAATATTCATCTTAAATATGGTGTGAAAAGGTTTGTGATGTACTTTTGTGACACGTAAACAATATTAAACAATCTTCTACTATAGCACCAAAATATAAATCAACTTTGTGCATAAAACATTTTATTGAATGAAAAAATATAAAAAATAAAATAAACCCTTTAAATACAAGTTATTCATTAATTTCTCAGCTCTGCTATGGGACCCACGTCTTACCCAGCAGCGGTAGTTCTGCATTAGGTTCAGCTTCACTGCCTGCACGCTGCCATCATAGCAGCCTGTATAGATCTGAAACAGACAAAGTTAGAGCTAGCATTTAATCTTCTAAGATAAATCATGCATATACTCCTTGGGCAAAAGTAATCTCTCTCAATCATCACTCAGGGCCCAGTAGAGGTGTGTGACAGTGTATTCATCTGCAGAGATGCCGCCTTCTTCCATAATTTTTTTATTCATACAGAGCAGAGAAGCTACAGTTGACAGGATGAAGAGTGTGCTTTGGCCACACTGACAAAATCTGGCTATGTAGCACCTTGTGTGGGAGATTTTATTTGTGCTTTTGGAATCAGATAAAATGGTTTCTGGAATTCACTGCCTTATTCATGTTAGAGGTACGCCTTCTCATCATTCCCTCGCTAGCTCACTCCTCCATCCTCCAAGTTCGTGTTACACACAAAAAAAGTCAAGGGCCAAAGGTGATATTTCAACTGCTTTTTGAAAATGTCCAGAGATGAGCACCGCAGATCTCAGAGGGGAGCATTTTTACAGAGAGAGGGGGAGGAGTGCTGAAGGCTCTCTTCACAGAGGTCTGGAGTTGGGTGTGGGGGAGAAGACCCTTAGCTGAGGAATGTAGAGTCTGAGATGGGGTGTAGGGGAGGTGAAGGTCTGATAGGCAATGTGGAGCAAGCGCTTGTAGGTGAGGAGAAATATTTTATAGGAATACAGGGCTTGACCAAGAGCCAGTGGCGGTGCATAAGGGCGGGGGTGATGTGTTGCCACGACTTTGGGGAAGACGTCTGGCAGCTGATTTCTGAACATACTGCAGCATGTCCAGAGCTTTGGCAGGCAGACCAAACACAACACCACTGCAGCAGTCCAAGTGGGAGGTGATGAAGGCGTGAATGAGGGTTTCAGCTGCAGAGTCTGAGAGCGCACGCTGAAGTCTGGAGTTATTTTTAAAAACAGTAACCAACAACTACAGAATATTAAAACTATACATTCCTAACATAAGGAATGAAACCCTCTCTCTTAATGCATTAAAGTAAAACAAACCATAATTTGTTTTTGAAAAATCCAAATAGCCAAATAAATGCAATGAATTGCAGTCAGGAACAATGTTCGCTGCAGCTAAAATGGGTGTCTAAATCGACAGCAGCATATAGCACTGGATGTAACAGGTGTCTCACCATGTTCTTGTGGATAGCCATACACATCACCATGTCCTTGTGTCCTCCATAGACCTGCAGTTGGTCATGAGACTGTGGAGAGAATATCCCATCAGATTTTCTTATGTGATGGCATGAAAACATTTTCAAAAACAACTCATGTTATTAAAAGACAGATGGCATGACGATGCTAACCTGCAGGTCGTAGACACGGACCAGTTTGTCCAGGCAGGCGGTCACCATCACTTTCCCCAGGATGGCCACTACAGTAACAGCATGACTGTGGCCCTTATAAACCTGTACCAGCTCACCTGTCTGTGGCAAAGTATTACAAAAGTATTTAATAATTTAATTAGAATTTGTGGCCGAACTGCACTATAACTGCGTATGGCTTCTTTTTTTTTTCTTTTTTAATTTTGAATAACTGAAATTAAAGATGCAAAACTGTAACAGCGACTCACATGGATGTTGTGTGCGTACACACATTGATCACTGGATCCACTAAATACAAGGTCATTGACCACCTGTAAAAAGAGCAGAAGAGAGAAAATAATGAGAATTTAAAATCTTTCTGAAAGCAAATAATTCTCACTACAAAAAAAAAAAAAAAAAAAAAGTTGGTTAACATGTTAACATGCCCTACTACTGCTGGAGTGTGCTTCCAGAAAAGACACAAATTTGCATACAACATAGATACATCTGTGTATTAAATATCTCTTAATATTACAAAACATCAAGCCTTATAATATGGCATACAAATATGTTTTGTAAATTCTGTCCTTGTTGCTTTCCAACACTTTTTATGTCTTAAACATCATAAAATTTATTCCAGCAGTAATGAAGTTGCTCTGTTGGAGCTCAGACGTAACCTACCTTCATGCAGAGCACAGTTTTGGTGTGTCCCTCCAGAGTGCGCAACAGCAATCCGTTCTTGGCGTCTCTCACACTGATGGTGCTGTCGTAGGAGCCCACCAGCAGGATCCTCCTGGCTCCCTCCTGCGATGAGGCCAGACAGCTCACGGCCCGCGGCCCGTGACACTCAAACACGTCCATCTGCTTGTTTGTCTAAACAGACAATTGTAAAATGAACGTCACCTTGAGCAAGTGGAGCGAAGCACATTTCATGATGATGATTTTCAAACAGGTTTCACTTTTTCTGAAGTCAGTGATGTGTGCAAAAAGACTAGAGGTATGTGATGGATGCATTTTCTGTCACATATTGATCCTCATACAACTGGAATTCATCTGAGCAAACAGAAGAATGTACACGCACTGTGGCAAATGACATTCCAGCTTATGCTTCATTTCTCACCTTAAGGTTAAAGGTCACCACTGTGCCATTCGCTAGACCAGCGTACAAGGTTTTCCAGCGGCTGTGTAGGCAGAGGACACGGTCCGACAGAGAGAACTGCTGCTCGAGTTCCCGTGTCTGTGGACAAGACAGAGCATTATGGAGTGTCAATAATCCAATATTACTTTGACAGTAATATATGGCAGTTTAAGCAAAAGACCTGCGATTTTACCCTGAGACTGTAGCAACGGATGATCTGGTCACTGGAACCAGAATAAAGGCGATGATGCAGGCTCGGAGCTGCCGATACCAACAGGCAGCTCACTTTGGAGCTGTGACCCTCGAACGTACCCACACATTTATGACTCTACAACAAAATTTTAAAAAGACAACACGCAACATTGCTCTACTTTTTTTTAACTGCGTTTGAATTATTAATAGATATTCATGCAAATCCTAATAAAATAACAGCAGTTATTTTATTCACGACTCACCACCAGGTCAAAGGCTTTGACAGTTCGATCTCCTGAGCACGTGTACAGCAGCCCGTTGTGGATCTGCATGGCGTTCACCGCCTCCTGGTGGCCCTCAATCACCCCCTCAGTGGGCATCTCATCTTCACCATGATCAGATGATGCATCTGGGGAACACAAACAGAGAGGAAAATATTAAAAATCAAACAGAGTAGACACGGAGAAAAAAAACTAACTCAAAATGTTTCTACCTAACCTTTGCAGATCATTTGAACATTCTCAATCAAAAGATGGATCCAGTCATTTGCAGAGCATCTTGTCCATGTATGTGTCATTTTTTATCTTCTACTAGCTACATCTACACACTCATAATGTTCTCAGCTGGCAGCTCTATGAAGATGGTGCTCATAAAAAGTAATTTGGGCACATAGGAGTCTATTTTTATTTGGTCTCAGAGTATGGAATTTCTCATTCTGGCCACTCATTACATAAAAATATTATCACTTTCTTTGTAAGTTCCTGTGTACAAGAAGCACCTCCCCCACATCCTTCTGTTGCTGGATCAGTGGGGATTCGTCTGACCATTCATTTATCTTACCTGAAATTCTTACCCTCTCTAGTAGTAATTTTGTTTGGTTAAATATTACCTGATTCTAATCACACAAACAGCTCTTCAGAGATGAACGTACCTGATGAGTTTTTGGGCAGAGTGATGGCAAACGGCATGTCACTGAGGAGAGAAAAGTTAGAGTTTAACCTAAAGGTTTGTTATTATGAACCCTGACATTTCTAAGTTGTGGCATCTTATAATTTAGTGGAAAAAAATTGTATTTTAAAATTAAATTGTTTTTCTGGCAATCCAACCTTCCTATCATTTTAAATGTAAGTCTGCAGGAAGAAACATGGGGCAAACAATCTCTAATAAAAGTCTGCTTATTTGCTTGTTCTGGGTTTCCTCTACTGTGATACCAAGGAAATAAGTGGACACTGGCCTAAGACTGTTTTGATAACGACTCACCTCTCAGATGATTTACACAAATCCATGTCACTCGTGGAAGACACCTCGTTGCAGGCCAGGCTCTGTGGCTCAGGTCTGGGGGAGTCTGGGAATGGGGCTGGATGGGGAGCTGGAACTTGAACATCCACTTGGGGCTGCTGTCCGGCAGCGGTGATTTCCATGTTTTCCTCTAAATCCAAATGCAGTGTGAGATCGGCGGGGGCCTCTTGGAGAAGCTCTGTTGGGGACTTTAGTTCTGCCTTCTCTAGTTTGATACTTGGAAACAGCCTCTTGAGTGCCTTCTTATCACCCTCTGTGTTCATGTCAGCCTCTCTGTCTTCTGTAGGGAGACTGGATGTACTGACCTGAGAGCCTCCACTGGGTCTCCTGCGCGTTCGGGGCCATCTCGGCCGTGAGGCCTCTTCATCCATCTCAGTGTCACTGCTTTCAAGCTGCTCCGTCCCCTGAGCCTTCTTCAATGACTTCCTCTTCTTCAGCTTCCTCACACGCTTACCAGTCCTCAGCTCTGATGGAGAGGCAGACATATTAAGGACCGAGGGTGCTGATGGGAACTTAAAGGACGGAATGCCTGCACAGTCATTAACCTCAGAGTCTCTATTGGTTAAGAGAGGCTTCAGGGGGCTTTTTGAGTCAGGCAAAGAGGTGAGGCAGTTCCTTGTTGCCTGTATGGCCTTCTCTGTTGTCTCAACAAGTGTTGGCAACTTCTCCTTGCAGTCTGCAGGCTCTCCAAAGTTAGTTTGGTACAGCTCAGGATTTCTTTCAGGAGAGGCCATGAAACCGATAGAAACATCTGCAAAGAGCAGGAAAAATAATCCATGATTGTCTGTTCCTCTATTTAGTCGATCATACTAAATAACAAAATCACTTTATTTAAGCAATAAAATTACAAGAAGAAGTATATTTAAAAACTATCTTGTAAAGATTTAGATTCATATGCAGTATTTCTCTGGATAAACACACATCCAACCTGCTTTTTCCTGTTATATTGCCATGTTTGTTAGCATAACACCAACAGTCCATAACACACCAAGAAAAGTGCATTGCATGAGATGATATTTCATACTTTTTACTCTGTGTTTGATCTTTTAGATACCTAACTTTGCCCATTGGCATCATCATCATCATCATCATCATCACGTAGGACAGTAATAAACATCAATGAAATATTAAGAAATAAAGACTGCTGGTCTTGTTGCTCATGCTATCAAGTTGTTTTATGGTCTGGGACAAGCAACAAGCTATGTTACCTGGTGAGGAGGCTTTGGCAGGAGCGATCGGCAGCTCTGGAGTGGTGCTATGAGCACAGTTGCTCAAAATGTTTGCAGGGTCCGGCTCTGAGCTGACATGAACAGGGGACAAGGGCTCCTGTTTGATGGCTACGGACATGAAGGGAAGGCTGGATGAGGGAGGAGAGCCGCACTCTGCAGCATGATTAGGACTACGGGCAGCTGTTTCCACAACAGAGGAAAGTGTGGCAGAGGATGGTGTGTGAGCCTCAGTTTCGAACGAATCCATCTTTTCTTCTTTCAGTTTGATTTGAGGTGTTTCCTCCATCGTACCTGTATAAACATTCTATGAGTAAAACGCTTTGCACTCATTGTAGGCTATTCTGTAAAACATACTGCTACAGTGATTACAGCTACAAATATAATGAGCTTATTTTTAACTATAGTAGCATACAAACTCACTTAAATGGTTCCAGTTGAATCCCATGAGTAGTAATGAACAGTAACAAAGCTCAATGCAGATATTAAAAATGAAAAAATTTATTTTGCACAAGCATATGCGGTTACCTTGCATCCCTTTTAATAACTCAATCCGCTTGTTTCTTAATGTGCTCATCTCTACAGTCATCTGAGGAAGACAAAGCCATACAAGACAATGGTTAAGAAGAGAATATATTATCTCGTAACATAAACTGGATTTTAAAAAAGACATCAATCCCTGTGTTAACTCCCTGTTGTGAAAGTGAATTCTAAGCGTCTACTTGTTTTTGTTATAATTTGTTGGCATGAGACACTAAACATGTAACTGTGCAAAGATAGTCTTCAAACAATGGAGTACAGCTATCTGCAGACCTGCTGTTTAACCACCATGAGACGCTGCACTTCCATGTAGGCGGCCTCCAGTGCAGCCCGAGCCTGGATCAGGCTGGTGTCCACAGTCTGCAGGGAGCGACTCAGTTCTTCCTCCCGCAGAGACACTGCCAGGAGCTGGTCAATATGTGAACGTTCTGCACCAAGCCCAAAACACACATCTGAAACATGAGCAGCTGGAACATAACAACTATCTGACAATGAAAATAGAGTATAGCCTCAGAGATTCATTTTTTCCTCTGTAAACTAACCTCTTTTGGATTTGACCTTCTGTCTTTTGCTATTGTGTTCTATGCAAGAAGACTCTGTATGTAAAGAATCCTACAAAGAAGAAAGAAAGCAGTCACAAACACATTCTGCTTGTTCTTTCAAAAATTATGCACAAATATAAAAGTGAGAACACTGTTTCCTAAACTCACTCTGGCTGCTCTCCGCCTCTTTCCTGTTCCCAGACCATCACACTGCTCCGTCCCTGAACTGCTGTCCCCGAGCAGTGAGTCAGAAGGCTGGAGGTCTGATGTTAGATTGTCTGGCTGGTTCAGTGCTTTGGCCTCAAACTGAACAAGTATCTGTCCAACCTCTGGCTGAGAATGACTATCTTGATTTCCTTGAGATGTGTGGTTGGGAAATGTAGATCCCTGCTGCTCTGAGTTGAGGCTTTCTCTCTGTGACATTTCCTTTGATATAAGGGATGAAAACAGGGTGTGTGTGGATGCAGGAGCGAGGCTGCTCTCCGATAAGGAGCGTTTTCGGGTGGGGTAAGAGATATCCATCAATGACTCCCACTGGAAACCCTCCAGCAGCGGTATGTCACCCTCCTCTTGGCTCTGGTACTCCTGTTCATTTGGAACCATCTCTATCCCAAATCTGGAACACAGAACATAAACTTGATTTAACTGAAATCACAATATTTTTAAAAATGTTAACAAGAGAGCAAAATTTCACCTTGGCATGCCTTTCCCCTTGTCTTGTTTCTTCCTGACCTCCTGATACACCTGTTCCCAGTTCACATTGCGCCGAGACCCAGAAGAGCTGATGAGCTGCCGTACAGTTGGCTTAAGCCCCGAATCCTTTTCGGTGTCACTTCTTCGCGACTCGCTCACGTTACGCACCCGTCTGGCAATGTTCAGGTTGGGCTCGTGGCCAACTGTTTTGCACTTGGAGCTGATGTGTTTGGTGAGGTCACGTTTTAAGACTGGAGGTAGGTCAAATTTGGACAGACTTGACGTGTGTGTTTGCGCTTCACCACTTCTAGAGGTGTCACTCTCTGAGCTCTGCCCTGCCTCAGTAACCTCCATGGTCTCATCTGGGACAACTGAGCACGTTTGCTTTTCCTCCTTCTTACTGTTCTCTTTATAATCCCTGTCTGATACTGCCAGCTTAGAGGTCTCCACAGTAGAGGTGCTAACTTGCAGTGACTGGAGAAACTGGCTGCTCTCTGAAGATGTCAAAGGAAGCTTTTCTGGCCTGACTGCATCAGGAAACATCGATTTAGCTCCATTCTGCCTGCAGCTGTTTTCTTTGTGCATTCCAATCTGACTCTGTACCTGATTCGTTTGCTGTTCCTCCACAGTGTGCTGTGCCATTTCCACTGTGTTATTACCAAAGGTATTCAAAGAGCCCTTCTTTTCTAACACAACCTGTCTGGCTTGCTTGAATGATTCTAGGAGCTTCTGTGGTGGGCTTGACTGAAGGAGCCCAGTCTGTGGAGCCTTGACTGCATTCTTTATTCCAGTTTGTTTTGACTGTGCTTGAGCCTGACTGGAGATCTTACTGAGATGAGCTCCACTACCGATACCAGGAACTGAGGACATTTTCCGATCTACGTGTTGCAATGCCTTATTTGCTTTCTGACTAGACAAATTAGATGCTGAGTTCTGGTGACCATCTCTCTGCGAACTGCTGCTTCTACTGCTACTACTGCTTCCATCTCTGGGTTTGACTGCACGGTTTGTTTTATGCCTCCCTTTTTCTTCTACACTTTGTCTACTTAAGGCCAAAAGACTCGATTCCTGTTCAGGTCGTGACTGCCCATTAAAACCACTGGTTTCTGGTGCGTTGTTTTGCTTTTGAGGTTTGGGTGCTCTTGGGTACTCCTCAGATGATTTTGGACTGGTATCTTTATGAGGCACAGATTCAAAACTCTTCACTGGATAGGGTGACCAACGACAGGTTTTATCCATCTTTGGATTACTGCCAAAAGTCTTGGAGCTTTTACTGCTGTTGTCAGATTCTGCTGGTTGGCCCTCCCCCTTCTGTAGCTCAACACTGACCTGCCCTGGTTGGCCATTACCTTTATTCTGAAACCGATTAACAGCCTGGGTCAAAGAGACAGGCGGAGCTGGATACATATGAGGAGGTCCAAATAGGCTCAATGGCCGGCTCTTTTGAGTGTACTGGGAAATATTGTTTTGGCCATAGAGCCCATTTTTACTGCCTCCATTGCTGAGCCAAGGAAATCGATTTTCATGTCTGCCAGAAAATGCACAATGACCCCATGTCTTGTTGCTCCGAGCTTCCTGACTATATGAACTTCTACCAGCAAAATCTCCAGCTGCCCACTTCTCTAAGTTGGGGGGCTCCTGAGCATGCCAGGTGGCACTCGTTCCCGGTTTCCTCTGGTTCCAGGGTTGTGTGTCCCCTGCTCTAGAGCCATACCGGTTGCTTCTGTACAAAGACCTGTTGTGGCTGGACCCACCAAATCCCTGCCCCGGCTGCTGCCAGCCACCCTGTAAGCAGTAACGCTCTTTTGCTTCCCTCAACCTCTGCTGAAACTCCTCCTTTCTCCTTCGTTCCTCTTCCTCTTTGGCTAGCTTTGCAGCAGCAGCAGCAGCCTCCTTCTCCTTTCTGCAAGTATAAATCAAACATAAGCAAATATTAACAGCTGTCCTTAGTCCGCTTGCTCATTTATAAATAAGAGATTACTATGACAAAAAGGTAAAAATAGATGTATCTCAAGATCAAAATACAGTACAAAATGGGAATAATAACATGATGATTTCAGACACACTGGGATCTGTTTAACAAGACTCAGGAAGTCTCCATGACAGTTATATGCACCGACCACCAGAGGGAAAATATCTGGTATGTAACAAGCTGACAGTTTGCATCAAATATTTCCACACACATCAGATTCTCCCAAAAGCTCCAGTCACACATTATTACAAGGTTTGTTCAGGGATTATACCAAATATCCATAAAAAAGGCTTATTTAATGAAATAGTCTACCAGTGCAGTTAATTTGAGATTCTTGTTTTGGCTTAAAATAAACCTGTATTTTATAAATTAAAGTACAAAAAAGGGCTGGAGTGAAGGTTTTGTGTGTTTAACTCTTTAATAGAAGCCTGCGTGTGTCTGAACGCTGTGTGTGCAGTGATACTTTTTTTTTATATAGCCTCCAATCCTGACATACGACTCCAGCCGGGGCCTAATGTGAAGCTGTGGCTAAAAGGGGAGCACCACTGAACAAAATGACTATACATGGAGGATGTATACACACACACACACACACACACACACACAAATATATAAGCTTTTTAAGGTATCGCTACTATTTAAATTGGTGCCTAAATCAGAATTTTCACAGATGTCACGTGCAACTGTAATACTGCTGAGAGGGTTCATTAAAAAAAAACAAAACTTTTTTGTTAATACTAGATATTTTTGTGTTTAAAGCAACACAACAGATTATAAGAACTTTTTTTTTCTTTTTACCTGATCTTCTCTTTTCTCTTTTCAATCAAGTCCACCAATTCCTGGTCGAAGTAGTCTTCTTCATGGTCGTGCCCAGCAGGCTTTCGATCGGCAGCCTCCACCTTTTGCTTGTGTGTGGGACTGGAAATGTGGCTGGCATAATCAGTCAGGCCCACCACCTTTACCTTACACACTCTGCACTCATGTCCGCAGTCCCTAGGGAGGGAAGGAGAGAGTGGACGTTCAATCATTCCTTCCGGCATTGTTCTAATCTTGTCTGATTTGGTCTTCCTGCCTGCAGAGCTTGCAAATATATATTCTGGCTCTACTTTCTGTTACTTTAAAGTCTTGATAAAATGAGGAAAGGAGAATACTCTACAATCCTTAAAAGAATTACTTGTCCGAATTCTCTATCCGTTACAGATCAGGAGGTAGCTAACTTAGAATTTTCTCTAATTAAAAAATAAAAATCTTTATCATCCTGATCTTGTTTTCCTTTCTTCGGCAGGCCATAGGTGGCAGAGTGAGGACAGGAAGAGGAGCAGCAAGGCTGGACTCAGGCAGCATGCTAATCTAGCTGTCCCGCTTATGTCCAGCCATGCAGCACAGCACTGGGACGCGTGGAGGGGAGAGTAGCCCGGCGTCCACAGCCTAGTGCGCTCTCATGATGGTGTCCGCTGCGCTCTGAGACTCTACAGAAAGCAATGTCTGTATATGACCTCACTCTGTGCTCCAAGAGCCAGGACCCAGCCCCCTTTCAGGCCGGCATGTGTTATTAAGAACAGGCCTGTGGGCTCTACTGACCAATCCCATTAAAAGCCTGTGTAACTGGAGCTGTGTGCAGCTGCTTCTAGCCTGCACTTCAAAACCTCTCCCAAGTATGCCATCCTGTGATTCTGATAAGGGCAGTGACTTTGCTGGCTCCTTCTCAACTTCTTTTTCAAATCTGTGTCATGGCATGGTGCCTTTTTGTGACCTCTCGTGCAGCTGGCACACTCTTCATCAATATTTTCTGAAGTATTATTTTGCAGCTACAGTTACAGTATGTAGAGACACTGCTGAAAAAGCAATTTGTGGGTCACTAACCTCACAAAAATCTGTATCAAGCTGCAGCAAATTTTAAGCTCACCAGTGCCATCATATTCACACACAGGCTTTTTAGAAACATATCTGCACACACACTTTTCCTTGATTATTACAAACATTCAACTTTAGGTTATCAACACAATAAGATATCATATTTACACATCAACAACATGAAACTCCAGTAACTGAAACAGCATTAGCTCCTCTCAAGATTCTTCCATCTCAGCGATAGGCCACATGCTTTTAGTAATCTACATGTGAGTCACAAGATAGCCAGTTGCCTTCTAACGGTCATGCCTGTTGTTCCAGAGAGATTGTGTCTAAATATATGTGCAACAGTTGAGACAGCTGCCCCTATATCCACTTGCTTGATTACGGTGTACACGTGCCCATGTGCACACGTGCCTCATGACCCAAATAATCTGGGCAAAACTCTTTAAAACAAGTTTAACTTTTGAAATTAAGATTGACGGCTCATTTATAAACCCAGTATTAAATAGGATGCAATAACCTAAAAAATAATAATTGTTATCTGTCTTTTACTGGGACTAGAATTTTAATTATTGTATGAAACTCATGTGATTTGTGATACATTATTATGATGCAGGGGTTTTAGTTTATCTTTGAAGAAATGTAACCAAAAGAAAAAAAAGAAACTCACCGGCCTTTGAGATTCTCCAGCTCACGGTGGTGGAGCATGCTTCTCATGTGCTCATCCATCTCCTGCAGGTACATATTGAAAATTAAACATTTTTTATTAAGGCAAAAACCACAGACACACACATCAAAAACACCTAGTTTGAGTTTATTCAGACAATTTAAAACACCTAAATGATCCTCATAAGGGGCAGGGGGTTTGCACATCACAGCAATGAGCAATGATAAAACTATCTAAGAATATATTAAATCAGAACCATGCATATCATAGTGCAGATACAGGTTTGCAACAACATCATATAAGAAGGTGATCAAATGCTTAATAATTACTTGGTCTTTAAACTACTCACATACTTATAGCTAGTTACCTGCTTGGAGATGTAGACTGTTTCACAGAGGATGCACTTTCTGTCTCTCGCCATTTTAAATGCAGATAATGTAGATCTTAGCCCATTACTGTCTAAAGAGAGAATGTATTCAAGTTTAAGGAGCTGCTCAACTCCAGTGACACCTTCCTGGGTGGTTTTACCTTAGTTTGATGTCATGAGAACACACACTTATGGGCAGTAACAGTTTCTGTACTGTATGTAGAAAAGTGACACGTCAACCAACACAATAAAAGAAACTCAAGGCTTATTTTCTCTGAACAACCACACCTAGCTATTCAACAACATGCTTTGGTACCACAGCCCAAATACCAACATAGTTCAACCTGATCACTAGTCTAATTACAGTCTGCTGATAGAGCAACTCTAAGGCCAGAAGGCTGAGCAATGTCTGGACTTGTTTAACACACAACCAGGGTGAGAAATAAACACCAGCTACAAGTCAACTGCTGGTCAAGGTCTACACCAACACTACCCTCTTTTAAGAAGGTGACCTCACGGAGGATTTTATTCTATCCCCAAATGCTGCTGATTTATGAATTTGTGGATCCAACAAAATGTTCAGATAAGACTGAAAACTTTGCAGCACCTCTATCAGCATCTAAATAGGACCACAAAGTACTATCAGGGTAGTATGGAAAAACAAAATACTACTCTGGAAACTGGAAAAACTGGCAGTCAAACCTTTCTATGGACAATGACAAGGATCTGACGTGAACAATGAGTGGTTAAGGACACAAACAGAACGGCAACTCTTATTTCTCTCTCTCACACACACATACACACACGGTACAGTGCTGTGAGAAGATATTTGCCCCCCTGCCTTGGCTTATGTTATAATTAAATGTTTCAGATCATCACACTAATTTAAATTACACGAAGATAACCCAAGTAAATACAAAATGCAGTTTTTAAATGATGACTTCATAAAGCAGAAGAGAATGGATAGATTCATTTATTAAGGGGAAAAAAAGCTATC
The DNA here is from genome assembly GCF_007364275.1 of Archocentrus centrarchus. Classification (NCBI taxonomy): domain Eukaryota; kingdom Metazoa; phylum Chordata; class Actinopteri; order Cichliformes; family Cichlidae; genus Archocentrus; species Archocentrus centrarchus. Next base: position 21,065,843 of record NC_044367.1, on the reverse strand, counting down.
CAAACCTACATGCCACTGCATGAAAAAGTAATCACCCCTAAACCTAATAACTGGTTGTGCCACCCATGGCAGCAAGAACTGCAATCAAGTGTTTGGGATAACTGGCAGTGAGTTTTGGGCCACTCTTCTTTGCAGAATTGTTTTAATTTAGCCACACTGGAGAGGTTTTGAACATGGACGGCCTGTTTACGGTCATGCCAAAGCATCTCAATCTAATTTAAATCTGGACTTTGATTAGACCACTCCAAAACCTTCATTTTGTTTTATTAAGCCATTCACAGGCGGTGTGTTTGAGATCATTGTCCTGCTGCATAATCCCATGGGTGCTCGGGCTTCAGAGTTTAGTTTAAGAGACCAGGCAGCTGTGCTACTATACTTGAAAACAGACAGAGGGGCAGTTAAAAATGTTTCATGTCAAATCAATTTGTTTACTTGCCACAGAGTTAGCATCTCATCTGCTCTCAAACACAAACCAGAGATCATCTGCCATTGAAGTTTCCTCAAGTTCACCACAACAGGTACTTCAAGTTCAAAGCTATATAGAAATGAATACTTAAAAAAAAAAAAAATCAAAAGCGGCAGATCCCCCAAATACAAACTACAAACTTAAATCAGTAATTTAAGTTAGCCTGCTAACTTTGTGCAGAAGTTTTATCACCAGTCGCAAGGCATTTAAATCTGATGTTATCAAACAAACAAAACTTGCGAAATTTTACAATAACTATCAAACTACAGCTTATTACAGTTTAAATTAACTTAAAGCAGTTTTAAACAGAGTCTTGGATCCTGTATTGTTGTTAGCTTAGCTGCAGCTAGCTGCTCAATTCGCTGTTGTGAAGTATGCAAAAACGTGTAATAACTGGACTGAAAAACGAGCAGCAAGATGAGCTGACCATCCGACTACCAGAACAAAAGCCGTTAATGCGAACTTACAGCAGAGGTATTTGAACTGTTAGCTGAAAGCTAAGCTAGTATGTTAGCGAGCTAGCAACAGCATGATAGTTAGCCACATGAATATGACGCCTATAATGTCCTTGAATTATTAACAATTAACAATTATTAACAAGAGTTGAGGGAATCCAACTACAACAGAATGATTGGACACTCTGTAGACACTTAGATGTGACTGACAACTACCTTCACAACATCCAAATGTGTGTAGTACTGGATTTTCGCATCCATCGCTGAAGCTAATAACAACATCCGCCTCCTTGCCGCGCCCCCAACAGGAGCTTGCCAGGAGGCGTTCAAAGACCATCTCAGACTTAGGAAAACAGGACACCGCACATGCAGTCTGTGCCAACAATAAAAACCTTTTATAGGAATAAACGCTATTAGAAAAAGTCACTGTAAGGACAGTTTTACGGAAAAAGAAATCTCAAAAAGCCTGATTTTAACATTTAAAGGGGATTTATGCATTATGCTCATTTTCAGCTAACCCTACTTTCTTCAGATTGGATGCAGCTTACAGCTCACAGATCTGTGCTTGTGCTTCCACTGACATTAATTATACCCGACATTATGTCCTATAATTAGTATACAGAGGAGTTCATGGTCATCTCAATGTCTGCAAGATGCTCAGGTTCTGTGGCTGCAAACAAGCCAAAATAATCACCCCTCCACCACCGTGCGGACAGTTGGTATGACGTATTGATAAGCCGTGCATTATGGTCTCATCTGTCCAAAGGACATTGTTCCAGAAGTTTTGTGGTTCAAATTGTTATCTTACAGTATAACCCTACCCAGACTGATGGGTAGGAACAATCATTTCTTTAAAACCATTGCTGATGTCTTTCCTCCTTAGGATTGTGTTAATACAGATTATTTTTGATTATGTCCTAATACATAAAACCCTAGAATTTAAATAGGGTGTACTTTCTTTTTACTATGAGTGTATATTTTTAATTATGTATTTCCATATTATTCAACATAAAGCAAATTATGACGATAAACACAAGTATCAGTTTGTTTGAGTCGGATATATAGTCTGTGACAGTCTATCCATTTTTACCTCGTGAAATGAAATTCAACTGTAAAATTCAGAAATAAAAATCTTTTTATTTTGAAACATCTCTAAAACATAGCATTTTAGATATAACATTGACCAATTCAAATAAATTTAAACAGCAAGAATACAACATACTGAAATGAAAACAGTAGTACTGCTACAACATATATGCTACAGAAACAAACTAAAAATTAAAAACAGTTCTTGGTAATCCCTTTAGAGTTCTCAACATTTAAAAAAAAAAAAATTAGTATTACCACTTTCAGAATTGAACCTGTCCAAAATCCAACACTAGAGTTCACATTTTATTTTAGTTTTACACTCAAAAACAACCTTTAAAAAGAAGTTTTAAAAGTGTCCTGGCTTTCAGCAACTTATTTTGAGTGTGCGTGTCAAACAGCGTCTAAGGAATGTTTCAGAAAAGGTTTATGAAACACATCTTCTTTTGAAATGTAACAACTATATATCACCACCAAAGGAAAATGCAGTAATAATCAGTTATAACTGTGGGTTTACATGTGAGAATAGAAGCAATAGCATCTACAAATGTAATTGATAAGCATCTCCTTGTGCTAATATTTCTCACCATTGATTAAAAAATGGGGCCTACAGTGACCTCAACAAAAGCACCTGCGCGAGAATAAAGCTCAGATCACTCACTTAGATCATTTGGATCTTGTCAGATTGTGTCACTGGTGCTTTTCTACAAAGTGTTTCAGTTTACTTGGTTCAGTTCCCGTGCTTTATTCCTCAGATGCCTCTTGCGCATCTTGATAATCCACTTAATAGTGAGTTTGGCAAAATTAGCAGCTTTGAAGAGAGCCATGAAGACGCCACAGAGGATGGCTACAGAGCTCCAGGCATTTGCAGTCACTATCTGTTTGGAAACAAGCAAAGTTGTGTGAAACAATAATAAGGTGGTGCGAGCACATTCATTCAAGTGAGGAGAAATTGTCTGGACGATCATACCAGTCGGATTTCCTGCATAAAAGGATCTCGCCATTCAAAGACGGCAAAGAAGAGCTGATTGGTTTGCTCTGGCACAGGCCTTTTATCGTTGAATTTCACCACAGAAGACTAGAAGTCATAAATGATCAAATTAAAACCTTAAAATTCAACTTTAATCGTGCATGGAAGCATGTGTAAACTGTTCGGGGATAAATACCTCTTGTCGAAACTCAATAGCTTCATTTTTTTCCCCAGAAGTCTTCACTAATGACATTTTGACCCAGGTCCTGAAGCCTCCAGAGAAGGTCCACATGGAGTAATTCCTCTCACAGTCCCTCATAAACTCGGATTTATTTGCACTAGAGTCAGAAAAAACAGGTAAAAAACACATACTGCTATCACACTGGCCAGACTGGGTCAAATACCTTTTTTCTTCAAATCATTGTTAGTACTTTGCAAAACATCAAGCTAGAAGTGACAAGCTAACTATGTAAAATATTATGTGGTTGTTATGGATGATAGTATCAGTGCTTGTTATTTTGTGTTTACAGTACCTGTCAATCAAGTCACTAAACTTGGCAAAAAGCATGTAAGTGAGAGCACTGAAGTCCTCCTCTGTTTCATTGTGGCTGAATTGCATGAAGATCAGTTCTTTATTCCGGACGTCAGATGGGCCGCGGACCACCAGAGTTTTCTTCTGTAACAGTAAAAAAGCATGTATAATATTACAGGAATTCTGTTGATGAAACAAATAATTCTGCAGTCTTTGCAGTCCAATCTTTTTGTGCATATCTTTTTGTAATGCTTAGACCTCTGGGTCATGTCTGAGAAACCACCAAATAAACAATTTTATATCCGACCTCTGTTTCATTCGTGAATGGCCCAAAGTAAGTCACTTCTGTAATCTCACAGTCTCCTTCTTGAGGTTTTCCAGGCTCCACTAAAGGCGGGATGTAGTCATGGTAGTGATGCCTGCAGCTGAGTAGCTGGGCTTTACCAGGGTACAGAGCTATGCCTGCTCAAAGAAAGTAAACACAATAAATAATGGAACTGCACACCAATTTATTTATACAAGGAGAGCTTAAATTCTACTCACTTCAGATAGCTTGATTAAAAACATTACATACATAATACCTCAAGCTCTTACAAACATATAATAATAACAGTACTATGCAGAAATCCTGAGACACATCTCATGTTTTTACATTTTGCTAGGAAAATGGGAAATAGGTGCAGGGATTTATTGAAACGTGTGCAAACACACATGGAAATACAGCATATCACACTTTATTTTGGTGATAGGGAGGAGGACGCTTAATGCATTTCAAAATTCTTCCATGTGTCTCTTATCCACAGAGAACAGCATTTGCTCAGCTGTTGCTGACTGAATTCAGGGATGTATTTTCAGATGGAGATTTAAGGCTTAAGGGGCTAACTGGATGAACCAGAAAAAAATGATTGTTTAGAGAATAAACATTATCTCTTAAAGAAAAAATATAAAACAAATTTTAAAAATACACTTTGCATTGCATGTCTGTAATAACTGGCCAAGTCACATGTGACAAGCTGCACATTTTTGTCAAGTCTTGAAGATTAATTAATCTTTATATACTCAACTTACCTTAAAACCAAAACAACCTTATGAGACTGTTGCATTTTCAAGCCTATTTTCATACAATGCAACATACAACTGTTAGTCTTTTACAACATGGTTGTCATGACATGACAACCATGCATTGCTCCTTCCTGTTAAATGCTACAGTAAGGCAACTTAAAATATCTACATTAAAAAAATGGGACATCAGAAGTGCTGCTGTGTAGTGTAATAGGTATTTTCAGCCTGGATAAAATGTGTTACCAGCAGTGCAGTGTTTTTGGTATGCTTAACACCCACTAACCCAGTAATAGTCCTAAAATATCCCCCAAAATTGCTCTGACTGTGTATTATTTATACTAACCAGGAGGTGAAAATGAGTCAACCTCTTCATAGATGACAGACATAACAGGATTGTTTAGTTTCTCCAAGAAGTCAGAGATCGTCTGGTAGGCCAGAAATACTGCCACCGCAGTCAGCAGCAGGTAGATGAAGATGAGCACCACCGTGAAGACATTTTTCAGACACGTTTTACTGAATCTCATAGGCAGACTGGTGCCCTTAAAGGAAGCCTGTGCTGTAGAGAAAAAGGGGGTAAATACGGTGGCCCTAAGAGGTAAAAACACACTGCAACTTAAGAAAACCCCAGCAAACAGAAAAATGCTGCAAAAGCACACAAAATGCAATGGAAACAGATAATAAACAAAATCTAACAAAACACAATATGTTTTTGGAGGAGACAACAATGTGATGGAACAGCTGCAGAAGAACAAGCTAACAGTAAACGTTAATAGCAATTATATGAATCATGCGATTAAAATACACATCACCTGCATCTTTTTGTCCCTCACAACACCAATTTTCTGGCTTTTAAGGGGGCTTCAGCACTCCTGACTTTGGGAACCACTGTAAATAGTGCATCGAACGTCCACCATATGGTGCAGAAGCACTTCTTCTACTACCTTGTGAGATGCTGTCGTCAGGCTCTTCATGTGTCAGATCTTCAGCGTCATCATCAAAAAATACTGGAGACTGTGCGTTTCCATCATCCTCATCCTCTTCTTCCTCCTCCTCTTCCTCATCATCATCAAGCTGTGTGGTTAAAAAAAAAAAAAAGAACATTTAAGTTAATTTAAAGTATTTAGTTACACCCTAAAAGTTGGGATTCATAGTCTAAGATCCAAATAATGTAAAATTCTAATAATCATTAAGATGAGTCACATTTGTATCCAGGGGCTAAAGTGGACTGGAAGGATCTGGAACAGTGCTCTGGCACCTTCAGTCAATGAGTAATCAAATCTAATAGGCAGTTTAATAATACTGTAAAGAAAGTTAATTTTTCATCTGCTGCAACCTGCCGTTGATGCCAGCTGACACAATGAAGATACTTGCTCAGTACTAAAGGGAAAAAAATTATACCCTTACACCCTCAACACATCCTGTGTTCATCCTGCAGCCGTTAATAAAGGTTCGGCATCTAACTGAGAGTAACGTTTATAACTGGGAGGTAATTTAAAATATTTTGAATAGCTCAACAGTTTCTGTGCAGTTTGGACCACAATGTGTCTGCGAATTAAAGGTTAAAGGTACAGTAGCTGTATTTCCCATTCTCATTTGTGCCTCACGTTATGCCCTCTGTCTCAGGAGAAATGGCAAAATAGAGACAAACAGTAACATTTAACTTCTTTTGATTTCTACACACCTCACATTCTTATTTTAATGAGTCACAAGAACTAACAGTGATTACAGTTTCTCAAACAAAATACATTTACCATGGATTGTACTGCAATCACACACTCCAAACAATTTATCTGGTACTGATCTGTAGGGATAGTGGTAATAAAAGGGTAAAAGGTATCAGCGGTAATGTTTTAATATGCCCCCAGTGGCCAATTTATTAGGTATCGTTAAAACTAATGTACTCACAACAATAAAACTGCATAATTTTTAAAAAAAATTGAAATGCACCACCCTGTGAGCTGTTATATTCTGTCCATGACATCCTTCAAAAAGGAGAAGGTAAATAATAGAAACACCTGACAGCACCACAAACTACACAATGGGCAATTCAGCGCTTGCACCACATGGCTCCATATTGGCAATAGGTTTTAATCTTTTTTCTTTTCTGATTTTTTTTTTTCTTTTTGGAGCACCAGTTTAAAACCGAAAATAAGAACAGGCAACTCCTGTAAATGAATCCTGCAACTACAGCTAAAATCCAAAGGAAACATCAAGTCGGGAAGTTTCTGCTTAGTCACATGATGTCAGATGTGCCCGACAGGAGCGGGCACACGGAGAGAAAATGACTTCAACACCTAACTCCTGTCCCGAGAGACAGTAAAAAAAAAAAAAAAAAAAAGAAAGAAAGAAACAGAATTAGAAGAAGCCTACAGTCTATGGTAGTCCTGTGATTACTAAACAAACATTAAAGACTTTTGACTGACATACAAACACACAGGAAGTTGTAACCTTACCTCCTGGTATGACAGGGACCTTTCCTCTCCGAGCATTCCTCTGCGGCTCTTACACTGACTTTACCTATTCAGAATTTTAGTGCCGACTCAGCAAAGGACTTCTAATAAATCTGACATTTTTAAGGACACCTCATCCCACCGACCTCAAACCTCATGTTTCAGCTTTTAAGGAAGACACACACACACACACCACCCACCCCCGGGTGGTTTTTGGAGAAGGCGATATAGGCCCAACCCACGATAATAACAGGGGACCTATGGGCTGCGAGTCAATGCAAAATCTTAATTCCTTGTTGTGGTTTGCTTGTTTCCTCGTTCCTTACCTTGGGTTGATTCCTAAAGCCGGTAAAACGGTAATAATAGTGAAAAGGATAATTCATCATTCAGAGGACCCCACAGGAATCTTTATGGTGGTCTGTAAAGGTTTGTAGCCCTGTCTTAAATATGAATAAAAATATCTAAATTCAGCTTGCATTTAGGCTGGTACACTTTGCATGTCAGGTGGTACAACCAATGTAAAACTAGGAAAATGTTAACTTATAAAAAACAAACAAACATTTCATTTAAAAATGATATGTATGCACATGCTGTGTATTAAATGTATGCAACCAACTGGTTAAAAGCCTGTATAAAGTGCAAATTATTGCATAAGTCAGGTGGTGTAGATACAAGAATGAAAAGAAATGAGTTAAAACTCTTTGTTTTCTAAGCCCCAGCTGTGAAACCACATCATTAAAATGGCCTGTTCTCATGTTAGAGTGGTACAGACATGTCCTGTCCACTCTGTTACTTGTGTTTTTCAAAAAATTCTCATTATAATAAAGCAATGTTGCGCGTTTCTTTGTGGATAACTACAGAGTAGTTCATTGGTTAATTGTAAAAATTGGACCAAAAGTCAGGGACATTTTAACTCTTAGAAAATGTGAACATGAAAGTGAATTTATATTCAAAACATTTATTAGATATGAGAATGTGTTTTAATAGCTTGTGTCATGTGTAGAGAATGTGGATAAAATTATTATAGCATAATGTCCTGAACGTGGACCAACATATTCATATAAGCTGTCTCTCAGATGAAATGATAAAAGCCGTTCAACCCCAGCACTCCACCTCTAGGGGACCCTGCCCATAGGGGGTAGAGAGTCTGGGCTCTCCCCACAGCCAAAACTGTGTGACCCTCACACTATCAGAGCTTTGTGTCTTCTCTTATAACACATGCTAATGTACTGACAAATCAGCTACATGACGCTCTTTGGGAGAACTCAGGGTAGACCCAGAACCCACTGGAGAGATTATATACACTATATTGCCAAAAGTATTCCCTTGTCTGCATTCACACCCATATGAATTTAAGTAACATCCCATTCTTAATCCATAGGGTTTAACATGATGTCAATCCACCCATTGCAGCTATAACAGCTCCTAGGAAAGCTTTCCACAAGGTTTAGGAGTGTTTATGGGAATTTCTGACCATTCTTGCAGAAGCACATTTGTGAGGTCAGACGCTGATGTTGGATGTGAAGGCCTGGCTCGCAGTCTCTACTCTAATTCATCCCAAAGGTGTTCAGTCAGATTGAGGTCAGGACTCTGTGCAGGCCAGTCAAGTTCTTCCACACAAAATTCACTCATCCATGTCTAAATGTACCTTGCTTTGTTCACTGGGTCACAGTCATGTTGGACCAGGAAGGAGCCATCCCCAAATTGTTCCCAAAAAGTTGAGAGCATGGAATTGTCCAAAATGTCTTGGTATACTGAAGTTTCTTTCATTGGAAGTAAGGGGCCGAGCCCAACCCCTGAAAAAAAAAACAAAAAAACCCACACCACAATTCTCCACCACCTCCACCACCAAACTTTACACTTGGCACAATGCAGTCAGACAAGTACCATTCTCCTGGCAAACCCAGACTCATCCATCAGATTGCCAGATGGAGAAGTGTGAGTCATCACTCCAGAGAATACGTCTCCAAAGCTCTAGAGTCCAGTGGTGGTGTGCTTTACACCACAGCATCCAACGCTTTGCATTGATGATGTAAGGCTTGGATGCAGCTGCTCAGCCATGGAAACCCATTCCATGAAGCTCTCTATGCACTGTTCTTAAGCTAATATGGAGGCCACATGAAGTTTGGAGGTCTGTAGTCAGTGACTCTGCAGAAAGTTGGCGACCTCTGCACACTATGCCACTCAGCATCCACTGACCCCTCTCTGTGATTTTATGCTGCTTACCATTTTGTAGCTGAGTTGCTGTCGTTCCCAATCGCTTCCACTTTGTTATAATACCACTAAGTGTGACTGTGGAATATTTAGCAGCCAGGAAATTTCACAACTGGACTTGTTGCACAGGTGGCATCCTATCACAGTACCACGCTGGAATTCACTGAGCTCCTGAGAGCGACCCATTCTTTCACAAATATTTGTAGAAGCAGTCTGCATGCCTAGGTACTTGGTTTTATATATCTGTGGCCATGGAAGTGATTGGAACACCTGAATTCAATGATTTAGATGGGTGAGTGATTACTTTTGGCAACATGGTATCTCATATGGCCTGGGAACACCAGGATCCCCAGGAGTAGCTGGAAAATGTTGCTGGGGAGAAAGAAGGCCTGGAATACCCTGCTTAGCCCACTGAATCTATTTTGGATATGTGGAAAATATTGATGTGGAAAAAATCCAAAGTCACCAAGCAACTCCAAAAAGACACCATGTAATTATGAAGAGGTAAAAACTATGGCAGCAATAAACTACTTCAAAAATACACAAAATGACTACAAAGACAATAAAATGATCTCAAAGGGACAACAATAAAACAACCACGTAAAGTTACAATACAGAGACAAAATAATGCAAAATGCATGTACAAAAGGATGACAAAGAAAAAAATGAGAGAGAAAATGATTACAAAAGGGTATGAAATAAGCAGAAAAACATCTAAATCATCTCAAGGACGTGCAAAACAAGCACACCAAGACCTTCAAAATGAGTACAAAGAGACTGACTGCAACAATGCAGCAAATTTCAGTTTGTGTAGAGGGTGTAGGGGACCCAAAGCCTTATAATCTGTCCAAGCAGGTATGTTTCATCAGGTGGTGGTATGGTCTCATCAGCTCAGGTGGTGGAGCAGATTGTATCTTAATCATAGAGTTAACAGACAGAGCCCTGAGTTATCCTCAGTGACATGCCTGACAGCTCTGTAACTGGGGCATGTGTGAATGAGAAACACATCTTCGTAGAATGGTGAAGTTTAAAATAGTTTGGATTTAGAAAACACTTATTTACTGAAATGCCAAACCAATCCTACAAGTTTATTCGTGACCTAGAAAAAAAGTTTAACAAAACTGGTACAGTTTTTTTTTTCCCCCTGAAGCTTTCAGTCACATCACATGGTCTTCACAGTTTAATGGACAGTTTATTGGACTACAGTGTTACTTTTGTTATGCTTTTCACAAGCTGTTTGTAATTTTTTTAAATTTATGCCACTCACATATGAGTAAAATCTATGCAAATGACAAATAAATGTACAAAAATCACATTTTCACAGTATTAAAGGAATTCATTGATAGTTTTTCGTGAAATCCAGTTGTTCATAACAACACAGGCATTTCCTCTTCTGAAATGTAAACACAGCAGCGAGCAGAAGGTTTAAACTGCTGCACGAGCGCTATCAATAAAATTTCCGAGGTTAACAAATGCATCACCACCAGAGTACCTGCGCGTTGAAGGGGAAGTGGATGAAGAAGTTTCCGCCGGAAAACTTCTGGTCTAAACAACGACCTCGCCATGGCAACAGCGCGGTTTTGTGTCTTATTTTTTATCCTTTCTGTGGCTTTAGCGGAAGATGCTAAAGTAAAGCACAAAACAGCTACAAAACCTGTCCGTTTATTCACCGAGGAGGAGCTGAAGAGATACGACGGCGGCGAGGTAAACTCCGTTGGAGAACTAAAATCCCGGAGTGTGTTCTTGAAGATGAGCTTGTGTGTCTGTGCTTGTGCGTGCATTTGTGGTAAAGAGTCAATTATATTTGTCATTTGTTCCTATTTTAGGAGGGCCAGCCAATTTACATGGCAGTAAAAGGAGTTGTGTTTGATGTCACCAAGGGAAAAGGTAAAAAATAAAATCCAACACCTGAATTCAAACCAGTCATTAAAGTCAGTTCAAATTAAAGTGATTTGGCGCACAAGAAATCTTTCCAGCCTGTCTACAAACTAATCTAACTCAGGCCAGGCCTGTACCTTTTTTTTTATTAGCTTTTGCATTCAGTGCATAATGTGCATTTTATTTTTTTTCACTTATTTCAGAGTTTTATGGAAAAGATGCTCCATATAATGCCCTGGTTGGTAAGGACTCCACTCGAGCCGTGGCCAAGATGTCCCTGGATCCCGCAGACCTGAAATCAGACACTGTGAGCTTAAGATGTATTTTTTAGGTCATGATTATGATTTATTGGTGAGAATGGCACATTCAGTTCAATCAATGTATTATTATTATTAATAATAATAAAAAACACTGATTAATGTTGCTTTCCTACCTTCACATCCACAGACGGGCCTCACTGAAGAGCAGCTGAAGTCTCTGGATAGTATATTTGAAGGCACATACAAAGCCAAGTATCCCATTGTGGGTTACACAGCGTCCCGTATTTTCAATGAGGACGGAAGTCCCAACAAAGACTTCAAACCAGAGGACCAGCCTCATTTTCAAACCAAAGATGAGTTTTAATGTCATTTTGTGTGCGTGGTTACAGATGAGATTCCTGGTTTCTCTTTACTTGACAAGAACTGCGATTAAAAAGTTTAATGCATGTTGACTTGAACTTGAAGGTCTGAACAGTGCTTTAATAGCTGTGACAGCTTTACTGTGCACCAACTACTTCGATACCTGTTGTATCATCTGATTGTGATAAACATCAGGGACTTTGGAGCAGATTATTAAAGATCTCCTGGAGACGCATTTGAAGAAGTTTAATCAGACACAGAATGCCTCCTGCTCCACTCACATGTTCATTCTCAGTGCTCTTGGCCATCTAATCTCACACTCTGGACATTAGGTGCTCAAACAACAGACTGAACACTTTTTCTTCTTCTTTTTAAACTTCAGCCTTTATATAATGTAGCTGTATTAGTGTTTTACATTTATCAGAGCACATGGTAACAAATAACATTTAAAAACCCACAAACAGATTTTAATCTGATTTGCAGAAAGCTATATGAGAGTCACATAAATCAAATATTAGTATGCTGTTAATCATTTAGTCTTTAAAAACACCCAAGAAATTTGGCAATTTAGAGATATTTTTTGAAGGTTTGAAAAGTTAACAAAATACCTGAGCCTTTTGAGAACAGCGGTACCGTAGCTGATTATTTTTCTCGCTAATCGATTCATTGTTTTAACTCTGTGTTTTAGTATGAAATTAGTATGAAATGAATGTAGTGGAATATTTATGTTTGAGAAATGGTAAATCTGCAACTTTGTGATTGTGTACAAGTCCAAGATTGGTCCACATGTATTTGACCTGACTTTTGATTATGTCCAATTATCATTAAAATCTCAAATGTTTCTAATCTTTTCTTGGCCTCATTTGTGTTTTACCACAGAAAACTCTGTTACCTTGATACAGTCTCTTTATGGCAGCCCTCACTCCTGTCACCTCCAAACAGGCATAAATAGTACGTCCGGCCCCTTATAGCCTCGCTTGCTCTGATCAAAGGTCACAGCACTTAAGGTGCTGAGGCAGATGATTGTCTTTGGGTGGATCTACGTGTCTTGTCCTGCCAGCAGCCACACTGGAGGTAAATCTGTCAGTTTTGTGATAGTAACTCCCACGTTAGTCTGCGTAATCTGCTGCCAAGTTCAAAGGGCACAAGCCCTGCCCAGGAGTTCGCAAGCAAGAGCGGTGCAGTGTTCTTTATCAGGTGCAGGTTCAGCTGGGAGACTGTCACTGCAACCTCTGACAATCTGGAAACCACTTGGTTCTAATCATCCACCAACCACAGCCAGGATGCCCAAAACGGTAGGACTCCCATGATTTAAAGGATTCTGTGTCACTGAAGTGTTTCTTCCTGTTCCGTAGTCAGAAAATGACAGCAGTGGGTTTATAACTCAATTTATGTGGTTTGTCGTATTATTTTTTTGCTGAGAATGTGCGAGAAAAAAGACACCGAGCATTAAGCAAATTTAAGAGGCATTCACATAAATACAGATAGTTTTATTAAATGTTTTTAACAAAAAAGAAATCTGACCAGGCATCTTGTTTCCAAGAGTCCAAGATCCTTCTTGGTATTTACTCATTAACTAAGTGCAGAGTTTGACCCATGCTGGGTTTGACATTCCTGACAGAAAAAAATGCTACTTCATATCTACATCCAGCCTGTCTGTTGTTTGACTGGGCATGCATAATGCATCATAATCATATTAATTCCCTTTAGTGGCACTGGAATGATTTCTAAATGCTGAAAAATGAGCTGATGACTACACACTTTAACTGCTTTTCTCCGCTCCTTTGGATTTTCTAAGACACCCTGCAGTAATCATTCCTCTATCTTAAACAAAGAAAACTGTTATGTTCTAAATGTCCTCAGTTACTTAAGAGTTCAGCATCAGTCTGCTGGAAAACTGATAAGAAAGGCTGGCCTGTGCATTATGAAAGCAACTCTGTGCTTATATTGACTCTTCAAGGAGAAAGCCTCTCTTAGGAGGTCGTGCTGACGTCTGCACCCATTTGTCTGACCTTAAACTAACTAGAAATCAAATAAATGTATGAGTAGTGGTAGCAGGTGTTGTTTGCGTTATGGAAAATGATTTTTAAACAGCTAAACAGAGGAGGTACCAAAAAGCACAATCCAAGTATAAACAAATGAAGATAATCCTACAGAGTTTAATGTCATAATCTAGTGACTGATTGTAATGGATTAGTGATTCAGTAGTGATGTCCACAGTCAATGATTAGACGATTAAAGCTGTGGAAGGCAGCGTGACGAATGCACCTGCAGGATGTCAAGGACTAGTGAAATTATCTTATGTATGCCATCACTGAAGGTGGAAACAGTTGAGTAACATGTCAGAGGTTTCACAAATGGATGTTCCACTATTCACTGCTCAAGTTTCAGTGGGATTATCTTTACGACATCCTGGGGTGTGCTCTAATATAACTTCATAAAACAATTATGTAACTGCTACAAGCCCAACCCGGCCCGTGGTCAGGGCTGTGTTATTACTGAGAACAACCTTCTTTGGGAAATCTGTTCTACAAACACTTTAAAGTGCCATTTCTTTTCTATTTAAATTGTTGCTGTTGTACAACAGGCTGATCTTGACTAACAATGGTTAAGTCAACTTGGCGAGAATTATAATCTGCGTATGTGCAACCTTGTGAAACTTCGCAAGAGTAGTTCAAAGTCTAATGAGATAGTGAGCAATTATGGTTTATGAATAATCCACTTCACAGCTCCTTCACACAAAATGACTGCAATATTGTCTTTTCAGAAAGAGATCTAATCACTACAAACTAATCATAAGATGAAACTGAAGTATTTCTCCCTGGTTACAGATTCTCTGAGAAAAGGAAATGGATTGTTTGCAAATAGGATTCATGTGTATCCAAACAGAAATCTCTGTCATCATGTGACTAAACTACCTTTATCCTGCAGGTCAATGTTCGCGTCACCACAATGGACGCGGAGCTGGAGTTCTCCTTCCACCCCAACACAACAGGGAAGCAGCTCTTTGACCAGGTCTGTCTGGTACACTTTACAAAGCACATCCTGTTATAGTTTTATGGATCAGAGATGATTTTATGTAGATGGAAAAGTTTCTGTTTCTTTGTTTAAAAATGTCTTCTTTTGAGTAGTTCTGTTCATGTATTTAAAAAAAAAAAAAAAAAAAATGTCAAAGTGATGGATTAAGGCCAAACAGCAGCAGTGCAACAGTGTAAATATAGGCCTTTAAAAGTCCTTTACTTCAATAGAGAAATGCTCTCATACACTTGCTCAAGTATTTGTTTTGCAGATAAATGGCCTTAACTGCTACTAATGTAACTACATCATAATCCAGTGGGTATTTTAATCCATAGCAGCATGTCCTTCATGAGCTGATAATATATTTGTAGCACAAACTCTTCATCA
This sequence comes from Archocentrus centrarchus, assembly GCF_007364275.1. NCBI lineage: Eukaryota > Metazoa > Chordata > Actinopteri > Cichliformes > Cichlidae > Archocentrus > Archocentrus centrarchus. The sequence goes on along the minus strand of NC_044367.1, from coordinate 21,050,705 downwards.
GCAAAGTATCTAATAACTACAGCTGCCACACAAATCTAGTTAAGTCAGCCTGGTAAAAGTTAATGCTAAACGCCAGCTTAATGTACTCCCAAATTTGCATGATCTTACCCAAAGGTTTTATTCTTCAGAGAAAGATTATTGCAAGTGTCAGCGAAGAGGTTTTGATTAAGAAATGAAGGAGTTGAGAAGATGTGCAGAATTTTGTTATCATGTCTCCACTCTGAAGGTCGCCAGGACCATCGGCCTGCGTGAGATTTGGTACTTTGGACTGCAGTTTGTTGATACCAGAGGATTCATGACATGGCTGAACTCAGAAAAGAAGGTGAGGATTTGCAGTGATATTAAATTCTGTTTAATGCCGCTTTTAGAACAGCTGATGATGATCCATCAAAGATAGATTTGCTTTCTGTACAATGTAAAAGCCTGGACTCCTGCTACAACTCTGTTCTTCTACATCTAACTTTTTGGGTTTTTTTAATTTTTATTTTTAATGTTAAATGTACTGTATTATTTGTATTCATTCTAAATCAAATTTGTGTCTTATTTTATTGTGTTCTTTCTGTATTTTGTGCAGACGAGCATTTGATTGTTAAATCAGGAGTTTAAATAAGTGAATTCTATGTTGTTTGCAAAAGTTTTTATTGATTATTTTATTCATGCTAGTCATTGTTATGCTGCTTTTTGTAATTTCCTGTTACCTTGAACTTAGAGTGCCTACACACTAATTTATCTATTCCACTGCCTTTGCTACTCTGCTGTAGGTACTTTAATCATATTTAATTATTATCTGCCAAGGTGATGGCTCAGGAAGTGAAGAAAGAGACTCCCCTGCAGTTCAAGCTGAGGGTCAAGTTTTATCCTGAGGATGCAGCCGAAGAGCTGATTCAGGACATCACCAGGAGGCTCTTCTTCCTGCAGGTGAAGGAGGAGATTCTGGGAGAGGACATCTACTGCCCTCCAGAGACCGCTGTGCTGCTGGCCTCTTACGCCATTCAGGCAAAGTATGGAGAGTACAACAAGTCAGTGCACCAACTACGTTACCTGGCCTCTGAGCGTCTTCTGCCCAAGAGGTGAGTGCGAGTGGATCTGTGGGAGCTGCCCAGAGATCACCAGGCAGGCAGGTCACTGCAACTCAGTACAACTTCACTGGTCCTTGCAACGGCAGTTTTGTGAATTTTTACAATTTGGGAGTTATGATGTTTCAACCTGTAAACAGAAAAATCTCTGCAACACCACAACTTCATTTGGCTTTCACAGTTTGATTACCACATGTGCTATTCTCTTATATAACTAACAGACATCAGCTGCTTTGATAGTAAGTACCAAAACCTTTTGTTCCACACATGTAACCACATGGATGAAGCAGCTCCTTCTCTTTACCTGGCTCAGCACACTTAAAAAACATCAGGGCTAAATGCGAATGGTTGCGTTTTCCATCAGCTTTGCACTGATAAAGTGACAGAATGGCTGCATCACAAACTATATTTTTGTATAAATGGCCTGCTTTCCTTTGCATAACCTGGAAAACAAATTTCAGCATCATCATCATCCAAGCAAATAGCTCCCTGAATAACCAAACTCTTAACCCCTTTGTTATAACACCCTTTCAGCTCCAAACAAAGGATCGTCTAGAAGGACACAACAATACATCATGCGTATGATTTAACCCTGTATGTATACACAGACTGTTTACATACTGATAGCTTGTTGCTCCCCTCAGAGTGCTGGACCAACACAAGCTGTCAAGGGAGCAGTGGGAAGAGAGAATCCAGGTTTGGCATGAGGAGCACGGATCAATGCTGAAGTGAGTGAAGACTGAGTGGCGTAAATCTCCTCCAACGAATGAACAGCAGTCTTAGTCTCACAGCATCTCAGAGTTTTAGAATGAATGAACTTTTGCAAGCAATAAAGTTCAGTAGAGCCTGAAGTACATGTTCTGACTCATGATCACTCCACATTTATAGATACTGCAGTGTAACTCAGCATAATGGATTTCAGCTTTTATGAATTATACAGAAATTCAGCAGCAACTATTTTATAACTGATTGCTGTCTTTTTGATGTCACAAAAGGCTTCAACTTCTCCAGTGTAATGATTCCTTTTCTTTAGCTCATGTTATATTAAACTGGAGAGGCGTTTAGGAAATGGTCACTTTTTTTTCACTCTAAGTGGTTAAGAAGGGACGCGGATCATTAGCTGCAGGCTTGCTGACTTTATGTGGTTCTGTTTTGATGACCTTTCAAATAAATGGTTTTGCCACAGTTTAAACCCAAATATTACAGTAAAAGACAAATTAGTCTGTTGAGCATGAAATAATTGATTTCTTTATCTAATCTGATCAGGGAGGAGGCCATTATTGAATACCTGAAGATCGCCCAGGATCTCGAGATGTACGGCATCAATTACTTTGAGATCAAGAACAAGAAGGGCACAGACCTGCTCCTGGGAGTCGACGCTCTGGGGCTCAACATCTATGAGAAGAACGACAAGTAAATCAGCGTTTATATTAGTAAATCTGCATTTATGTTGTTTGTTCCCTGTTTCGGTTCACTGTAACATTGTTCTGTGCACTGACCTGATAACACACAGTTGTAGACAGGAGGGCAATGCACGAGTGGTCAAACACCTCAGTGGTCCACGTGTTTCACCTTTCCTTTCAGTCAGTTTGGTTTTAAATAACATAGTTGACCATGTCGATGTTGCTTTGAAGAGGTCATTGACCTAATTCTTTTGATAGTCCTACAATATGAACCTACAAGCCCTCACTGGCCTCTTCCTCTGATACCACATGTGTCATCCTGTCCCGCTGTAAACCTTTTATGCAAACAAACCTAAAGCTCCTACCATTCTGTTTACAAGGTTTCTTTTTTCCCATTTTCCAGGCTCACTCCAAAGATCGGCTTTCCCTGGAGTGAAATTAGAAACATTTCTTTCAATGATAAGAAATTCACCATCAAGCCCATAGACAAGAAAGCCCAAGTAGGTGTTTGATGAGTCTAATAATCTTTGTACCGCGACTCCCCACATTTCAGAAACTGCAGCAGTTATCAAATAAATTTTGCTAGATTGAGAGATTTTAAATGAAGTCTACACCCTTACCCCCCCTATTCTTTTGTCTTTTAAAGGACTTTATATTCTATGCTCCACGCCTGCGAGTCAACAAGGGCATCCTGCAACTCTGCATGAGCAACCATGAGCTGTACATGCGGCGCCGCAAGCCCGACACCATCGAGGTTCAGCAGATGAAGGCTCAGGCCAGACAGGAGAGGCTGCAAAAGAAGATGGAGAGGTGGGTGAAGCTAAGTGCCCAATTAAAATGATCTAGACAAACTTAGAATTGGGATTTGAAATGTGGGCTGTGATAAAGGTGATAAAGGTGTGTAATCAAGCTTTTGCGTGTTATGCAGGGATCAGCTGGAGAACGAGAAGAAGAGGAGGGCGGCCATCGAGAGGGAGAAGGAGGAGATGGAGAGAGAAAAGCAGAACCTGATGGCGAGGCTCCACCAATTTGAAGAGACAACAAAGAGAGCAGAGAGGGGTGAGACAGAAAATCTGACACGCAAGCTGCGTCGCTGCAGAACTTATCCACTGTACAGTGCTATAAAAATTCTTCCCCTGATTTCCCTAAAACTATCATTAATCATCTGTTATCACCCATAGAAGATTAAAGGCTTTTTTTGTGGGGTTACAGATTTCAGACTTAACTCCATCCATCCATCCATCCATTTTCTTGGGTTCTGATTGAGGGTTTACGCTTAACTATTTAAAACACGTTTTTACTGCCCTCTGCTGTTTATTTGTTTGACAGAAAATATTACGTGTGAGCAAGAGTGACAAAAAGGTGTCTTAAAGTGTCCCAGGTGATTAAAGTAAACATTTCCTTCTTGTTTACTTTACTTTTTTGGCTTTTCATGTGAAATCTGCATAGTTTAACTATTAATGGCTCTTAATAATTATCCAAATTAAAAAAGAAAAAAAAAACTAAGAAAAAGGAGGGCCACGTCTATATCAATGATTGGTGGTATAAATATGGTAAAAATGAATATCTTAACAAAATTTCTATAATCTTATCAAATACATATTTCAGAGTAAGAAGGGCAGATGCTGTTTTCACAACATGGTTTGACAAACGTGTGAGGAGGATAGGAAACCTTTATTTGAATGGCATTATGTTTGGCGAATTTTGTCAAACCTATGATCTTCAAAAAAGGCATTTCTTTAACTATATACAGATAAAAAAAAAAAAAAAACCCCAATCTTGAAAATTGAAAAAAAGAAGGTTCATATTTCTATGTTCTTCACAGCCTTGCTCTCTTATTAAAACATCAAGGTTGTGAAGAGAGCACCATAGAGGCACAGAGTCTGGACTGGTTGAAGGAGATGGTTGCTTACATTACACTGGAGAAACTGACTTATGTAATCAGAGGGAAAGCAGCAGAATTTGAAGATGTTTGGAAACCTTTGTTAGAGTTTCTGAAGTTTGTATTTACTGTTCAATGTTTATTATTGTTTATGTTTATGTTGTAGATTTAAAAAAAAAAAAAAAAAAGTGGCAAAATTTATCAAAAATCTGAGTTGTGAGTTTCTTATCCTGCATTATTATAAAAGTGTACAGTGCTTTATAGATTTCCCCATGTGCTGACTTTGTCACGCAGAGCTTCAGGAGCAGCTGGACCGGGCCATGAGGCTGGAGGAGGAGAGGAGGAGGGTGGAGGAGGAGGCGGCCCGGCTGGAGGCTGAGAGGATGGAGGCTATAATAGCCAAGGAGGAGCTGGCCAGGCAAGCTGAGGACCAGTTAAAGAGCCAGGAGCAGCTGGTGAGTGTGGAGCACATGAGGGAAAAAGTCCTGATAAAGCTTATCTGCTGTTCTAATGGCAGATTAAAGTAACACGGTCTTCAGTATGTGTGGGGGGGTCGGGTTGAGGAAATTCTCTAAAATTTGTTGTAAAACTTGTCAAAAATTTGATCACACAACTCAACTAATACAGTCATATTTTATGATATAAGATCTAAAAATATTTTTAATGAAGGTAAGCATAGGGTTTTAAGATGACACGTCACAATGTTTTGCTTCCTCCTTCAGGCTGCAGAGCTGGCCGAATACAGCGCCAAGATTTCTGCACTGGAGGAGGCCAAGAGAGCCAAGGAGGAAGAGGCTGAGACATGGCATACCAAGGTGGGTTTCCAGCATACAAGTAAATGATGCACAAGTCACAGGGAAACCTGAAAAATGTCACAGTACAGTAGTCTATTACCATCCTGTTTCCAAAACAGGGTGGCAATAGATCCTTTGAAAAAAAGAATGTAAAGACAGAATGCAATGATTTGCAAATTCTTGGAACTTCACAAGTCTTACACAAAATAACAAAATATCAACTGTTTAAATGGACAAAACTAGCCAAGAACAGTTTTGATCTTTCCAAATGTAAAAATCTAAAATCTAAGTCTAAATTTACTGTTGTAAAGAAAGAAAATTATATATCTTTATTAGTCATCCATAATCTGAATCTTTTGCACTGCAATTCATATTGCATATTTTCACTTGTGACATAAATATTTTCCTCAAAAACATCACATGGAATCTGCTACAAACATACTAGAACCCTTTCATTTTTTTCATATTTATATATATTATATATATATATATAAATAATTTTTTTTTTTAAACTGTAAATCAAGCAGTATTAGGTCTAGTGGTGGTGGAAAGTTCACAGACACATCCAGGTTTTCAACAAATAAGAAGTGAGAAAGCTTGGTTTGGTCCTTGCACAAATTGATCCTGATAAAACACCTACAAATCCCACATTTACATTTTAATCAAATGTTCAATGATGTAAACAATCAGCAAATCTAACACACACTCCCCTTCTTTAAAGGCTATCGAAGTGGAGGAGAGTCTGCTGAGGACGAAGGAGGAGCTGCAAAGTGTGATGCTTTCCGATAACTCAGCCTCTGTTGCTGTGCGTGCTTCCTCCTCCTCCTCCTCCTCCTCAGACAGCGAGAGTGACCATGAGCACAGTGAAGAAAACAGCACCTACAGTGCCGAGCTGCAGACACAAGGCATCGACAATGACCGCAAGGAGGAGGAGCGAATCACCGAGGCCGAGAAGAATGAGCGCCTGCAGAAGCAGCTTCAGGTGAGTTCAGGGACTAAGAATACATCTCAGATCAGCTGGAGTCTGCATCAAAGTTTAGTACTTTTGCCATGTTAAAATACTTCTGGGCACCTTTTTGATTTGTGAAGGTTTACAAGCTGGCAGTGAGACCTGCTATGATGTATGGTTTGGAGACGTTGGCACTGACAAAAAGGCCAAGCTGGAGGTGGCAGAGCTGAAGATGTTAAAGTTTTCATTCGGAGTGACCAGGATTACAGGATTAGAAATGAGTAGATCAGAGGGACAGTTCAGGTTGAGCAGTTTGCAGACAAAGTTAGAGAGTATGGTTTGGACATGTTCAGAGGAGGGACAGTGTAGATACTGGACAAAGGATGTTGAATATGACAAAGGAGGATGCAAGGGATAGCAGATAATCTGTTGTGGCAAACCCAAAAGGGAGCAGCCCAAAGAAGATGATTCATTTAGAGATATCACTTTCTCCCCATTTTTTTTTTTTTTTTTTTGGATGGAGCTTTAAAATAACTGCACAAATAACTGCATGGAGGTGTTGCCAAGATGGCTGCTGAGTCGCAGTACTTGCTTGTTGAGGTTCTTTGATAAACAGATAAAGTGCATTCTTTCTAGTTTAATAACTGAACCTGACTCCCCCACAGGCCCTGAGCTCAGAGCTGGAAAAATCCCGAGATGATGACAAAAAGACCCAGAACGATTGGCTCCATGCCGAGAACGTCCGCGCTGGCCGTGACAAGTACAAGACCCTCCGTCAGATCCGTATGGGCAACACCAAGCAGAGGATTGATGAGTTTGAGGCCTTGTAGAAATCCCAGAGACCTGAAGCTCTCTCCCAAATACCTCATGAAGGCCTTGTTCAGCATTTTAATATAACTGAAGCCACATGTGATCCCAAAGACCTGGAAAAGGTGCAGAGCTGATCTGTGTAATAATTTCTCCATTTTACTTTACTGGCTGAAACTGGCACTGTGGGTCATTTTGCTTTATTCTGTTTTGTGTACCACTCAAATGTTTCCAGTGTGCTGTTTGGCCCCATTAAAATGTAATGTTGATGTGCATCACTCTGGAGACCAGATATACTGTATGAACAAAGCTAGTACGACAGAGTTATTGCAATTTACCTTTGCAGGTTTGTAACGATAACAAACTGAAGTGGCTAAATTTTGATTTATTTAAATGAATGCCTGACGTTAAAAAGACCTTTTTATTTTATTTGTTCGATAGTTTTGGCTACAAAATGTCAGCAAAGTGCAGAAAAGTTGCAACTTTTGTTCCAAGAAGCTCAGTGTAATGCCTTCATGCATACTGAATCTCAGTTTGTAATAAAAATAAAACTAAGACAATATTTCTGTTGAGCATTAGTTCTTTTAACTCCCCTGCCTCATACTCCTGTATTTTATGTGTGTAAATAATAGTGCAGCTCATTTCATTAATATACTTATACAGTATAATCTCTCCTGTTTCAAATGTATTATTTTTTATGATTTTCATAAATTACCTACGGGGATTACTTTTTTTAAACACAAAGGAACATTAAAATGAAATCCATGTATAAAATCAGTGGATAAGACCTCAAACTCAGAATTAACTAAACGTCCCCTTGTGCAGTTTCATATATTCATGCATGATAGAAAATAAAGGCAGTAAAGGCTTTTTATGAGGCTCTGGCATCTCTTGCAGGCATTAAACATTAAAGTTTGTAAAAAAAACAAAACACAAATTTTCATAATTGGCATGATTCTATTCCATTAATATCTGTGCAAGGAAAGAATAAAATTGTATTTCATTGCTGCATTAATGCAAATATTTTTGTCTTTTGTGTAACTTTCACCATTTAAAGGGGAAAAAAGCTGATGTGAGTGCAATAGATGTTTTTCATTTTTCTCACAGAAGAAAAGCTTGAGCGATGCCTGCTTTCCACTTTGACTCCCTATGATGCATGCGAACACTAAATTCAGACATCATGCGGCTCCCTGCGGTGACAGGTCAAAACATCCGCAGCTGAAAGTGCCCATTATAGTAAGATGGGAGGGCGAAACACTCAAATAGTAATTCCACATTTTTTGCTAATTAAAGCTCACAGATTTTCTGAAAAACCTGTTTTTTTTTTGTTTTTTTTCCTAGTCTAAATGATTCTTTTCTTGTAGTTGCAATTGAGCTGAAGAATCCTGCAGCTCACCGGGAAGAGGATGCGCGTCTTTTAAATATTTGCACAAAATGGTTATCATCAGGTTGCTAGACAACTTGGAACCAGAAGAGTCGGTCTGTTTAAATAGCCACTAGGTAAATATTTACGTGAACGATCACATGGAAATCAAGTTGTTTTTTTTCTTCTTTTTTTTTTTTTTTTTGGGTCCGCGTTCTGGCGCTCTTCTTGGAAGCTGGACCAACGTGTTCATCTTGGCCCCAGAGACGGAGGCTGGACGTGCGTTTGTATATTTATTGCAAAAACTCCTTAAAGATGAGCGCTTGCTTTGAGCTGCTACTCCAAGAAGCCGCCTCTGACAGTCTGTGGGATTGCCCTGTGTTCCTTTCCTGTGCAATCTATATATAAGTCGGTGACAAATAGTCCAAATACAGTAGCAACCCAACTGTGATGTGGGGGTGGTGCTGAGAGAACAGCTCCGTCTCCAAAGTCCCCCCTCTGTTGGATCCGGAGTCCGTCAGGAGAAGGTGGCAGAGAGCCTCAGCTCCCACCTGCGCTCTATTTTTCCCCCTCTCTTTATTATCATGAAGAGACAAAACGCCCGGACTCTCGCCCTCATCATGAGCATCCTCACCTACTTGGTGGTCGGAGCGGCCGTCTTCGAGACCTTGGAGTCGAAGCAGGAGAAAAGTCACAAAAGGAAGCTCGACGCCAGAAAGTACGAACTCATGCGCAAATATAACTTGACCAAAGAGAACTTCGCAGAGCTCGAGCACGTCGTTTTACAGCTCAATCCTCACAAAGCAGGGGTCCAGTGGAAATTCGCTGGGTCCTTTTACTTCGCCATCACTGTGATTACGACAATAGGTGAGCAACACGTATTTAATCAACATGTCAACTGAATGTATTATTGCAATTCATTGAGAGATGTTGAGCGCAGGACCGGAGGCAGGATTTTTAGTGGTACTGGAGTCACGGTCCCCTTTGCATTAGTTTGTGTCTCTTCTTTAAAATAACGGATTAAAAAAACACCTATTTCTTCCTACAATCCCAGGGGCTTCTTCTAACCACCTAGACAAAGCATATCCTTTAAAACATTTTTGAGTTGCAAGTTCTGTTTCCTAAGAGCCCCCCCCCCCCCCCCCCACCACCACCACCACCACCACCACCACCACACACACACAAAAACAAACAAACCAAAAATGTTTAACTTTCACTTGTATAGCTCTGTGCCAGTCTGTATTTTAAATGACAGGGTGATAATTTGAATAAAAAGCTTGATATACACACACACACACACACACACACACACACACACACTACACATTGTGCATTTGCTATGTCCATCCACGCTGATGTTACTTTAATATTCTTCAACAAAATGAAGTTTTGCTTATGTTTAGGTGTCATCCCAAAAGTGCCAGGACAGATGCAATTTCATTCCCCCCCCCCAGTTAGATAACAGGTTTCAAAAAAGCATCTTCTCGTGCAGCAGATCTTTATTCTTTGAGCTATATCTTCAGAGCAGCTCTCATTGGCTTATAAATCAGAAAACTGATTTTTTTTTTTTTCTTAAATGTAATTGTAATAAATGAAAAATACAAAGAGACACCTGGACACGGAATCATTATTATGGCTGTCTATCTTTGCCAAAAATAATTATGTCATTGTACCTTTCCTGGGTGATTAAAGGGTAAAAATAAATATATTTCATTTCTGCCAAGACCAACCAACACCAGGTGTAATTATCAATTATTATACAATGTAAATACCATGTAATTATGCCATGTGAAGAAGAAAAAATATGGAGATGTCTATGGCTTTGGTTCTTGTACATTTCAGCACAAGTTATACAAAGAAATTGTGATCCCCTTTTTAAATATATTTCCAGCATTTGTAATATTTATACTGTCAACAATGTGGGAGTTATAACACAAATAAATGTTAGTTCACTACATTAAAGTGAAGCTGAATTGTCTTCCTGGGCTTTCCCTTTTTCCCTCAGTGGGTGTGTGTTGGTTTCCTGTGGATTTAAGTCAAGCTGCTGCTGTTCTTAAATATTTATATTAGGTGAGATCATTGCTGTTACTTGCTATGACTCACCATAGATAAAGAGTAGGGGCAAAGATATCTAAAAATATGTAATATTCCCTGTCTCAGGTTATGGCCACGCGGCGCCGAGCACCGACTCAGGGAAAGTGTTCTGCATGTTCTATGCCCTCCTGGGGATCCCACTGACCCTGGTCATGTTCCAGAGTCTGGGTGAGCGGATCAACACGTTTGTCAGATACCTGCTGCACCAAGCCAAGAAGTGCCTGGGAATGCGTCACACTGAGGTCTCCATGGCAAACATGGTGACGGTGGGCTTCTTCTCCTGTATGAGCACCCTGTGCGTGGGGGCTGTGGCGTTCTCTCACTCAGAGGGGTGGAGCTTTCTAAATGCCTTCTACTACTGCTTCATTACACTCACAACTATTGGGTTTGGAGACTATGTGGCTCTGCAAAAGAACGAGGCCCTGCAGAATGACCCTCAATATGTGGCTTTCTGCTTTGTTTACATCCTCACGGGCCTGACGGTGATTGGAGCGTTCCTAAACCTGGTGGTGCTTCGCTTCCTCACCATGAACACTGAGGATGAGCGCAGGGATGCCAAGGAGAAAGCATTGCTCTCTGTCAGTAAGTCCAGAGGAGAGGTGACTCATCTGTTACCAGTCTCAATATCAGCTTCCTCCACACCTGTAGCAGATGACGCCACAAAGGCTAAAGATTTAAAAGGTGTCTACACTGAAGTGCTGCAATTCCAGACTATTTGCTCCTGCTTGTGGTACAGGAGTGAGGAAAAGGAGCAGGACTCCATACCCAACATGATCCCTCAGGAGATGACATTCTCCGATGCCTACTTGCAGCAGAACAATGACTGTGCTCACTACATGGAGCCTGGCTCAACAGGCTGCGTTTGCAGTCCACGTCAGTGCACGAGCATAAGCCCAATTTCAGGCCTACACATTTTCTCTCCGTTCAGGATGTTTAAGAGACGCAGCTCCGTGTAGCCTTTCAGCACAACAGATTTCATTACAGCATAATTTGTCTATAACTGCCAAGTGGGCAACAGATACTTGGCAGTCCTCAGCAAATACATGACTGCAAGTCGATGTTTGTGGTGCTACAATCCCAGTAATCCAGAAGCATAACGTGCAAAAAGGGAAAAAGCACATACAGTACTGTAAACAACAAGGTCTTACGCAAGCAGATATTTGAGCAACATCACGCAGTGTTTTTAACTGGGGTCTTATTTCAGGGCATCCTGTATGCTTTGAAGAGTCCTGTAGGTGTGTAGAAATTGATCTGGTTCACCACACGTGAATAGTATGTGTGCACAGAGTGTAGGTAAAAGCAGAGCGTTTGTGCAGTGGGACAGTAAAAGGGTGACATAAAAATAATTAAAACCTGTCAGTCAGCAGCTCTAAAATATTAAACTTTGTGTTTTTGGTAATAACCTCAGAGGTGCTGGTTCAACTCAGGAGTTATTTCTTACTGTTGTAGTTTGTCAGCTGTTTTCCTGTGATAGGCACATGTCTTGATGATTTTCTGGACATTTCCACCATCATATTTGTGACTGGCCTCATATAAGTTGCCTTAAGTCACCCTGAAACAAATCGTGATTGTCAAAAGCTCCAAAAAGCTGACGCATACCAGTAATTTCATATGATTCATGTGTAGCTGCCCCTGTTTTTATGACTTCCAGGGCTCTTTGCTCAAAGTGCAGGTACATCACAGACATGGCTAAATTATGTAATGTGACAAGTGGATAGGTTAAAAAAAAAATCATATCTCAAACACAGTTAAAAATTCCATTTGGAAATAAGTACAGTGATCACAAGTAGACACTTACCAGCTCTGACTGAAACACTCAACTGGATTAGTTGTGCAACACTGAAAGCACTGCTTTAAAAAATGACTAGTGGGATGAAGCAAGAACTCCAACAGCTGCACCAAAAAATGAGCTTCACCGCCTTCCTATATGTGCTATTTTCATTTCCCCGTGACCATTAAAATCAAAGCTCCTTTGTATTTAGATACAAGACTTCAAGATAATTTTCCAAATAAATGCCTAGTGGCATTACCAAGATGGCTGCTAAGTGGCAGAACTTGCTTCTACAGGAGTTTGTCAAAACACTGATACCTTTTTACCATCTACCAAGCACCTCTAAAACTTCATTAATTAACGTGCATTGTGTCTCGTTGATTTCATTTGTACAAAAAAAGTGTGAAAATGTCAAGAAGCGAACCTCTCTTTTTAGTTAATGTGCCAAGCAAAGTAACAGCCTGGCAGACAAACTCCCATTAAGTGATAAGTTGCATTTTTTGCACTAATTAAATAAAAAAAAAAAAATCTTAAAATTTGTTCATATTTGAGTGTTATTAGCCTCCGAGAAGCAATTTAGAATTAAGAAAACAGATCTATCACTAAGCCTAAACCTTTAAAAACCTATCACTTAAGATTTTAGTCATTTCAAAAAGCAACATAAAAACATACAATATATGAACCACTTAGAGATTCAAACACAGATTATAATTATCTTTAAGGAGATGTTGTCACCACTGCTTTCTTTTGACTAGACAGAAATCACTGAATAATCAAAGCAAGCACATCCACTGTTCAGATATGAAGCTTGCAGGGCACCTCTAGATCAAACAGTAGAAGCAAGCTATTTGAGTAGCAGCTTGGAGTGGCAGGTGGGAGGGGGGTTACTATGTTGGTACAGTGGATAATAAGCTGGTTGTCAATCACAGATAATTATGTTACAATGGACTGAGCCTGGGTGATTGATGGAAAAGGAAAAATCCACCCTCAGCTAGTATTTCCTGTACTTCTGAACCCCGTTTGGTACTTAGTGGTGTATTTTTCTGTGGGCGACATGATGTGATGTCACAATCGGTTTATTTCAAGCACCTACAACAGATGATTAACCTCTTAAGATATTTTATTTATTTAAAAAAAAATTGCAGGAAATTTTTTGGTTTGTATGCCAAAGCAAAAAGTTCAACAACAATACAGGAGGTGAAGTTACACCAACAGAAATTAATGCATATAAAATTGAAGACTAAGACTGCTTCTAAGAGTTAATTGTTATTCTTCAAATTGCCGTAAAATAATAACAAATTTCTTTTATATAATTTCTGACAACTTAAAATGACGTTCAGATCACTCGTGACACCAAAAAGCATCAAATCTTCACATTTGAGAAGCTGGAAGCTTTGAATATTTGACTTTTTTGCCTAAAAATGACAATATTGTGCAAAAGTCTTGAGCCATCCCGCAATTCTTTATATTTTGCTAGGAAAATGGGCAATAGGTGCAACAGTTTATCAAAACATGCAAACATAATACAGAAAATAAGGCAAAAACAGAGTTTGCAGAATTCTAAGGAAAGCTTGAAAGTCAATGTTTGGTGTGACCAACACAGCCTTAACTGACTTAGGCAGCTTTCTTCTAATTTCTTTAAGTAGTCTTCAGGAAGAGTTCTCCAGACTTTCTGAAGGACAGGATGACCCCACACTGCTTCAATAATATTGTTGTCCGGGCTCTGGGGAGGCCAATCTATGACTGAGTGTTCCACTCTTTGTTTTTCTACCCAGGTATGCTTTCACTCCATTGGTACTGTGTTTGGGACCATTGTCATGCTGAAAATTTAAACCATTGCCAGATGCTTTCTAGATGATATTACATGGTGGCTCCAAATCTGGTGGTACTTTTCTGTGTTTATAATGCCATCAATTTTGACAAGATCATCAACACCACTGGCTCAAACGCAGCCCCAAACCATGACAGAGCCTCCACTGTGTTTTACAGATAGATGACTATAGACACTTATTGAATTTGCTCAAGTTCACTTTTAAAAATTAAAACAAATTCTGGCTCCTTGGAAGCAAATATAAAGAAATGAGGTGCAGCTCAAGACCTATGCACATACTGTAACTAAAATGACTTATTAATTAACCAAAATGTGGGATTGTCTGTTAATCAGGTAATAGATGACATAATTATTGTAAATGTATCCATCATGAATCCATTTTCTTCTGCTTATTCAAAACACAAAAGCAGCCAGATCCTACCTGTTCTCTCTGGATTTTTGTAAGATGTGGGAACTGTCCACCTGACGCACAAATATATGAGTCATGATTACCCCACCCCCGGAGGGGAAAATGAGTATTGTTTCCTATGATGCATCTACTAAGCATCTCAGACAACTTAGTTTTTACCATAATGATGAAAGTGAGAAAGTGACAGTATTCTCAGTGGTTTATATTTATTATGATTTTAGTATTTCTTATTCCTGGTTCTTACTTAAACATTTGCAAGTCACTAAGGCTCATATGCACCACCATTAAGATCTACTGAGACCTGGTAATTATGTTCTCTAGAACTTGTGCTTTCGGGGGATTCATGCCACCCAAAGGGGGCTGAGGGGCAGCAGTAGCAGATGACAGTATTTAATGTTTTTTTTGCTCAGTCATTGAAAGCATCTTCTCTTAAATTTGGTTTAAAAATGAAATTGATCCAATCCAGGTTCTGGATTTGCAGGCTACTTGAATTTAACACGAGAAACTCTGTTTACATTCATAAAACAAAAAGTTATTTTAGTTCAACTTTTTAAGCCTTGGAAAATTATGGGCGTGGACAATAGGACCTGTGTGTTATCTCGGTGTTTCAGTGTTTGGAGAGTGACATGACTGTGAGATGGACGTTTAAATCTGCCGGGAGCAGGGTTTACTGTGCCCAGCACCACTTGTTTAATTTAGTGTCACTCTGGAAATAAAATGAATGTCACAAATTATTGAGGATTGGGTTGTTTTGTTTTTTTCTTTTAATTTTTTTTCTTTTTTGGCTTAGGAGGGAAATCAGGCACACTGTTTTATCTAAGCCTGGGTCTGATCTCATCTGTGTCATTGAAATTGACCGTTTGCGGGGGATGGAAATAAATAAGTGCTGTTTGCACATGGTAATGGAAGAAAAACAATGATTATGATCTTTTGTCTCTGCAAATAGTCAAATGTACATTTCATGCCTGTATTGCATCATGTTGCAATAGCACAAAGGTGTCTTTGTTTCTTGCTGTTTTCTAAGGCTAAATTAGTACTTGAACACTTAAAGAGTACTTGAATTTTTTTTTTTTTTTTTACATAACCTGCCAAGGATTGTATGTACAATTGAGACTATTCATTTGTCTGGCAATACAAATCCCTCTAATCAAATCTACTGGTAATATTGTACTGTTTTACCCCACTATACAAAAACATAACAACCATAGCAACATTGAAAACTTGAATATTTTATCCAATAAATGACTATCACTGAGTTTTAAATGTTGTTTTCCTGGATGTCCTGATCACAGAATCACCATCTACAGGCCATATAGGCTTTAATCATGTGATTTTACGATCTCCATGCTGTTTAGCAACATGTGCTGTGTGAAAAGGAAAAAAAAATCCTGCTGAATGTATAGAAATGACTGTTTGGTCCAGATGGTTTCCCCCTGGGAATTCTGACTTCAGTCCAGTTCTGGACAACCTACAGCAGGTTAGTCACGAGCGAAAGTTTGGCGGCGCATCGTTATGTCATGTTTTGTGGTATATGTGTCAAAATAACACGAACGCTTCACTTTGAAGAAGGTATTGATGTTTGAGCTACCAGAACACCACGAATATTGTTTTCTTAATTTTAATAATATTATTTGGCTATGACAGACCAATAATAGAAAGTGTTACCAACTGTTTCCTTGGCAATATGTGTCATCGTTAACTGAAGTCTTAAACCACCATTTTCATGAATGAATATAGTTCCAAGGAGGCCAGACACTGGTTGCTTTAACTCTTAATACATTATTGGTTCTGCAAAACAGTGCAGTGTCTAAAATGAGAAAGTCTAAAATGAGAAAGTCTTAACATTTACTATTGTTTTAACCAAGAAAGGAATCAAAGAAAAATTATAAATAACCCCCGGGGCTGAATCCACAACATCAAAACTGGACTAGCATATAGCTTTATGATTGTTTTTCTTATTTGCAATAGTGCAGTAGAATAAAATGCTACATGCAGAAGTAGGGGTTTTCAGATCTTTGGGATTATTATTGCTTGTACAAGTCCAAATTATATATATATATATATATATATATATATATATATATATATATATATATATATATATATATATATATATATATTTATTTATTTATTTATTTATTTATTTTTTTAATCTATTATAAATACACGGCATATATAGTACTCTGCAGAAGTCTTTCTGTATTTTTTGCTTCCAAGGAGCTAGACATTCTTGTAATTTTTTAAACTGGTCTTTAACAATAGTTTTCCAGGCTCTGAAGCTCTTTCAAAGTTTTTCTTTGGACATTGGCTGCATTTTCACAAATTTTCAGTGCAGTTCTTATGCTTGACTATTTTCAGAGGGATATTTTTTTGTTTGTTTGTTAAGCCGCTTAAGACTGACCTATGAATCATTCAAGCATAAAAAGGCACCTAACTCAAAGGATGAACCGGTGTTGTGGCTGCACATAACAGACAACTTAGCAAAAAGCCTATTTTAAATTATATCTTTAGGCCCTCACTAGCGGTTACTGGCAGCCTGTTGCCAAAAACACATCATTTGTTCCCATTTCTTTAGCTATTAGCAGCAAACTTGGCATGTCTCAGCATTTTGTGTAGTGTGTACTTAAAGTTTTTGAGGAAACTGGACAAGTGGAGGACAGAAAAAGAAGTTACAGTCCTAAAATATTATCTACCACAGATGAACAGTATCTGAAAGTCATGTCCTTAAGAAACAGGGAAAAAAATTCAGCAAAGATCTGACACAGGAGCTGTTCACTGAAGACTCATCAGAAATGGTCTCACTGGAAGGGTGGCTTCTTAAGGAAGGGAAACAGGAAGAAAAGGCTGAGGTATTACACAAGAACCGGACTGAAAATCAGTGGCAACAGGTCTCATAGAGTGATGAATCCAAATTGGAAATTTGGTTCAAATGGACTTACAGAGGAGGGTAGTAGAGGGGCACAACAATGAGCGTCTACAAGCATCTGTAAAACAGGTGGAGGCTCTGTCATGGTTTGGCGCTGCATTTCAGCCAGTAGTGTTGGAAATCTTGTCAAAACTGATGGAATTATGGAGAAAAAAGAAAAGAAAATATATTAATCTACTATGCATCTGGAAAGCCTCTCACTGGCAAAAGCTTAATGATCCCAAACACACTGCCAATGCAGTAACAGAAAAACACCCAAGAGCCTCCCAAGAACTGCCTTCAATATTACTGAGGCAATGTGGGATCATTTTAATAGAGAACAGAGCAAAAGGCAGCCAACATCCAAAGAAGAGCTTTGAATGTCCTTTAAGAAGCCTGGAGAACTATTCCTGAAGACTACTTAAAGAAATTACCAGAAGGCCACCTAAAAGAGTTCAGACTGTGTTTAAGAATAAAGGTGGTCATACCAAAAGTTGACTTTCAAGCTCTTTAGATGTGTGTCTGCATTTTTCAATTAATCTTTTCATCCATTCCTCATTTTCCCAGCAAAATATAAAGAAATGACGGGTGGTTCAAAAGTGGTTAGCACAGTCGCTTTACAGCATGACGGTTCCTGTTTATATCTGCTGGTCAGGTCCCTCTGATTTATCTTGAGCCGTGTTGTTATATTTCTACATTGGAAACCACTGGCTTGTATGATTTTATGTGAAAGCAATGTTCCAATTTTCCAAGATGAAGCACCATTAAAGTGGATTAGAAGCCAAATAACAGGAGACAAATCATTTTTAGTTACAAATGTATAAAAACACAAATTGCTTAAGGCACCAAGAATGGAATTGATACATCAAAGTGTGCTGAGGGCAATTAGGACTGTATCTCGTTATCAAGATTTGCCTGCTATTGGAACATCAAACCAGCTTGTATAGCCTGGCCCCTTGCCTGTGAATCTGCCCTCAGCCATTAGACATGAAGCACAGAAAAGCAACAGAAGGACTATCCATTTGACAAATCCCTGTATTGACCCCCCGTGGCTGGAGCATCTGCTGTTTTCTACTTTGGCCATAGACCTGAGTATCTATGTCAAAGACAAAAATAGTTTCACTGAGAAGGTCAGCTATGACCTTACGTCACTTGGTTTCTTCTCCTGTTTCTGGAAAAATTCTGAGCAGGTTAAAACTGAAGGTGTACTTCATATATCGCTGCCAATTAGACAGATGGTCTAAAGTGCTCTTGGTGTTTATGTGATTTTTTTTTTTTTCTATGTTATATATTTTCCAACATAATATTTATTTGACAGACTGAATGTAAAAAACTTACCACGGGCCTCTTAAAGTTACAGGTTATGGAAAAGAAGGAAAATTTGTGACGCATGATGTTGGAAAACTGAGAGGTCTGCAGTAAAATATATAGTAAATTTGTGGTAAGCTGTGAAAACAAAATGAAAGAAGCTGTCCTTGCTGGGTCATGAAGGCGCCCAATCAGTCGGAGCAGCTGAAATATATCATGTTAATAAATCTGTTTTCCTGCAGCGTGCTGCTGATTACCCAGTGTCTCTGAACGTTGCACACAGGGGCTGCTGTCACTTTAACAAAAGTTCAAAGTCCTAAAAAACTCTTCGAGGGGACAAAATGGATGTGAGAAAGCTGGCTGCGGACGCGCTGGCCCAAAATAAGAAAGCCGCTCTTCTGATCGGCGGAGCCGGCGTTGCAATTCTGGGACTCGGTCTTGGATATAAATACCTGCGAAAACCAGAAAAAGCTGTTCGTGTGGGCGTCGTGTCGCAGCTCCTCATTCACCCTCTCAAGTCTGGCAAAGCGGTGCCTGTGGCGCTCGCAGAGTGCCAGAAAATGGGGCTCAAGTTCGGAGAGCTGCAGGACCGGTGAGTGTTGCGCACAGGAAAAAAAAAAATAACAAAACAAACAAAAACACTGTGGCACTGTTACGTACTTCTACAATTTAGTCAAATTAAGCATATTTACTGTTGTAAGCAGGCTCCTTATTGCAGGTCTCCTGTTTATAGAGACGGGTTTATGCGCTCATATAAATCATAACAGCTCACTGAATTTTCAGTTTTCACGCGCTTTTGTGTTTGTGAATGAATTTTATGTTTTTTCCCATGGAGCCTCCCCGTGTCACCTGTTCATTCATTCATTCATTCATTCATTCATTCATTCATTCATTCATTCATTTTCTTATTTAAAGAAATTCTGGAAACACGTCTTGTACAGAAGCCCCAGATGATAATAACTTTATTTTATTCTAAGTGTCTCTGCGGAAACCTGGGCAAATGTGGTGGCAACATGGATAGTGATTGTGCAGTGACAGTTCAAGGGGGGACTGTCAGGATGGTCACAGGTGTGAGGTGTATAAATGTTTGAAGTGTATGTGAAGCGATGGTTAAAGTTTAACTCAAGCAAGCACATTACATCTGCACCTAAGTATCCATAGACATCAAAGGCGGGAGGGGTCATAGGATTATAAAATCACCTGAGCTGCCATTTCAGTGAGAGTGGGAAACATATGTGCAAGTCCCACACTCACAAGGTGTCCTAACACTACTTTGAATGCACAGACTAGTATGCAGTTCAGAGTTTTATGTTCTAAGTGTTGATTAATGTTGAACTAATATTGATAATTCTAAATAGTATGTATAAGGATTTTTTTTTTAATGATACAGCAGAGAGGACACTGTTTAAAGTTTGTAATGGTTATATAATAAATCCAAACAGTTCCAGAAAGTTTGTTCCAATTTGACTTTCAGTAAAATATTTCAGTCATTATGGCTGTTATGTTTCCCGTCTTTGTTAAAGCAGGATGTGATATTGAGTGATAGCAGATGAGTTTTCTCCAAAACCGAGTTGTAAAACCTAAAAATTACACTCCCTGCTTTCTGTAACATTAATTAAGGATGTCAGATAGGCTATTTATGTTCTAAATAGAGTTCAGAATTCGGTATAGGTGTTTAGTATGAGGGAATTCTTACTGTGAAGGTGTGAAATAATTCCTAATTTTTCATATCTTATGACTCTATGAATGCATGTGATACTAGTGCTATCTTGCATCAGTCTTTCTGGTTGCTTTAAATTGTAAGAAAACATTTTGCAAAAATACCCAGAACAATTATCAACCAGTGGATAAAAATAAATTGTGCTGTAAATCTGGGATTTCTGTATGAGTCAGTTTCTCCATGGCAACCTGTGATGTCACTGATCTTGTTATCTGTTATTCCCTTTCTTTTAATATTGTCTTGAGCCTGTGTGAGCTCAGTATGCAGGGTTATTTGCCAAATTATGGAATGCCAAATGGTGCAGATGGAGGAAATCCACCTTATTTGTGTATTTTTTTTGTTTGCAGACACTGGATGATGGTGACAGAGGACGGTCACATGGTGACGGGCAGACAAGAGCCTCGTCTGGTTTTGGTGTCTCTGACCTGCGAGGGAAGTCAGGTTTGCTTGAATGCACCAAACATGGAGGAGTTGAGGTTCCCCATCAAACAGCCCGACAACCCCGTACTCAACTGCAGGTTCAACATCTACCTTTAATTTGGACTCCTCAGTTGTCTCTTAGTAAATAACTCAGTAATTTTTTTTTGTCAATTTTGACAAAGTTTCACACTATGTCTTATATGGCAAAATTATGAAATGATGGCATTTTAAATCCAAAGTTTAGTTTGGTATGATATAAACTGAATCTAGACTGATTGGTGAATAAATACCAAACAATTGGTGGCCTTTGTTTCCAGCTCCGTTTTCAGATTTGCATAAATGCTTGTTGTTGTTTTATTGTTTTTTTTTGTTGTTGTGTTTTTGGGTGTTTTTGGATCCTATAGAGTGTTTGGGGCTGACATTCAGGGCCGGGATTGTGGCGACAAAGTGTCTCACTGGCTCACTCGTTACTTTGGAGCAGAGAAAACTTATCACCTGGTGCACTTTGAACCTCACATGAGGCCCAGAAAACCAGTCGACAAAGAGGCTGCTTACCAAAAATTTGAGGTAATGATCTCCATGCATCGTAGTTTATTTTTCCTGCCAGATTTTAATTCTTAAACTTCATGCCATTTCCGAGCCTTAAGATCCTTATACCGTTGTGATGTGTTATCCAGCCTGTGGCCTTCCCAGATTTTGGACCTGTGATGCTGTTATCGGAGGCCTCCGTTAAAGATCTCAGCAGCAAGTTAGAGAAGGCCGTCACTGTGGAGCGCTTCCGCCCAAACATTGTGATAAGTGACTGTGAACCATTCGATGAGGTGTGTTGTTCAGTCTTTGTCATCAAGAATCACATCTACAAAGGCTCATACCTACTGATTCCTCTCTTTGTCCACAAGCTTGCATAAACAAATAAAAGCATACCAGACGAGCAAAGATTAGAGCCAGTAAAGGTCTTAAAAATAATAAATCATATGTCTCTCCGTACTACTGTTTTTTGGGCTTTTGTTTTATCCTGGCTGAAAAATGATCATTTGGTCCTTTTCACTTGTGACTAATAACTCACCCTTTTCAGTGTGAACAGCGTGGACTAAATTTATCTCCAACTCCAAAACCAACTGCTTTGCTTTTTCAGGATTCGTGGGAAGAGCTCCAGATTGGCAGTGTGCGACTGCAGCGTGTAATGTCATGTGGAAGGTAACACTGGTGGATGCTTCGTGCAGATTTTAATCAGAGACAGAAGCAGTTCATTTTACCAACAAAAGTAAATTCAAAGCAGCACTGTTGGACTTCGGGGTTAAAGTTAGTAAGTTAAAATTATTTATGGGTGCATGGATGCAAACTTGGCTGTAAATTTTGTTTTTGCTAGATGTATTTTCACCACAGTTGACCCTGAAACGGGTATAATCAGCAGAAAAGAGCCTCTGGAGACCCTGAAAAGGTAAACTTTACTTCAGCATTATTATTATTATTATTATTATTATTATTATTATTATTATTGTCAAAGTGTTTTTGTTTTTGCTTTTTTCATTTTTGGGAATCCTTTTTTGAGTAATGTTATGTTTCTATGTATAATCACTGGCTGCTTTGTTAGGTACACCTGTTCAACTGCTAGTTAATGTATCTAATCAGCCAATCACAGGGAAATTCAGTGCATTTAGGCTTGTAGACATGGTAAAGACAACCTGAAGCTCAAAGTGAACATCAGAATGGGGGAGAAAGGTGTTTTTTGAATGTGGTTGTTCTTCCAGACAGGCTGGTCTGAGTATTTCAGAAACTGTTGATCTACTGAGATTTTTTTTTTCCAGCAACCAGCTCCAAGGTTTGCAGAGAATGGTCCAAAAAAAAAAGAAAATATCCAGTGACAAAAAAGCCTTGTTGATACCAGAGGTCGGAGGAGAATATCCAGATTACTTTGTCGCTAATAGAAAGGCAACAGTAACCATAATGACCACTCGTTACAACCAAAGTATGCAGAAAGCATCAAAGCATTAAACCATGAAGCAGATGGCCTACAGTAGGCACACAAGAGACCACTCCTGTCAGCCAAAAATAGGAAACTGAGGCTACAATTGACATGGGCTCACCAAAATTAGACATTAAAAGATTGGAAAAATATTGGGGGGAGTGGGGGGGCATGAAAGCATGAACCCATCCTGCTTTCCATCAGCATTTCAGGTAGATGCTGTATTGGTTTGGGAAATATTTTCTTGGCATACTTCAGGTCCCTTAGGGCCAACTGAAGAATAAAGGCCATTCTGAAGGAAAAAGGGGGTCCAACCTAGTACCAGTAAGATGTACCTAATAAAGTTGCAAGTGAGTGTGTGTTGTAACCTCACAGCAGTCTATCTTCCTGTCAGTCACACCTAAATATTTTTGAACTCACAGCTATCGCCTGTGCAAACCGTCCGAGAAGCACATCCACAAAACTGCTCCACTGTTTGGACAGCTGCACAACGTGAAGAAGACGGGGATCTTTCAGGTTGGTGATGCGGTATACAAGATCACCCGTTGATACGAGTCGAAGAGGGGGCAAACCTGACGGCAAAACATTCAGAAGTCAGGAGGGGGTTTCTGATAAAAGCATACTGTGCAAGACCACGCTCAAGAAAGCACTTATATACATGCAGTATAAGTAAACTGTAAATGAATAGATCAACAGTGTTGTAAGAAGATATTTCAAATGGACAGACAAATCCGCTGAACTGCTTCACACATTAATCAGTAGTATTAAGCATGTGGGCCTTTCTTTTTTTTTTTTTTTTTGTTTTGTTTTCATTTTCAATCCACTTGACTACCTCTTAACAAAACCTGAATTAAACACAATGCTAACATCTCTTCATTATTCCAGCTGGTTATTGAATCCTGAAATAATCATTTTGTTATTGAAGAAAGAAATAAAATTGCCTGAAGTCTTTGTAATATAATGCTTCCTGAATGAACAGGGCAGAGATGCACTGCTGTACTTTGATCACCTCTGGTATTAAAAGTTGCAAAACAATTTGTAAATTATCTGTCTCACTGCTCCTAATTGTTTTTTAATTCATATACTGCAATGAACATCCTCCCTTCCACATCCCCTTTTTTTCCATTGTCATGTTTTGCTATTTTGTATTTTTTATAAAGGACAAGCCTAATTTCACATTGTAAATTTTATAGTTATTAAAATTTATTAAAAGTTCTTAGTCTCATTCTCAGGCGGATAAAATGGTAATTAAAGACAAGTTAGATAAATGTATTTCAGACCAAGATTCACAGGCTGGGTTTTCATACTTTGTCACATACTGTATATGTTTAAAGACAATAATCACTACTTTAAAATTAAATAAAAGAAATCTTGCCTATTCTGTATCATCACTCCACGTAAACATTTTGCTGTTGGCTCAAAACTTATGTTTAAAAATGACTGTGATGCAGTGGGCAGTGATGGAAAATGGAGATCTTTCAAATAACCTGTTCACCTCCATTTTAAACCAGCAGGTGAATAAGTTGCTCATGTGGCTGGGCAGATTTGGGTCTCTCTATCCCCACATTTTGGAGTCCCATGAGTCTGCATATCCAGTTTGCCTGTTTTAGTTCTGGATGTTTCACTGGCTTAATTTTTTTTTCTTCCTAGTTCTAGTTGCTTATAATGGCCAGCAGGGAGCAATATGACTTTACGCAACCATGTTGATTCTGTAGTATAAAATACTGGATTTACAGCTGGGTTTTTAGATAACAGCGGGACTGTGTGTAACAGAAAAATATATATTGTACAATGTCACTAATTACGTCTGTTTCTTGAGGAATCTTGCAGTAATGCTCCCATTTGTCACAAAAAACATTTCTAATGTGCAGAAAATTTAGAAAAGTCTCAGTAATCTTGAAACTTGGCTTGAATGTGATGACATGAAGAGGTGCTCTATGCACATTTAAGCAAATTACTTCACCAGAAGCACCCTGACATCAGACCAGAACGTCAGCTCATATTCACATCTAGAACCAGACAAACACAAGAGAAAAAAATAAATAAATCAGCTCTTCACTGTATTATATATATTCCATTGTATGTTGAAACTGAGTTTTCTTTACATAAACATGTTTCTACCATAAACTGAATTGTGGGAAAATGGTACAAAGTGTTGCATAAATATCCACCAGAATGCAGGAAATGACGTCCCCCACCCCCACCCCTGCTTAATGACAAATCTGATCTGCTGGTGTAGCTAGATATATATTAAAAAAAAAAAAAAATTAATATGGGATCACTAAGGCTAGTGATTCATCCTTGGGGATGAACGGGCACAGAGAAATCATGGCATTAATGTAATAGATATTTTTAGTCTGCACAAAATCACCCAACAGATTGCTCTCCCTTATGGCTTTTATAAGATCATTTTTTGTTAAAGATTTGTGAGAAATTATTCAATAAAGCAAAGTTGTCTTCCTGTCTTGTGATTGCATGTCCACAGGTTGCAAAAGAAACCGAGGCTATGTTTATTTACTATTACATTTCCACCACTTTACAGTGTATTGCTAAATTATTTGTAACTATTTAAATAGATTCATAAAATGACTAAATGGCACTACAGGATGCTGGTACCCCTATCATGGACACAGGCTGAACCGTAAAGAGGCACCATTTGTTTATTTATATAAATTAAAGGCAGGTTATTAAATTAATTTAAACTAATTTACAATCAAAAATAGATAACTTTATCAAGTTTTTTGCTTTATGGATTCGAAAGGAAACACTATAGTGCTCGTGTTTTCGCTGTACTTAATTCAGGATCAGGCGGCTCATTACATGTAAATCTTGTAAGGAATTCAACCAAAAAAGCCGACCTGGCAAAAGGAGTCGCAGGGGTTAATTCTTGGGTAAATAACACATGAATGAGCGGGTCATTTCCGGGTTCACGGGATGTTAACAATTGTGAGATTGCTTACGTGTTTTGTACGCTATTATCGTCTACCAGTGATGTCATCATTAAAATTACTTTGCGTATTAGATACGCATTTGCGTCACCAAGTCCAACCACTTTGGTTGTTTGAAAAGTGCCATCATTCCTACTGTACCTGTTAAAGCAGGGATCCTCAAATCCAGGCCGCGAGGTCCGGTGTCCTGCAGGTTTTAGATGCATCCCTGATCCAACACACCTGAGTCAGATATAGAAGTCATTAGCAGGACTCTGGAGAACTTGACTCCATACTGAGGAGGTAATTCAGCCATTTGGTGTTTTGGATCAGGGACACATCTAAAACCTGCAGGACACCGGACCTCGAGGGCTGGATTTGAGGATCCCTGTGTTAAAGGTCATCCCTCTAGATCCCTGGTTCCCAAAGTGCGGGCCGCGGCCCCCTGGTGGGCCACGAAAGTTCTGCAGGGAGGGGCGCAGGAATAATAGAAATTCAGTTTAAAATTACACACAAGTATATAGTTACATATTTATATAAATTAATTTATATAAAAATCTAATTAAAACCGCTAATAGGAGGTTGTTAGTTTGTGATATTGCCCATTACTCTGACCTAAATTTGCTGCTCTTGAATTGAAGTGTGTGTCAAGTGGGTCACATAGTGGGATCAGCACTTTACATATGACTGAATAGCAGTTAGCAATTTATAGCCAACAGCCTTTCTTGCTAATGTTTTTTTTAATCAAATTTTCAAGGAAATACATCACTTTCTCTTGTATTTTGATGAGAGTGAAGACAGGCTTCAAGGAAATTTCACAGGCCGGGGGCATGGGATTTTCTGGTTTTTAAGTGGACCAAAGCACTCTTGACTTTGAGAGCCACTGCTCTAGATAAACACCTTCAGGTAATTACAGAGTTAATAGAGACTCTTGCACAACAGTATGAACTACATTCAAATGACTGTTCAGCCCCTTAACTGTTACAAAAGGGCTTCTTTTGAGGAATGCATGTGCGTGTGTGTGTTTGTGTTGAAGCAAAAAGTAGATTTGTGTAGCACCACCCAGCTGCTTGAACTGGGAACATAGGTCTGTAATTTGTAAGGAATCTGTGGTTTTAAGCGACATATAGTAGACTTACCTACACATTTAAACTTGGCATCACTTGAAATTACTTCTTAACCAAATAATTATAATTTGATATGGGACCTTTAATGTGGAGTTCTTACAGTCATGATACTAAATTTCAGCCAAGCTTTAACTGTTGGACAGATGGTCTCACATTTGACTCCAGACTGCTTTGTTATTCAGGAGTTTATGGCCAACTCAATGACTTCAGGGTGCCCAGGTCCTGTGGGTACAAAACAAGCCATATTCATCAGCCCTCCACCACCATGCTTCACAATTGGTATGAGGAGTTTGTGCTGATATGCTGTGAATTATGGCCAAGCATCTCCACTTTGGTCTCATCTATCCAGAGGTCACTGTCCCAGAAGTCTTGTGGTTTGATCAGTTTCAGTTTTGCAAGCCTAACCTATGCTGCCATGTTTTTAGAGAGAAGAGTCTTTTTTCTGTCAACCCTTCCAAACAAGCCGTACTTGCTCAGTCCTTTCCTAATTGTACTGTCATGAACTTTGAGATTTAGCATTCTAACTCAAGCCTGTAGAGTCTGAGATGTCACTTGTGGGACGACTGGCAACTGTCTTTAATGTTTTCCACTTGTGAATAATCTCTCTCACTGTAGAGCGATGGAAGATGGTGTTAAATTAAATTCTTTTCACATTATGTCATGCATGCAAGTTTATACTGTGTCTTATAGTACAGTATGGTACATTTACATCCTGACATCATAGATCGACATCACTGTGTCTCGTGATAGTGTGTTATAGTACAATATAGTAAGTTTAATGTAATGTCACAGCAGTATGTCAGTGTCTTGGTATAGTAGGTTTATATCATATAATGCCTTTTTTTTGTAATGGCATTATATGGGAAGCTACAGTATGTCATTTTATCACAGATGGTATGGCTGCAGGATTTGTTCCGTGACTGGGCATGCACATGTCATATGACAAGTAGCAAGGATGAGTAACTCCTTGATTTGTGAAGCACCATACAATTTGTTGACCTTGCTCGACTCTATGACCCAGTTTTTGTGGTTTGGCTTTTGTGAGATATTGTCCTCCCATGTGTACTTGATTCACGGATACTGATGAGCAACCGTGAGCTGAAACGATCACTACAAAATCACTACAATTACATTACCA
This sequence comes from Archocentrus centrarchus, assembly GCF_007364275.1. Lineage (NCBI taxonomy): Eukaryota > Metazoa > Chordata > Actinopteri > Cichliformes > Cichlidae > Archocentrus > Archocentrus centrarchus. The sequence continues at coordinate 21,022,815 of NC_044367.1, read as the reverse complement.
TTAGTCACATTTAAAGAAGTCACTAGAGTGAGATTATATAGCACTATAGTTGGGATAGTGCATGTCTGTATTTGATTTTTGTCATGTTTTATCATGTGTGTTGCGAAAGCAGTTATAGTGGCTCATTGCATTTTTAAATGACCTTTCCTCCACAAAAGTCGAAACACACCAATTTCAGCCACTTTACAGAAATGATCAAATATATTACAGCACAGGCATGAAGTCCAGAAGCCAAGGAAATGCTGGATTATGAGATTTTTGTAACCACTGCATGTGGAAGTCGGGGCGACTTGATGTTTACAGCATACATTATACAAGTCATGGTCGAAGTGGTTTCAGTTAGGATCAGTGGTGCAGAGTTTAATTACAGAGAGCTTCTGAGATTCAAGGACACTTGTTAATGTTTATTTTTATCACTTGCCTATGTTGTAAAATTAGAGCAATTTAAGAAAACTGGGCCTGGGTATAAGTAGAAGTTATGTTTTTTGGTGTGTTTGTGGGTTATTTTAGACTTCAGACCAAGGTGATGTGTTCTAAATACAGACATGGGGAGAGATTAAACTTGGACCAATGAGTTTATGACAGTTAAAGCAGTGATTATCAAACTCTTTTTAGTAAAGAGTCAGATGTCCACTCCTGGGAAGATTGGCATCTGTCCTGAATGCTTTCCACATGTAAATATTCTTTCTCACTGTGAGGTGTTAGGTAGAATAATGGACTCTTTCCAGACTGACAGGTGGCAACAATTGCTTCTCTATGATCCCTGCTGAGGTCTTTCCTCTTTCACAGCATTCAGGTGTATTAACATACACCTTGATTTGATTAGTAGCACCTGGCTGCTCCTTACCCTCTTAATTCCAAAATAAGTAGTAAGTGTGTATGTAAGTTGCCACACAATGCTTCTGCATTTTGGCTTAATCTTTGTTAATAAATAATGACAGTGTAATATGTCGTGTTTTTGGTTTTTTTTTTAGCTTATCTGAAGTTGTATTTACCCAAGTTTAACACCTGCTAAGAACCAGATTATTTATATTATGTCCTGATACCTTGGGATGGAAAAAAGTGAACGTTCTTTTTACCTTGACTATAAAGGGGTACAATATGGCCAACATCCAATATACAAAGTACAATTTACACCAGGGCTCTTCAACTCCAGGCCTCGAGGGCCGGTGTCCTGCAGGTCTTAGATGTGTCTCTGTTTCAACACACCTGATTCAAATATAGAAGTCATTAGCAGGACTCTGGAGAACTTGACTGCATACTGAGGAGGTAATTCAGCCATTTGATTCAGGTGTGTTGGATCAGGGACACATCTAAAAGCTGCAGGACACTGGCCCTCGAGGCCTGGAGTTGAATACCCCTGATTTACACCATCAATGACTCAGTCATTAAACAACAAACCTGTAACTGGAAAAAACAACAAATGCTACATTTCAAATGTTCAAAACTGGTCACTAAATTGAGAGCAAAGCAGCATTTTGTCAACATACAGTATCCTCTTGGCCTTACTGCATGTTGATGAAATGCTGTCTTGCTGTTAATTTAGGGAGCATTTTTAAAGTAAGAGGATACTGAAGCTGCAAAAGAAAAGAAAGTCCTACCGGAACATGTGGAGCACTTAATGGTTGCTGTTTCTGAGCTGCATTAGTGTAATATTTCAACGATGAATCCATTTTCATTTTGATATACTTGAAACTGGCATCCTGCTCACTGTGTGTGTGTGTGTGTGTGTGTGTGTGTTTGTGTGTGTGTGAGGTTTTCAACAGCGCAGCAGTTACAACAGCTAACAATTGCACTGAATACACAAGGACTGAATATAAAAGTGGTTTAGTGAAGTTACATTTTTATTGAAGTTTATTTTAGGAGATGTGCATAATTGATATTTAAATGAATATAAAAAACTCAAGTACCCCCTGCAGTACATCAAAGTACCTCTGGGGCTACTGGTACCCTAGATGAGAATTGCTGCCATAGTTCAACATTTTGGTGGATGCTGCTGTTATTTGATTTCTTGTCAGTCTGTGCACATTTTGGTTTGTATCAGAGTTGAAGAGACTCCAGTGTCAACAAACTGATTCAACAAACAAGATAAAATAATAATTAGCGATCTTTAGAAGTGCTGGTGAATTGATTCTCTGACAGAGCCGATCTTCAGCAGATTGCCTCTGTCACCAGTGAGAGTGGCATGAATCTTCTTGTAACTCTGAAAATAAGAGTATTTCAAAATGTTGAACTATTGCTTTAAGATGTTGATGATCATTTCATAAAGAGGAAAAAAGGGATTCAGTCATAATCAGATTGCTTTAAAGTGATTTGGTATCTCATATTTTCTTGCTCTTCACCTTAAGCTGTGCTGTCACTGTTCTGTTGCGTTTTACATTGAGGTTTGTCTTAGTTTGTTTCACAAAGGCAGGATACTCTTTTGCAGATTCTTTAATGTTCATCTTTGGTCCGCTTTGCTTCTGTGCAGCTTTCCTTTGGGGGATCTTTCTCTTTGTGTGGATTTTGTTATCTTTCAGGCTATTGTAGGCTTTTGACATGTTTAAAGTGTCTGTGGCAGTTTGATTCATCTTTGATTTTAATTTGTCTTTGACGCTGACAGATGTCTTCTTAGCATTCTGCTTCAAAGTATTCTTCTCCATTTTTGTGTTGGCTTTCTTCTTGTTCAGCATTTTGTCTTTCTTCCATGGTTTCAGCGTATTTTGCTTCCTCGCTTCCTTGTCAGATGATTTTGGTTTCACCTTTACACCAGTGCCCGCCGTCGTGTTGCCGGCTGCGGTTGTCGTAGGTTTGGCCTGGCTGTTCTTCACCGGCGGTTTTGTGGTGAGTTTGAACTTTCTTGGTGGTGGTCTGGTTGGTTTTTCATTTGTGCCCAGCACAGTCACTGAAACAGTACAGTTGTCAATAAATATGCATTTTCACCATTTTACTCTTCTACAGCTACACCCACATGTGTTGTGTTTTATAAAACTGGTGTGCATATTTGGCTGAACCTAAATGTTTGGAATGCTTGTCTCTATTTTAAGTATGTTTGATGTAAAACTGGATGCTGCTTTTTATAGTTTTATGTATGAGCCCAGTGTGATTATACAAATTGGCAGCATATAGAACGTAAATGCAGAGGGGAGAAAGAGCAGGTTCTGCTCAGGACATGCATGCATGAGTAAATAGTGAACATAGGCAGTTTGTTGGCCTGCCAGAACAGATTTTCCTTAAATGCTGCATTTATAATGCTTACACTAACCTCTAACATCAGGTTAACTGACTTGATAATATGGTGTGTGTGTGTGTGTGTGTGTGTGTGTTTGTTTATATTTAATGCACCTTGACTGATCCTAAACTGTCTCTGAATTTGGATACATTTCAGGTTAAAATAAATGTGTCTTCACTTTCTTAGACAACCTCAGTTCTTTAACAGTTCTGGTATGTGCACACTATAAAAATGACGCATTAAAAAGTGACTGAAATGCAAAGCTCAAGGTGTTTGAAGTTACTTACATTCCCTTGGCACAAATGGAAACTTTTTCCCCCTCACTTTGACAGGGAGCGGCTTTTGCTTGCATTTCCCAGGAGGTGCTCTCCTACAACATTGAGGAATTAAGCACTTTATATTATTATCATCATCATCATCATTATTAGTAACAATGTGATGAATGTCACACAATATTAAATTAGTTTTTATGACATTTTAAGCTATTAAAATAGATACGTCAGATGAACACGCAACATATTACACCGTGTCATTATTTATTTAACAAAAACTAAGCCAAAATGCAGAAAGTGTGAAAAATGAAATACACCCCCGAGCAGCAATAATATTTTAAGTTATTGCTGCATGTAGAACCACTTTTAGCACCAATAGCTTAAAATAACCATTTTCTCTCTGACTTTATCAGTCTCTCTCGCATCGTTGTGGAGGAATTCTGGCCCACTCATCTTTACGACATTATTTTAGTCCACTCAGGTTTGCGGGCATTTGTTTATGCACAGCTCTCTAAAGGTCCTGCCTGTTGTTTCAATCGAATTGAGGTCTGGGCTTTTAATGGGTGATGGCAACACCTGATTCTTTTCTCTTTCTGTTTTATGACCCAGATTGGGCCCATCTTTAGCTGTTGGACAGATACCCTCACATACTTTGGTGTATGGAGGAGTTTATGGTCGATTCAATGACTGCAAGGGGCCCAGGTCTTATGGCTGCAAAACAAGCCCAAATTATCACCCCTCCACCATTGTGCTTGGCAAGTGGTCTGATGTGTTTGTGTTGATGTACTGTGTTTGGTTTTCTCCAAACATGGTGCTGTGTATTATGGTAAAACATTTCCACTTTGGTCTCATCTGTCCAAAAGACATTGTTCCAGAAGTTGTGTTGTTTGTTCAGATGTTTTTTTGCAAAGCTAACCCGTGCTGCCATGTACTTTTTAGAGAGAAGAGACTTTTCTCCTGTCAACACTTCCAAACAAGCTAATCTAATTGTACTGTCATGAACTTTAGCATTTATCATGCTAACTGAGGTCTGTAGGGTCTGAGATGTAGCTCTTTTTTTGGGGGGGGGGGGGGGGGGGGGGGGGGGGGGGGGGTTGCAGTTTTTCTGAGTGTTGCATCATCTGACCTTGGGGTGAATATGCTGGAAAATTAGCAACTCTCGTGAATGCTTTCTACTTGTGAATAATATTTCTCCCTGTAGAATGATGGACTTCATTTGATTGTCTGGAAATGACCATATCACATTTCCCAGATTGATGGGTAGCAACAGTTGCTTCTCTCAGATCATTACTGGTGTCCTTCATCCTTGGCATTGTATTAACTAACATACACCTGAATGCTCCAGACCACCAAAATCCTAAAACTCACACTTGCTGATGATCAGTTAATCAAATGCATTTGGTTAGCAGCACCTGGCTCCTACCTACCCTCTTAATTTCTATAGAAGCAGTATAAGGATGTGCTTAGCATTTTCACACATCGCTTCTACATTTTGCATTAGTTTTTATTAAAAAAAAGAATTAAATGGTCTAATATGTCATGTGTTGTCTGAAGTTGTATTTACCTCATTTTGGGACTTGCTAAGGACTAGATAATTTAAGAGGTAAACCTTTCAAATTGAAAGAGAGTCTAGAGAGTTTTTTTTTCTCAAACCATGCCTTAGTGGGAGTAATTCTGTGATTCAAGTTAGAATTGAGGTGCTCATCAAATGGGATTTTTATCAATTCAAAAATGAAATAAAGAAATCTAAGGCCTTCTCTTTTTGACAATAATAAAATTGCCCTATTATCAAGGCCTGATCAAGTATCAGCTTGATACAGTTTTATAATCCCTCATTTAATTTTACTTGAGTTGAAAAAGTGATGTTTGCTTGTCAGGGCTTGCCCCAAATTTTGACCTTATAGAAGTTTAAGCAAAAAAAAAAAAAAAAAGCTATAAAATCCCCTTTGAGTTGTCATATTGTACTGTTGGCAATTCAAGACTTCTCTGCTTAAGAGACTGCCAGAGACAGTAAGAGGCATCCTTTTTGTCCCCTATGCACTCCTGGCTCCAGGGATTTTTTTATAACATTTTTTTTTTTTTGCATAACTTGGAACAAAGCCTGTTTGAGTAGCATTCCTGTCTTTTGAATAATTGCTCCAAGCAGGTGTGCCTATTTAACACAGCATACACACATAGTTAATATAATATATATAATGTAATATATACGCCTAGTCTGATACTGCACCTGGAGGGGTCCATGAATTTAAACACTGTTCCAAAAGGAGACATGGCACTGGGGTATGATGTGGCCAGAAAATACAACTCCCCTGGATAACAAAAAGAGTTTGTCAGCAGTGTCACAAGCATCCATTCCTGTGCTAAACACTGTAAGGGACTGATCAAACCTTACCTGCTTCATCTTCAGCAAATGAGATGATGAACTTGTGGTGATGATTGATGAGTCCAGGAAAAGAGCAAGTCTGTGTATCACCCATACAGACACTCCTCTCTTTCCAGTTTCCTGTTGTCTTGTCTTCCTCTAACGCCATGATTCGGCTGAAAGGTTGACAGGAATCATTTATAATGTTATAGCGAACCAAGCAACTTTATGCAGCTTTATGTCATTTAGGGCAGTCAAATTCAATTAAAAGTGTAAAGGTAACTTAACAGGCAGACCCGTTTTTTAATTCACTCCTGAAAGCTGACAAAACTAAGGTTTTTTTGAAGTACATAAACACAATCTTACCCATTCATAAAGTCTCCAAAAATGTACAAGCCATTCAGATTGGGTGATTCACATCCTCTGTAGACATACCCCCCTGTCACAGACTTTCCAACATGATGGCTGTATGCAAATATAGGGAGGATGTCATCTGTTGTGGCAGAGAAAGACAAACTGAATTTAACTCTGAGAGTGAAAACAATCAAAAATGGAGAAAAAAACTCTTATTTATGATGGAAATCACATGTGACAAAAGTTTCAAGCAGGCAGAAAATAACTCTTGACTTGTATCATCGGGGAAGTTTCATATCAACTGAAAACTTACTCAGGGAGGAGTTTTGGCACAGTTTCATATCATAGCACTCAAAGCCCTCTTTGGCCCTCCATCCATAGTTCCCTCCCTTGATAATAATGTCAATCTCCTCATAGCGGTTTTGACCAACATCTCCGCAGAATATCCGACTCCTGCCGTAGCCGCTCACCGGGTCGCCACGGTCCACAGAACATCGCCACATGTTTCGCACCCCGTATGCAAACACCTCTGGCCGAGCACCTGGGTCCCCGAGGAATGGGTTATCCCAGGGGATTCTGTATGGCTTCCCACTGGGGTCACTTTCATCCACATCGATGCGAAGCACTTTTCCCAGGAAAGCACTCCTGAGTAACAAAAGAAAAGCAATCTTAAGTTCTTAAGTTCAGCTTTAAGTTCAATAATTCCCAGGCAATAGAAAGCTGTAGACGAATAGATAGTAATTCTAATAGTGTTTAAGTAATGTATTAAAATGGATTGTTGCTTGAATGTAAGGTCAGATTGCATAAATTGTTAATAAATTGTAATAGTTTAAATAGCTGAAGTATTTCATAAACAAGCACATTCATAAAGCTGGGAATTGGACTGCCAGGGCCTCCTCCCTCAACTGCCACCCAGTGTACATTGCACTTAACCCCTATGACACCTCCTGTCCATGTTGCTTTATTGGGCTCTACTCAACCAGACCCCATGTGCTAAGACCCTCCCACAAGGCGCTCTCCCTTGAACCCTCTCCATGGGCTCCAGGATGGGGATGGGGCAAAAGCCCCTATAGCTCCTGGGGTCACTAGGATACACAAATCCCTCAACTGTGATAAGGTGTGATTTCCAGAGAGGGTCCCACTTAGAGTCAGGGATGAGTTGTTGCATCAAGTGGAGGAGTTTAAGTAGCTTGGGATGGATGGATGGATGGATGGCACATTCACAAACACAACAAAACTAGTAGTTAGCATTTTATTTTGAAGGTTGCATCTTAAATCTGACTATAAACGGTCTGAGTGGTTCTGTAACTAACTATATCCCTGCAAACACAGGACTTTGGGAGAGTACATATGCAGAACTGGAAAAATAGGATCCCAGGGACATAGGAATGACTCAGATGAAAAAGCCAAAATTAAATGTTTGTAGTAGCTGTATTATAAACATCTGAAACAGTTACCTTAATGTGAGGAACAAATGGTTAAAACATGCAATGATATATTATTAATAATAAAGTATATTCATGTATACATTGAGGGTAGGTGGTTGAAATAAAGAGAAGTAATGAATAAATGTAGTTGAAGGCTATGGACACACAGTTAGCTTAAAGTATGGCTAAATAGTTGAAACTGCTAAAAGTAACAGCAAACAATGGTAATACTCAGCTTAATGTAATGGCTTTATGGTTGAAATACTTACATATCTGATATAGTGTTCACACATGTAACTAGATTATTATGATCACTTGGCACAACCTTAAGCACCTTACTTGTTTTGTGCGTTGCCATACTTCCCAAATGGATCCCCAGCTTTTCCACCATCGCCAGTGAAGATGTACAAATAACCATCTACACCAAAAAGCAGCTGGCCTCCATTGTGGTTCGCAGCTGGCTCCTCAATCTCTAATATGACCCTGAATGTAAAAACAATGCATTTCAGAACAATTACATATACTCTAAACTGTGTTAAAAAATTTTTAAATATAATTATCTGGTTGTCATGATTCTTAAGTGCAAGCCAAGGATGGCTTTAATCCAACATTCAACTCTTCAGCAGTTTTGTTGCATGTCATTCACTTCTTATGCAATCAAATATTTATCCTATAGAAAGAAGTGATGAAAGAGTAGGCTTGAAGCACTATTTCCTCAGAGTTTCTCGCCTACATAAAGTGATTTCTGGCACCCCATTTCTCAGTGCTGGTTGCCTGGTGCGTGAAATCAAAACTTGTCATTTTTGTGCATATTGAAGGAAAAGGGATAGTAAAGTGGTATTGTTTTTGCTTTGTTTATTTTTGTATTGTTTTAATTTCACTTTTGCTTCTTTTTGTCATGATGACTTTCTGTTTAGCTACTTCCTGTTATATTTAAGTCTTAGTCTGTTCACACAGGTGTTAATTTTACTACCTATCTTTGTCATTTTCCCTCCTTTGTAATTGTTTGCTCCAAACCTCATTAGCGTCACCTGTATATGACCTCTTGGACCTTTTAACCGACTCTGACTTTCTCCTGCTCTTCTCTGGATTGTTTGCCACTCTGACTGATCTTCTGTGTATGTTCGTCTCCTGTTTTCTGGATTAGAAAATGGATTTTGTACTTTTTTCTACCCCCTGTGTGTGCTGCATTTGAGTACTCTTCTTCCTGGCTCCACACACTTGCTTTCATTTTAAGTTCTATTTTTTAACTTTACTTTCTTAAAGCAGTTTAAGAGGCCTAAAACAAAGTTAAAGACTGTTTCTAAAAAGTGTAGCATCACATGGCCTTTGTGTTTCACTGAGATATTTTAATTGTTTCACACTGCACACTGCAAGGTTCAGTGTAGGTTCTGAATTTTAATGGTGCTCAGAGCCCCAGAAAAGCATAAATTGTTAAGGCCAGAACATGTTTACACAATGTTTGATGCAATTACAGACCCTCTCCTGAATGATAATAAAGTCCTATATGTCTTTTAACATGTATTCTGTGCAGACTTATATCATCAAAGAAACCTTGACGCCAATAAAGAACTATGAAGACCCTCCCTCTGCATACCTCTCTGAGTAGGGATCAGCCACATTCATGTCATAGGCTGACACCTTCATCTCACTGATTCTGATTTTCTCCAGCTCACTGTTGACCTGGATGGAATAGTAAATAAAGAAGCGTCCATTATCCCGATACTTTGGGTGGAAAGCCATTCCCAGGAATCCTCTCTCATCCCCCAGCCACGGGGTGGTCAATACCTCTCCACTCATATCCAGGAAAGGCTGTTCCAGCCGGCTGCCATCACGCAGGTAAACCCAAACAAAGCCTACCTGTTCTGCAATAAACATTCGGTGTGTGTCATCACCGCTGTGCAGCATCAGCACTGGGTTTCTGAGATTATTGGCCACCTCAGTCAGACACAATTGTAGGCAACCTCTGGGGTCCTCCACTACTCGTCCCAGGTTACTATTGAGATCAGGGCTCTTCAAAACATTGGGGTAGCAGTAGTCTGGGTCAGACAGGTCCACCATGCTGCAGAATGTGGTTACGTCCTGCTCTGAGGCGTACAGCAGCAGCTGGTTCACTGTTAAATATTTAAGCACATGGCGACATTTGCCATGAAACTCAGAGCAGTAGTCAAAGCAAAGACCAGGAAGTTCTCTGACAGGTGTGTAGGGGTCCTCAGCGTCATACAGGTGGGCGGCATATGGAGAGCATTCCTGAATAGGTCAAGCACATCGGTTTATCATTAAGACTTTTTAAGGCAGTGCCATGCAATGATGAGATGATTGATTGAACTAAGAGTTTTAGAAATGTGGAAATGTTTTGTTGTGAGTTTAATGTACATTTGTTGTAGTCCAAATGTGCAGACCATAATCTGATGTTGTTGATAATTACTGGAAATGTAAGCATATTCCCTTGTAAGCATTATAAAGCACTGTGGATTTGAACTTACAGTTAGCTAATATTTGGTTTTGTGAAATAATAGTTTATCAGTCACTTTTAATATCCGACTGGAGCTGTAGCCAGTTTTAGTTTGCATTAAATCTGAGCAAATTTTCACAGCTCTTTGTGTTCAACCATTTACCAGGTGTTGCCTTAATGTTTGTCTTTTTTTTCTTTAATAATTGTAACCCTATCTTTTTATTTAATCTTGGATTTAATTAGATGAAACTAAAACAAATCAAAAGGTAAAGTTGTGTATGTCTAAATGTTTAAAATACTTCTTTAGTTTGAAATAGCGAACATTGTCAAAATTGCAGCAGGCGTAAAGAGACTGCAGTAAATCTAATAGTCATCATGAGTTTTTGTTTTTTTCGGAGAACTAAGTTCATCCTCAAACACAAGAAAAGAAAATATATTTACCTGGCACATAATTTCCTTCAGCATGTCTGTACAGAGCTCATAACCTGCCGTTTCCAGCTGTTCAATGATGTCCCAATACCTTTCTGCGATCATGTTGTCTGTTCTCTGGTCGCAGCAGCCAAACTGTTCATACTGTCTGCAAAACTCCAGGTGCCATCGAGGTTTAAAAGGTGGCTTGAAGTCCAAGCACTGAGGATGAGCTGATGTTGACTGGATCGAGGACAGTAACATCACTGACACGATCAAGATAGACGCAGGAAAGCTCGGTGTCTTTTTAGATGACCATAGAAGTGCCGCCGCGCGTAAAACCGCGCAACCGGCTCCGCTTGGATAGAGCGCAGCATCGCTCTTACCTGTCATTTTTGCCGTCTGGCCCCGAAAGAATTCAATGACTCTTCCTTTATATAGGCTTCAAGCCAGAGTTTAAGTATGCGCGCGTGCATTTGAATGCATTTTACGCGTGCGCAAAAGTATGTGGATGGAGGGGCCTCCCAGTCAGTCATTGCCTTGTTCCCCTCCTCATCTGCTCCATCCAGGTCACTGTGTCACCAGTTCCGCCTCTCATCGGGCTAATTAGTGCCAATTAAAACTAAACATATTTGTAAGGATTTTATTGGGATTGCAATTTCAATTCCCTCAAGTTATTTTCAGCCCAGCATCGATAATGGCAGCAGTAATTATCTATAAGAGGGCACGCTCTGTAGTATGCACCCACGCACGCACACGCACGGCACACATACACGCAAAACAGGGCACATTGTGGAGGCATGCAAACATAAACTTAACCACGACACAAGCTGTAATTATGTCTCACTTCCAAGTTCTAGCGCCTCGAGGCAGTGGATGTTTGTGCAAGGCCAGCAGCAGCTGTAGCTTATTCATGCTTCTCAGCCACTGTCCCAGCAAGTCACTTTTAAATTTGAATATAACATCAGAGATGTCTGTCAGCAGTTTAGGCCTGTGCCAAAGAAATCCAGCCATTCAAAGAGACTGGGTATTATTCATTCAATACTTTGTCTTACAAGGCTGGCAAGCAAGGACAATATAGCTAAGCTTTCTTTAGGTAAGCTGGAGATGTGGTGTGAGACCTGATGATAAAAAGAGCATCATTAGAAACCTGAGGTTATGGATATAACCCTGGGTCTCTGAGTACCATGAGTGAGCCTAGGGGAAGACCTCCAGCATGACTTTATAAGAATCTCAAATACCATGACACCAACCCCGCACAGCCCATCTGCTTGTCTTAATGTGCTGTGTGGGGCTGGCGTAATGTTAAGTGCCAAGATGATTAGGGTGAATTATACATTGGGGAAACAAAACAACCTCCGGCTGAGTGGATGCCACAACACAGAATAGCTACCTCTTCAGGGCAGGACTTTGCCATTTATTTACATCTATAGATTAGTGACCAGATGAAATAAAAGTTGATGCCTCATCATTAACTTTTATGTTGAAAGGGAATGGCCATTGCTGAACAGAGGAGGGGGCCTAAGAATGCATGCTTCACCATCTTACAATGCTGTTATTACTAGGGATGGCACGATACCACTTTTTTATGTCCGATACCGATACCGATATTTTACATTTGGCTATCGCCGATACCGATACAAATCCGATCTTTTTGTATTATTATTTTTAAAAATTGTTTTTAAATGCCTGGATCAATTTTAAGTAAGTCAACAGTCTCTCACACAACAAAATCAAAATCTTTTAGTTGTCCCACATACAAGACTAAGGACCAGGGGGGCAGAGCTTTTCAGGCAGTGGCACCAAAGCTCTGGAACTGTTTACCACTCCATCTCCATTTAGCTGACTCTGTGGAGTCTTTTAAAAAACAGCTGAAAACTTTTCTGTTTAACCAGACTTTCTCTTGACTTTGTTTTTATTCTTTTTCTTTTAATATGGTAATGTTACATTTTAGCATGGTGTTTTATCTGGTTTTTTTGGGGGTGGGGGTTTTGGACATTGTGTTTTAATTATTGTACAGCACTTTGTGACTTTTTGTCTGTGTAAAGCACTATATAAATAAACTTTACTTACTTACAACTAGGGATGGCACGATACCACTTTTTTATGTCCGATACCGATATTTTACATTTGGCTATCGCCGATACCGATACAAATCCGATCTTTTTTGTATTATTATTTTTAAAAATTGTTTTTAAATGCCTGGATCAATTTTAGGTAAGTCAACAGTCTCTCACACAACAAAATCAAAATCTTTTAGTTGTCCCACATACAAGACTAAGGACCAGGGGGGCAGAGCTTTTCAGGCAGTGGCACCAAAGCTCTGGAACTGTTTACCACTCCATCTCCATTTAGCTGACTCTGTGGAGTCTTTTAAAAAACAGCTGAAAATTTTTCTGTTTAACCAGACTTTCTCTTGACTTTATTTTTATTCTTTTTCTTTTAATATGGTAATGTTACATTTTAACATGGTGTTTTATCTGGTTTTTTTTTTTTTTGGACATTGTGTTTTAATTATTGTACAGCACTTTGTGACTTTTTGTCTGTGTAAAGCACTATATAAATAAACTTTACTTACTTACAACAATCGCTCTATCACCTGAATCCTGTTGCTCCTATGTGAGAAGTTGATGCATTGGCTTATGGTATGTTGCAAATTTCATTAGGGCTGCAACTATTGATTATTTTAGCAGTTTAGCTTAGAGTCCCAAAATGTTATTGTGAACAGGCTTCTGTGAAAAATGAAAAGAGGTTGTTGAATGACAACTGGTGCTGTCAGCCTATTATGTTGAAGCGTCTCATGTGACGTCATGCTCACATTACTGGAGAGTTGTCCACCATGTTGGATGTGTGACTGGGGCTGTATTCACTTGATCCTATATTGTCACCATGATTGCCACACATCTAAAACAGTAAACAAGTTAACATCATGTGGTTAGTGGTCATGTGTCTCTCAAACCACAATAAAGAGGCCCTCCTGACATGGGCATCAATGAGCCAAGCAGGATTTTGTTTCATGAGTTATTTTCTTCTTACCCCATTTGTGGGTTGGTTGCCAGACTCTTACTCTTACTAAATGCATCTATATATATATTTTTTTTTTAAATCACAAATTTATTTTGTACAGTCAAAATATTACATTCACATACACTGTTTTGCCAAAACCAAGCAGCTAGGCATACAGACTGCTTCTGCAAACATTTGTGAGAGAATGTGTCACTCTCAGGCGCTCAGTGAATTCCATAATGGTACCATGATGGGATGCCACCTGTGCAACAAGTCCAGTCATGAAATTTCCTCACTACTAAATATTCTAATTTAATTTAATTTTTAATTTTTATTTATTTGGGACAATGCACATTAATAAAACAATCAATACTTAGTACAGATTGTAAATGAGCCAGATTATAGCATATTTGCTAATTTGCATCTGTAGTCCCTAGGCAGAAGGACAAACAACAGAAAACATCATGAATATACAATAGTAGTAAAAGACAACACATTGACAAACATTAAAACAATATACAAATGGAAAAAGAAATAAAGGAGAAAAAAGAAAAAAATAAAATAAAATAAAATAAAAATTAGTGAAAGTGCGAACATGTCTGGGAACTTTTAATGAACTGCTTAAGGTGCTTTTTAAAAGTACTGTAAGTGGAGCATTCTCTGATGTTAGTCGGTACAGTATTCCAGAAATGACCCCCTCTGACTGACAGAACCGTTTGTCCAAAGGTTGTTTTTCTACGGGGGATCTCAAGGTCTCCTCTGGAAGAGGCTCTGGTGCCAAAACCTCGGTCAGTTCTTGATTTAATGTATGTTGAAAGTGGAACTGGAGCTAGTCCATGAAGAACTTTATAGATCAAGCAGCTATTTTTAAATTTAATAAAATTTTCAAAATTGAGCATATTGTATTTTTCCAAAATATTACACTGATGATATGATAAGGGCTTTTGATCAAGGATTTTTATAGCCTTTTTAAATAATATTTCTATTGGTTTTAAGAACGTATCTCCAGTGAGTGACCAAGATGTAATGCAATAATCTATATGTGATAATATCATTGAATGTAGAAAAACCTTAGCTGAAACAATTGTCATTGATGGTCTAATTTGTTTGAAGTTATTTAAATTAAATTTAATTATGCTTGCTGTAAGTTTTATATGTTTTTTAAAAGACAGTGTGGGATCCAGTGTGACCCCAAGGTACCTGAAATCCTGCACAAGATCAAGCTCTTCGCCCCCCAGGAACACACTAGACCGCTCCAGTTTTATAGGTTTTTTTGTAAACATCATTGTAACTAACTATTCTAGAGTCAACTGTTAGTGGTATTATAACAAAGTGGAAGCAATTGGGAACAACAGCAACTCAGCCATGAAGTGGTAGGCCACAAAATGACAGAGTGGGGTCAGCGAATGCTGAGGCACATCGTGTGCAGTGGTCACCAACTTTCTGCAGTCAGTCACTACAGACTAAACTTTATGTGGCCTTCAGATTAACTCATAAATGGGTTTCCAAGGCTGAACACCTGCATCCAAGCCTTCATCATCACCAAGCACAATGCAAAGCATCAGATGCAGTGGTGTAAAGCACGCTGCCACTGGACTCTTGAGTGGTGGAGATGTGTTCTCTGGAGTGACGAATCATGCTTCTCCATCTAGCAATCCGATGGACGAGTCTGGGTATGGAAGCTGCCAGGTGAACAGTACTTGTCTGACTGCATTGTGCCAAGTGTATTTTTGGTGGAGGGGAAGATTATGGTGTGGGGTTGTCTTTCAGGAGTTGGGCTCGGCCCCTTAGTTTCAGTGAAAGAAACTGTTAATGCTTCAGCATACCAAGACATTTTGGACATTATCATGTTCCCAAATTTGTGGGAAGTTTGGGGATGGCCCTTTCATGTTCCAACATAACTGCACACCAGTACACAAAGCAAGGTCCATAAATACATGGATGAGTGAGTTTTGTGTGTAAGAACTTGACTGGCCTTCACAGAGTCCTGACCTCAACCTGATAGAACACCTTTGAGATGAATTGGAGCAGAGACTGAGAGCCAGGCCTTCACATCCAACATCAGTGTCTGACCTCACAAATGTGATTCTGGAGGAATGGTCAAAAATTCCCATAAACACACTCCTAAAACTCGTGGAAAGACTTCCCAGAAGAACTGAAGCTGTTATAGCTGGAAAGGGTGGGCTGACATCATATTAAACCCTATGGATTAAGAATGGAATGTCACTGAAGTTCATATTCAATTCAATTCAATTTTATTTACATAGCGCCAAATCACAACAAACAGTCGCCTCAAGGTGCTTTATATTGTAAGGTAAAGACCCTACAATAATTGTCTCCCTTCATATGCATGTGAAGGCAGATATGCGAATACTTTTGGCAATATAGTGTGCCTCAAACATCCGCATGTCCATTACTATCTGAGGAAACAGATTTTTAAAAATGAATCAGTACGGTAGGCAGGAGTCAGGGGTTTCATAGCAGCAGGGACCTCAGCTGAAGTGATCTATAAAATGAAATGCACTGAGGAATGGACACACCCTTGTGGAGATCCTGTGAATCTGCAGATAAAATCAAAGGGATGGGGCTACAGCATTTACAACAACAGGCATGTGTTCTATTACTCAAAAAATTATGTTCTGTTTAAATAAATGACTGAAATCTTGAAACTTAGTAATTTGGTAGCAGGATATGGGGTTGAATTTTGCTGAATTCTCAAGAGATGTTGCCTGTTTCAAGTGCAATGTAGTGTACATTTTTCAGGTACAGCCAAGAAAATCTCCAGTACTTTCTTTTTGGCCATAACAACTTTATCATACACATTTCAACTAAAGATCAATTTAATCAGTATGTTATAGTTTAATAAGCATTTTTATTAACATATGACATTGAGATAGTTTCCACAGTTGGATTACCAGCAAAACAAATACAAAGGGGCCCATTTATCTGGGGGTCACACAATCACAAAGGGGTGTCAACCTCTCATTTCTTTATATTTTGTTTCCAAAGAGCCATTTTTAAAGTGGTATTGAGTAATTGTTCACATTGGCTGCTTTTTCACTCATTTTCAATCCAGTCCCTGTACCAGACCATTTTTTAGAGAAGTTTGTTTGTTTGTTTGTTTGTTTTAAAAAACTTAACATTGAACTAACCATTCAGGTATCAATAAGGCATCTAACCAGTGTTGTGTCTACACAACACAGACAATTTAGGAATCAACTTAAAATTGTATCTTCAGGCATTTTATTACTAGTAGCCAGTCACAAAAGCACAATGTGTTCCCATTTATTTAGTTGAATCTATGAAGATGTCAAAGATACAGGTATAAAATAGTATTTTTACAAAGTGATTCCCAGATAATTATTAGCTGAAAACTTGGCATATCTCAGCACGATGTGCAGTGTGTCCTTAAATATTTTGAGGAAACTGGACAAGTGAAGAACAAAAGAAGGCTTAAAAGACATCAGATGAACAGTATCTGAAAGTCATGTCCTTTAGAAACAGGAAGAAATCCAGCAAAGACCTGGCACAGGAACTAAGAGATGCCTCTGGCCTTTCAGTTGATCCATCCACTGTTTGCTGAAGTTTCATCAGAAATGGTCTCAGTGGATGGGTGGCTGTCAAGAAGTCATTCTTTAAGAAGAGAAACAGGGAGAAAAGGCTGAGGTATGCTAAATTACACAAGAAGTGGACTGAAATCTATCTATCTATCTATGTAACTATCTATCTATCTATCTATCTATCTATCTATCTATCTATCTATCTATCTATCTATCTATCTATCTATGTAACTATCTATCTATCGATCCTTTTATACTGTATTTTTAGCACTGTCTTTATTGTTGACTTTTTTATGATGATGTCTGCTTTATTGACCATCCTGCGATGTTTCCACCTTAAATGTTTCAGCTTTGCGCGCATCCATTTAGTGAAATATTTAAATGGATTTGTATTTATTTATTTATTGCCACACAGCAAACCTATTTATTCAGCAGATGGCAGCAGCCAACCTGTTAAGAAGAGGAAACGGAACTTCGTCATTTTTATTCGCATTTGTTTTGGTGCGGGGAAAAAATCAAGTTATTTGAAAGAAACACGAATCTTCCGCCTGGACGTTTCAGCTCTGATTCCATTAAAGAAAACAGGCTCATTGGTACGTGTCGTAATTCGCTAGAAGCAAATAAAAACACAATTTAAGACTAATAAACGATGCTTTTATTGTGGTTCGTTTTAAATAAGACGCACACATAGTGTTTAAACTTGTATGCGCCTTTATTTTGAAGTTTAATCCGTCCTCTTCCGGTGGCGTTTACGCTCACTGTTTTAACGGGTGGCGTTAAGGCGCTGCCAAACCTGGCAACAAAATAAATTTTGTCTAGCGTAATCTATGCAGCTGAAATCCCCTGCTATGGCTCCTTAAAGGAGTGAAGAAAGCGGCGGATTCATGCTCATTAGGTGACCGGAATCAGCCTTCTTTTCGAGACTCTGCACCCCGAAACGCAAACGTCTGCGCGGACGCTGGAGAAGCTACAATGAGCTCGGAGCACCAGAGCGACAGCGAGGACGCCGACGATTCGCGGGACAGGCCCAACGGCGGCAGCGTCTCCGACAAAGAAGAAGACCCTGACATTGACGATTCAGATGAGGAAGATGACATCGCTCGGAGGGCTTCTCCTTCGCTGCCGGCTAGCAGCGAGCATCTACCGGTGCCTAGCGCAGGGTCTCCCGTGTTGGACGAGCGAGAGCCCCGCTGCCGACCGGCCACCGCACCACCGAAGGAGAGCGGCGGTGGTTCCGACGCTGACAGCGGTAGGGGGATTAGCCTGTTTTCCTGGTTGCAGAGTAGGACTATAAGACGAGGGGTGTTTGTGGACCCAGCAAGGGATAACTTCAGGACAATGACAAGCTTGTACCGCTCTATGAATCCGGCTGTAGAGTCTGTCAACCTGAGCACAAAGACCCATGGAGCCGTCTTCAACCTGGAGTACTCCCCGGATGGGTAAGATTTGTCTGCATTTTACGATTTGGAGTTAAGAGATTTTCCCGAGATTTTTGCATTAAAAGCTCGAATTTAAATGCCAAATTCATCCTGACCTACTTAATCTCCCATCAAGTCTCACGTGCAGGCACTGCCTATTGTTCAGTCATGACATAGTAGTGGTTTACAGACAGCCACATGATTTATTCATTGATAATTTAACAATACATTCTTGAAATTCTCTAAACAAAACCTCGAAGGTCTTGCGCAACTCCTGAGTACACCTAGGACTTAAGCCAACAGACAGCAGATGTAGGAAGCAAATCCTGCAGACAAACCAGGTCAAGCTGTGCCCAGTCTGGGTCACATTTGTTTTGTGGGGTCATGAGACTTCCTGGCCTTCCTGCATAGTGATGTGGTGTTGTGGAAAATAGTCCTCCTTTAGCATTAGTTGAAAGTAACTTTAACAGCCGTTTACCTTGTGTCTGCATTTTTTAAATTTACTTATTCTTAAGCCTGTTTTATGTCAGTTTTATTAATATTGGCATCATAGCAACTGGGTAAAGTAGAGTAGTGTTAATGCAAGTAAAATTCAGTCTACTAATTGGATTGACTATAAACTAAATGCTTAGCTGAGAAAAACATTTGTTCTTCTTTATTCTTACTCTTGGGATGCTTCCATTTACAACTGCATTACTTCTTCTTGTCCCACACGGCCAAAGAGATCAGCTCTTCTTTTTTTTTTTTCTCCTCATGTCTTCTGATTAGGTCTGTGCTGACTGTGGCCTGCGAACAAACTGAGGTCCTGCTGTTTGATCCAATCTCATCCAGACACATCAAAACCCTGACCGAGGCCCACGAGGATTGTGTCAACAACATAAGGTGCATTCCTCTAATCTTAAATCTTTGGGGAAAGATTTAACAAAGTGGGTCTGTAACACAGTAAAAGAGCAATAGACTGGTGGGTTAAGGTACTAAAATATAATAGAGAGTCTGAATTACAACATGAGTCTTTAAAATCATTTTTAAGTATGACATGCAGAGACCAATAAAAACAACTTGGATGCTTTTTATTGGGTCTCAGCACTTCCCAGTGAGGATGTGAGAGAGAGAGAGAGAGAGAGAGATGTGGGATGGAGGAGCTGAAGGTGCCAAATTAGAAATCCTGCATACAGTCATGCACACATGATATATTATCCAGTGTCATTATTTATGTGACAGAAATCAAACCAAAATAAGGAAGCAAACATTTACTGCATCCATTGGAATTTAGTAGCAGCCAGGTGTTGATAATCATTCAACGGGCAGGTAGTGCTTTTCTACTCTACTTTGAGCACTCAAGGCGCTTTATACAACATGCCTCATTCACCCATTCGCACACATTCATACAAGCACTTTTTTCTACAGTGCTTTCTATCTAACATTCACACATATTTGTACTCCTACGGTTGCATGGGAGAGCAGCTTGGGGGTCAGTATCTTGCCCAAGGATACTTTGGCATGCAGACTGGAGCAGCCAGGGTTATAAGGCCATTTCCCCCAAAAAATTGAAGTCCATCATTCTACAGTGAGAAAGATTATTCACAGGTAGAAAACATTCAAGACAATTGCTAATCTTCTCAGGACTGAATATGCCAGCACATTCACCCCAAGGTCAGACCATGCAACACTCAGAAACTTAAAAAAAAAAACCCAAGAGCTACATCTCAGACTCTACAGGCCTCGGATAGCATGTTAAATGTTAAAGTTCCTGAGAATACAATTAGAAAAAGACTGGAGTATGGCCCGTTTGGAGGGGTTCCCAGGAGAAAGCCTCTTTTCTCTGAAAAGAACATGGGCAGCACAGCTTAGGTTTGTAAAGTCGCATCTGAGGAAACCACAAGACTTCTGGAACAACGTCCTCTGGACAGACAGGGCCAAAGTGGAGATGGTTGACCATAATGCACAGCACCACGTTTGGAGGGGGGTGACCAACAACCTTGTAGTCATTGAATTGACCATAAACTCATCTGTGTACCAAAGTGTGTGAGGCCATCTGTCCAGCAGCTAAAGCTTGGCTCAAACTGGGTCACAAAACAGGACAGTGATCCCAACACAGCAGCAAATCTACAATAGAATGACTGAAAGAGAAAAGAATTGAGGTGTTGCAGTGGCCCAGTCAAAATCCAGACCTCAATCTGATTGAAATGCAGTGGTGGGACCTTTAGAGAGCTGTGTATAAACACATGCCTGTAAACCTCAATGAACTGAAGCAGCGCTGTCAAGGAGATTGGACCAAAATTCCTCCACAATGATGTGAGAGACTGATGATGTCCATCCATCCATTTTCTTCCGCTTATCCGGGGCCGGGTCACAAGAAGTCATACAGAAAATTATAACTTAAAGGTAGCTCTTCAAGCTATTGAATCATGGGGTGCACTTGGTTTTCCACACACTGCTTCTGCATATTGGCTTAGTTTCTTTTAAATAAATAATGACATGGTGTGATATGTCACGTGTTGTTCTTCAGTGGAGGTTGTATTTAAATAATTTCATAATGTGCTAAGGACCAGTTTATTTTTATTATGACCTGATACATAAAACCATAGAATTGAAAGAGGGTGTACTTTTTCTTCCATGTGACTGTAACTTCATTCAGCAGCATCAGTTACTTATAAAGATGCACCATTTGTACATCATCCCACTTGATAAGACATCTATGTAGAATAGTGCTCTTCTCACTCCTCACAGTGTAATTAAGGGATTGAATGATTTTCCATAATGATGGAGGAGCTACAGGAGGAGAGCGGCATGAGGAACTAAAAGTTAGCATTAGGAAAAGCACCCCTGGTCAAACTGCTGTCAGAATTACTGTCCACTGACATTGTTAAATCAGTGTTTCTCTCCATGTAGGTTTTTGGACAATCGTTTGTTTGCCACCTGCTCCGACGACACCACAATTGCATTATGGGATCTGCGTAAGTTGAACTCCAAGGTTTGCTCCTTACACGGCCATGCCAGCTGGGTGAAGAACATCGAGTATGACACTAACACTCGTCTCCTTGTCACATCTGGCTTTGATGGTAATGTCATCACATGGGACACTAACAGGTCAGTCAGAGTAAATATGAGAAATTCATTGCTTTTAATTGCATTAAAAAAATAAATATTAGAAACCATTTAAATGTCCATATGCTGATTGTGTCTTTGTGCTGTGTATAGTCATGGTAAAAAAAATAAAGTATACCCTCCTTACCAGAGACCTGTGCTATGAAGTGAGTTCATCGTACCCAGATGAGGTTTCTGTTATCTGGATTCACTTATCCTAATGTCGGCAATCAGGATAAATGGTCACACAATCTGGTTATCAACTCACTTAAGTTAACCCAGAGTCATGAACAAGTGATCCATATGAGCCAAAACCTCAGGCTTTCAGACTACAATAAATGCAATCTTTCAGTCAGTTTGTCCCCATCTCAGATCTATATGATTTCAATGCGGGCAGATATCCCTATTAAGATCATCTCTGGTTCACAGCTATGGCTGAGAGCACAGAAGCCCAAACCACCTGCTGGTCCAGCTTTCTGTTTACAAAAGGCCACCCATCAGAAGAAGTTCATTCAAAGGGAGGGGGACGGGAACTAAAGCAGCTGGTTTCAGACAGTAGAAGAACTGAGGGGCTGCACCGAGGCCTGGTATAGGATAAATAAGGATTATCTTAAACAATGAATCATGCAAAGCTACTTTAGTACAGTCCAAGAATAAAAATATGGAGTTGGAAATAAGAGCATTAGGTTGAGTCAAGATAGATTATGAAATAAAATTATATAATATATAAAAAAAAAATTCTTTTTGTTGATCCTTAATTCTTGTTTATGAACTTACTTCATGTACTTTGACAGTTACAGATCAGTGCAGGAAGGGTAATATAGGGCACTGTCATCTAACTGTCTGTTGAACCTTACTTACTGTTCTTTCTTTATAGGTTTACAGAGGATGGCTGCCCGCACAAAAAGTTCTTCCACACTCGCTACTTAATGAGGATGCGCCTGACACCTGACTGTTCCAAGATGCTCATTTCTACTTCCTCTGGGTACCTGCTCATCCTCCATGACCTAGACCTCACCCAGTCCCTCGAGGTGGGCAGCTACCGCATGCTGCGGGCACGACGGACTCCCCTCAGCTCAGGTCAGATCAGATTCTAGTGCAAATTAAAGGAATATTGTATTCACATTTTTTTCATCTTTATTAGCTGAAAATTTGTGCCTTTATTAGGTTAGATTGGGCAAGGAAACAACTATAAATGCCTTTTGTCATTCTCTAGACGGAGGCACATCAGCATCAAGATCAGCTGGTACTCCTCGCCAGGGAAATGACTCAAGCAAGATCCACCCTCACAGAGAAGGTCAGGAGGAATCATGATATATAAAATATAACTGATTAATTTCTGACACCTGAGGTTTGGTCTATAATGTTATGACAATCCTTATCCTTGTAGGTCTTTCTCCCAGAAACAGCCTGGAGGTGTTGACTCCAGAGATCCCTGGCGAGAGGGATAGAGGGAACTGCATCACTTCCCTGCAGCTCCATCCTAAAGGCTGGGCCACTCTCATCCGCTGCTCCAGCAACATGGACGACCAGGAGGTGAGAAACATTTATCTGCACGTGAAGCTAACATAAAGTTTGTTTATTAAAATGTGTTACACCACCAGGCTTCCTCTTCATGCTTTATAGGTCTGAGAACAAGAGAAACCAAGAGACACTGCATACTCACGTGGCAGTCACAAAGTAGCCACACCCCTAAAGCACAGGACAATGTTTATTGATATTAGGATCATAGGAGAAGTAGACTTTTTTTATGCAGTCAAACTTCTTTTTGCAAGATCGACCCCTCTTGGCTATAAGAACTAATCTTCTGAAATCTATCTGAAACTGAACTGCATTAATCTTCAAAAAAACAGAGATCCAGTCTGAGTTGACCTGAGCACAGACACACCATACCCGAATACATCTGAGGATCAGTTTTTTTACATTCTGCTCTAGAAATATAAATAAATCTCCTGTACAAGACAGAATATGATATGTAACTGAGTGGAACCAAAAAGAAGTCTAGTGTGTTTCAGTTTGTACTTGTACATACAGTTGTGGTCAGAGGTTTACATACACTCATCATGGGCATCAATGTCACGGTAATTTTGGGCTTTAAATTATTTCTTTTAATTGTTGTGAAATGAGTGTACAGCATACATCTTTAATACTTTAAAAAACAAAAGTATTGGGTGCACAACTTCAAATTTATTTTGGATTTTCTCTAATCCACAGAGGGTCAAAAGTTTGCATATATGCTCAAATATATACATACACCCCACAGTAATATTTGGTTAAATGACCCTTAACAAGTTACACCTCAACCAGATGCTTTTGGTAGCCATCAACAGGTTTCTGGCTGGTTATCTGACCACTCTTCCTGGTAGAATTGGTAGTGCTTATTTAAATTGGTTGGTTTCCAAGGATGGACTTTGCTTTTAAGCGTAGTCCACAAATTTTCTGCAGGGTCGAGGTCGGTACTTTGGGAGGAGCATAATGTTTGTTTGCTTTATCCATTCCAAAACGTCTGTTTGGGATCAGTGGCCTGTTGGAACAACCAGTTTTGTCAGAGTTTCAAACATCTAGCTTCTGATTTGAGATGAAGTAGAAGAATTTGGAGGTAGTCCTCCTCCTTTATTTTTCAGTCCACTTTGTGTAATGTACCAGTATCACTGGCAGCAAAATAGCCCCAGAGCATGATGCTACCACTGCCGTGTTTGACAGATGGTACAGTATTCTTAGGGCTGAAAGCCTCATCTTTACTCCTTTAAACATACCTTTTGTCATTCTGGCCAATTAGCTCAACCTTTGTCTTGTCTGACCATCAAACTCTTCTCCAGAAGGCATTTGGCTCGTCCATGTGGGCAGGCGCAAATTTCAGTCGAGCTGGAAGGTGTTGATTTTGGAGCAGGGGCTTTTTTTCTGGGTCAGCAGCAATGCTGGTGTTTCAGCAGTTTTCAGTTCATGGCAGGCTTGAGCCTTAGTGATTCCTGGGTTGTTTCTGAACATCCTAACCAATTGCCTCTCATCTGAGTGATAGTTTGGCTCTCCTTCCAGATCTTGGCAAAGTGGTGACTCATTTGAATAACAAAACTTAACTAAAAACTAAATAATTATGTACTTATCACCAGTTTGTACAACTTGTTTGACTGGTGATCTTGGAATCTGCATTCCCCAATTCTCCTTCTTAGATCTTCACTGGATTCCCTGAACTTTCCCATTGTTCAAGCCAGTGAGTGCTGCCAAACAAATCCTTTTTATGCTGGCAAAGAGAAACTACCAGCATAAAATATAGCCAATCATAGTCAATCATGATCGCTAATGAGAAGTTAATAGGCCTTGTCAAGTTAAAAGGTGTTGTAGCACCACTTGTGTGTGTGTGTATGTATGTTACATTTGAAACTAAATGTATACTTTTGACCCTTTGTGGATTAGCAAAAATCCAAAATAAATTCAAAATTGTGCACTCAATTACTGTTTTTTTTTTTTTTTTTAAGTCATTAAAGATGTACCCTGTACATTCATTGCACCCTAGAAAAAGAACAGTTCAAAGAAATTACCCTGACATTTATGAAATGTATGAAAACTTTGTATCATATCTGTACATATGTTACAAAGTTTAATCACATTAAATACAGCATTATACTACATGCCTGACTTGGTACTGATAAGCAAAATGTCACTAATTGTTATCGTTCCAGTGATGACACTGGTGTGATTGTATATTTAAGAATCTGTTATTAAACTAACTGCATCACCTACATATCTGCCATCTTTCTACCTTTCTTTCTTCAGTGGACGTGTGTGTATGAGTTCCAGGAGGGAGCACCTACTCGCCCGCTGGTCTCCCCCCGCTGCTCCCTCCGCCTTACCCACTACATCGAGGAGGCCAACGTGGGCCGGGGCTACATCAAGGAGCTGTGCTTCAGCCCAGATGGACGGCTCATCTGTTCCCCTTACGGCTACGGCGTCCGCCTGCTGGCCTTTGACGAGCGCTGTGGCGAGCTGGTCGACTGCCTGCCCATCCAGACCAGCTGCCTCAGGGAGATACGCTCCATCTACTCGCACAGTGACGTCGTGCTCACCACCAAGTTCTCCCCAACACACTGCCAGCTGGCCTCTGGGTGCCTCAGTGGGCGTGTTGCCCTTTACCAGCCCAAGTTTTAGTATCCGGTGCTGTTGAAGAAAGATGAGCTACAGGCCTCAGTAAAGAAGTACTGATCAAGGTTTCTGCACCGAAAGTCTAAAATATATCAAAGAGGCATTAAT
The DNA here is from genome assembly GCF_007364275.1 of Archocentrus centrarchus. NCBI lineage: Eukaryota > Metazoa > Chordata > Actinopteri > Cichliformes > Cichlidae > Archocentrus > Archocentrus centrarchus. The sequence goes on along the minus strand of NC_044367.1, from coordinate 20,997,007 downwards.
TTATTAATAATCACATAACAATCTATTAAAAAAATTGCATTACCCTAGTGTAAATTATACAGCTACATATTTTCTTTGATTTTAGACTTTTGTCATCATATCTTTATGGATTGTTTAGCTACTGAAAAATATGGCATCCTTCTGTATGTCATAACTATTAAAGGAAAAGTAGTTAAAAACTCTAAAAGAAAAATAACATGTAGGAATCCTAAATCAGATTCCTGGCATTTGTTGGTGGATCAGATGAGCGAGAATTTCCAAAAAGTGTGAGCGCGACATAAACGTCAATTTTTGGAGGCTCCAATTGTCTTTAAAATACTCAGTGAAATATTGTGACTTTTTTTTTCTCTCTTTGAGCTTTTTCCCAATAAACTAAGGAATGAAAAAAAACCTTAAAAGTACTTCTTAACCCAGGTCTGCAGCAGCTAAGCAGGCTGAGTTTGTTTGGATTGTAGTTGTCAGCTGATAGCCATTGACTTGGGAAAACAAAAATTAAAAAGAGGGAGAAGACCAGACTGCAGTGGTAGTTGGAAACTTTCAGCTTCTCTGTCTGAAAAGATGCAAAAAAAAAAAAAAAAAAAAAAAGGCAGCAAAACAGGAAAGATCAGTTGGAGTTTGCAAACTAGTCTCCCTGAGGACCGGAGAGACGTGGCATCAGTGAAAAACAAACTTCTTTTTCATACTAAAGATTCATTCTCTATAGCAGTAGAAAACTTTGACTTTGTTGAGACTTGGCACACCCAGATGTTGCTGTCTCAGGACAAAAACACTAAGGATGCAAACAGACATGAATCCTAAAGGGACGAATAAGGAATGGACGCTCGCGTCTGTCGTTGATTGTCTCGATTCGGCGTCCTCTGCTGCACATTGTGTCGCTCTCTGCTGCTCTGCTCATGCCTTTTCTCCACAGGTGCTGCTTCTCTGCTCATACAATCTGAACTTTAACCCCTCACTTTAAGTACTTCAGACAGTTTTGTCTCTACCCTGTTTCTGCCTTTGTGGTCGTTGAGTTTTTTTTAATTTTTTTTATTTAATTTAAAGTGGTTTTAATGGTATATTAAAATGGCACTACTTGTAGCACGATGTTTGATGCGATACTGCGGTCATTTCTCATCATCACTGACGCTGAGGCTACTTTAGGACTAGTTACATCAGCCACTTTTTATTTCCTTACATCTTTTATGTGTGTAAGCCTGTGAATGGAAACTGCTGAAATCCAGCTGCTGTCAGTATCTCATTATCTGATTTTTTTTTTTTTTTTCTTCCCCCAAACACACTCTTTGTACAAACGAAAATGTAGTAGCAGCTAAATATTTTTCCCTAAAACATGGCTGGCATTATTATACAGTACCAGTCAAAAGTTTGGATGCACTTACCCAGATTGGTACTGTATATTTTCCACATTAGAGCATGCTACTTTAGCTCCCCTGCCTGCATCTATCAACACCTACATCCATTACTTTTTACCAAAAATGGAAATTAAAAAAAAAAAAAAATCTTTTCTCATTTCCTTTTTTTTTTTTTCTTTTTTCCCTTTCCAGTGTTACTCAAGCAGGAACTATTTCCAGCAGTGGAATAATACACATGAACAGTGCACTAAAAGTATTTTAAACTACAGGAAGTTCTAGCTACAGTGTCTATGTTCAAAAAGTGAGCCTAACTAATGTGTTCTTAGTGGGTTTTTTTTTTTTTTTTTTTAAATACACAGCATTGGAACTCTGACACACATAAGATGTTTCATTCATGCTTGCTGTAGAATATTGCCAGCCTTTTTCTTTTATCAGTGGCTTGTTCACTTGTTGACTGAAAAAGCTTCTTTACTATTCTTTATTTAACATTTACAGTATGAAAGTTTTGTGTTTTTTCTACCCCTGAACCTAACTTTGTCGGTTTTTGAAGAGTGCTATTCCACACCATTGTCACATCCAGTATTTCACTTTTACTTGTGTTGGCATAAAGGTGTAAAGCAAGGCTCTTCTCCTCTTTAAGGAACGAATTGCTTTGACTGTTCTAGTAACAGCAATGCTTTTGTGTTTTGTATAGCTGCTGTAAGCACATGCCTGATTGTTACAACTGTAATGTATACTGGTTACAGTACAAACTGACTGACTGCAGAGTAGATAGGAACTTGCTGTTTGGGAAACAAAAAAAAAAGAAGACAAAAGCGTATACTACTATGCATACCAGCCTTTAAGATGAATATTCTTTCTTATTTATGCTAGACTCTGTGTTGAGCTCTTAGATGCCAAATGTTTGGGGGGGTTGGGTTTTTTTGGGTTTTTTTATATTTTTCTCTCTTCTTGGACTTGTGAGCTTAACTGAGCTAAGAGCTAACAGTAGGTAACTATGGTAGATTTGTAAAAATGTCCACTTTTGGACATTTTGGGGAACGTGTTATGCACACTTTCTGGTGGGGCGTTCAGATGAAACTACATTCATGCCTTCGGTGTTTAAGGGGGAGCTGTTGCTTTACTATTATTTTGAACATGGTGTATATGACAGTGTTTAGATGTTCTAAATTCTGACCCTGTGTTTTGTTTTGTTTTTCTCTAACCCTAAATATAAAAAAATACTGCAAATACAAGAGTGCAGTAGCACCCCCTACAGTCACAAAATATTAAAACGCTGGCTAATGAGTGCAAATAGTTGGTGTGATCACTAACTGCATGATGTTAACTTGTCGTTTTGGACACACCTGGAGACCGGTCCTTGACCGTCTGGCAACCACCAGTTGTAAGGACAAAATGTTTATTTTCAAACTGGTGGGTCAGTGGTTGTTCAAGGTTGATGCCAGTCGCTGTGACATTGATTGCTAAAGCTCCAATCATGGCTCCATTATGCTTGCCACATTGGTCACTTCACATGCAAACAGTAACATCACCACAGCTCCGTACCATTCATACCAGCACTCCCAAACAACAGGTGTCGTCACTCAGACAAAAGCCTCCACCTCAGCACTGGTATGAGAGGGGAAAGCCTTCTCTTTGCAAAGTCTACCAACATCTCCTGTATAATCTGTGAATCTCTGAGCTTCTGTACTGATCTATCATTAAAATGACAGTACAAGCCGACACGATTGTGGACTCGTGTCTTCAACCGCATCAGTTTTGTTATTCACGCGCCGTTCGCCAAAGTTTGAATGGTGAGCATAATGGCTCCATCACACAGCTTTAGAGACCACTCAGTGACACCACCACCCACCTACCCCCTGGAAACCACCAGGCACAAGGGGGAAAAAATGTGTATTTGCCAGCTGGTTGGCAAAAACCCTGTGATTACTTTGGTTGCTTGCAGATTGGCGCGGTTGTTTGCATAGAACACAGCAACTTGTCTGCAAACACTCACCAACTGCTCTGAGTGGTAGTGAAACTGTCAAAAGTGTGGCATAAACCACAAACTGAGAATGTTCACCTTCAAAGTAAATGTTGTACCGTAGACAGTACAAAAGGTGGACGTAGCTACCGTGATGTCATCTCTTGGTTTCTGACGTCTCGTTCTGATGTTTTGAAGCCTCAAGATGAACATTTCCACAGTGGTTACAAAAAAATCAGATTTATCTAGAGAGGTGGGTCTGAGTGTGAAATGGTTTGATTCCACAAATAATCCTCTATTATCTACCTATACAAATAATCAGCTGTGCAGCCACAGCCATCGCCATCTGGTGGCCTTCAGATAGAATGCAGGCTTAAGGCAATTCCGCATTGTCTTCATTTTGTGACCCAGAAGCTACGTCCCTGTTTTATACTGTCTGTGCAGCCAACACTCTTCGAAACCTTTACTCTGTTTCTGGTTTGTGTTGCACTTTTTCAGATATTACTACTGCTCAGCTTATTAGTTGGTGAGCGTTTGCAGACAAGTTGTCTTCCTTGAAAAGCACCGTCAGCCTCGGCAGTCTGAGCGACCAAAGCCATCACAAAGAGATTTTTGATGCAGTACTTGAGAATTTAACTTAATTTGGGTTTGAGGCAATAACACAAGTTGTTTCTTAGATTCCAGTTCTCAGCATGGTCCTGCAAGTGATGTGAGAGGATGCTTTTAACACTTTGTACCTCAGTTAACTGCTCAATGTGTTTTTTTAGTATGTTGTAAATGGAGTCCATTTCACCTTCAGCTCAGTCACTTTTCTTTCTTTTAGAATAATTTCATTTCTCAACTTACTGACTTAAAGTAGAAATTTCTTCAGCACACAGCTACTTTCAAATAAACTGACTGAACTGACGGTTAAAGGATGCTGTATATTCACCGCTGCTTTTATTTCAATAATTATACTCACAAGCCCTTTGAAGAAAAGTGTCTTATCTGCCATTTTCACTTCAGGTATAGTAACTAAAAGCCGGGTTCATTTTTAAGAATTTATTTGTTGTTTTATTGCTCCTGTTCTGGGTTTTTAACCTGTTTTCAGCTGTTGGTTAAATGAATGTTCCCAGTAGTTGTGGTGTTATATGTGCACCATCACCTCAAGAGATCACATCTGGGGGAAGGGTAGATGCACTGTTGTTTCCTACATGGCTATACACAGCAAGTAATTCTGACAGTGATATTAAAAATGGTACTTATTATCAGAAATAAAAGGTTAGCTTCTTTTGCATTGCTGACTGCTCTGTGTTTGGGTCCTGTATTGTTCATTTTCTTTATTTTTATATTTTATTCTCTATTTTTTTTTTTTATTCGAGATTTTTTCCACTAGATGGCAGTCAAACACTTCCTCATCTGCTGCAATCCCAACACTGGGAATGATTTTCCTCATGGGATGATTGCGAAATTAAGAAAGAAGAACCCATTTTTGTTTTATGATTTTTTCTTTTGAGTTATAAAATAAATAATTTAAAACTTAGACGTCATATAAGAAGTATAGCAATCATATTCTGGGATAATTGCTTGCAGCTTGTAGAAGTTCAACCTCAAAGATATAAAGACAAGCTCTAGCACCCTTTTTTTAAGTCATGACTTTTTATAGCAACACAAAGCCTTCTTGCAACTATTTCACTTTAGTACAGTGGCCGTAATAATGAGCGTCTCACTTTATGTTGTACATGTATATTGTTCATGATCCCCAGAGGATGAATTTAATCTACATAAGAGATCACTTTGATGATCTCATGGTGTTTCTTGTAGAGAAACAATAAAACCAGAACACATAAGAAATGCCAGCAGGTGCTGGCAAACAGGTTAATGTTTCCTTTATAGTTAAATATTAATAAATTCAGTGATTCTTTATTTTTTCATCTAACAATCATGAGGTGACTGGGAATCTTGACAGATTCTTCTATACTTTGCATTTTTAGTACTAATTAGCAAATGTAATATACATAGCCACATGTTACCATGGCTGAGGATATATAGATTTCCCTCTTTTCCATCATATCCTATTCATGTAATTTTTTAGAATTTTAATGTAAAACCTAATGTCCTGACCTTCAGGTTGTAGCCCAAGGCAGTTTCTTTAAGTAGTCCTACTTCTGTTAACCTCAGGTTCAGATTAAAGATACTGGATAACACAGTCACTTAAACTTTATTGGTCCAGTTGGACTTTAGTCAAATAACCAACAACAAAAAAAATATGACATCAGGCCAGCTGACACTGAAATCCTCAACTCAGTTAGTGTACAAAAGAAGAAAACAGTACATTCATCATTTAGTATCTGTTTTGCATAGCATTATTAAATAATTGGACCAGTTTGAAAGCATGTTCTGTAAGAATATTGTCTCTAAGAGTTTGTGTGCCTGTCTTAGCCTGAAGGGTCACCATCCTGAAATACAGTGATGCGTGTTAAAGCTGAGATTTCAGTGGTGGAGCAGCATGAGAGACATAAAGCCTGTGTTCAGATATTTGGGAAATACTTTTGTTAACCAGGTGAGCTCCTTTAACAGCAGAAATGTAATTTTGTCCCAGAGGGCAGTTCCATCAGGTTGAGCATTACTTCTTCAGCCTGTCACCTCTCATACTTTCCAGGCTTGAGGGGATTGAGCTCTTCTCATCTGACTCTCCCTGCGGCGGTTGATGGCCTTGGTGCTAGCCCGTAGTTTACGGAGCCTCAGTGCTCGAATACGCAGCTGAAGGTCCTGTGGGATCTTCCCTCCATTGGCTCTGATCTCCTTCAGCCTCTTGATAGGTGTTTTGTTGAGGGTGAAGTCACAGATGGTGGGATTTGGCTCCATGCCTACATTGCACCGTCGCATGGCTGGGAAGTAACCCACAGCCCAAACAATCACCTTGTACTCGCCTGGGTTCAGAAGACGCCAGTAGTCCCCATCAGCAGCTACAGGGGGGAAAAAATGAGGTATGCAGAATTTTAATGTAAGGTTCCTGTTAGGCTTAACAGGTTAATTGTCTCTCACATTTAAATACATATTTTTGAGTAATTTACCTAATAGTGTACGTTATAACATCCAGTTATATGATTATTCAGCTTAGTCTTAATGCAAAAGAAAAGGTAACATAAATAAAATAAAGTGACTGACCTGATCGGATGTCGTGGTCGTGGTCCTCCACCTTGATTATTGCATCTGCTATTCCTTTTTTGGTGAGCTTATCCCTGACCACACCTTTGATCCCTCTGTGAACCTGAAAACAGAAAATGCTGCACTGTAAGCTGCTGCTCAGGATGTTGTGGCTTTGAAAACCAGCTGATAACTAGTGCCATTTGCTTTGTACAGATTGCTGCTGCCATGGCAGACTTACCTGCTCCATGTAAACCAGCAGAGACTCCTTGTTGTTCTCCCACTCGATGGGGAGTTCACTGACATGAGGAAACTTGTCACAGGACAGCTCCACGGTCACCTCAAAGCAGTTGGTGTGCAGGTAACTGAAGTCATTCATACCTACATGAAAAACATACATAGAAAACAGAGTGAATATTCTGTATAAAAAAAATGCATGGAAAGCCTTCTTTTACAGTAACTCCAACAGAATGGTGAAAAATAACCAGTAGATATAGTAAAATATAAAATATCTTGATCTGGCATTGCAATTGTGGTCAGGACATCTGTCAGTGATTACCATGGTTTAATATTTAAGATGTATTTTTTTAAGCTTGCAAATTAAAGCAAAATTAAAACTAGACATTCACTGGAGCCTAGTCTAATTTAAGGGGCGTGTAATCTGAAAGGATGTTTGCACATCAGTAGTAAAATTTTTGAAGTGTTTCAATCTGCTCTCTCATTTTATAACACTAATTGAAATCAGACAACATCCTCTGCAGAGCACGACGCAGCATTTTTTTGGGTCTGATGAGTCACAGATGGTGGAAGTTGTGCACAGAACAGACTTGTGTGACTCACTGCCGGGAACAGTGTGCCAGGCTCCGCCGTTGATGATGTTGTTGTGTGACTGAAAGTCCTCGTAGTGACAGATACGCCGGTCTGGGTTGGCCATCACCAGGTGAGTTGAGGCGTAGACGGAGGCCAACCAGCGAAAGTAGGCATTGTCTGCTGTTGGCGTGTCTTCCTGTGGGGCCCAGTCACGGGTGCAGTCGAAGGGATAGGTAACAACCAACTCTCCACCATGGAGGTTGGCACTGAGCACAAAGGGAATGTCCTGCATCCAGCTGATGACGGCACGTGTCTCTGGTGCAACCTGGGCAGAGGTGGAAGGAGTTAAGTTAAAGTAACTAAAGCCCATGTTTGGAACACTTAAATATTGTAATCTGCATATTTGCACATATTGGTGTTAAAAATTCTTGGGCTCTATTGTCAGATAATTAATGGGGTGAAGAAGAAGAGGAAAAACTCAGATATTTCACACAAAAACTTGTTCTTATTTTATACGTTGGTGCTTTTTTTCTTGAAATATTGAAATGTTATGGACTTGCATTTAAACAGGTATTTAACTCTTTAACCTTCAATAGCTTTAAAGTCTGATTAAAAAAAACGGAAATACTTCATTAACTCTATGCAGGATTTACACTGATAGAACTTCTATCAACTCACAGACATTTAAGCCAAAAGGCTTGTTGAATCTTTTGCTTTACATCTTAATAAGGTCATCATATGTTTTGTTTTGTTTTTTTAATTTAAACCTGTTTTGTGAAGTAAGTGAAGTAATTTGGGGCCTTTGAATGATTTCTTTGAACTGTTTTTTTTTTTTTTCCCAGCGTGGAATAATTGCACAGCATACAACTATAATGACTTTAAAAAATAATAATTGTGTGCACAAGTTTGAATTCATTTTGGATTTTCTCTAATCTATACAAGGGCAAAATGTATAGATTAGACACTTTTGGGTCTCCTCACCCAGACACTTTTGGTAGCCATTAACAAGCTTCTGCCATAATTCTGGCTGGATGTTTGACCACGCTTCTTGGCGGTAGAGTTCTTTTAAACTGGTTGGTTTCCCGGTACAACCCTGGCTTCGATTTTCAGCACAGTTTGGTTGGAGCTTTGGGAAGGCCATTCGAGAAGCTTAATGTTAGTCTGCTTTATCCATTCCAAAGCTAGTTTTAATGTGTGTTTGTGATCATTGTCCTGATGGAACACCCAATTGCGTCTAAGTTTCAATATATATTGTTTGAACTGATGATCTTGGAATATGCATTTGTTTAGAAATGGCTACAAGAGACTTTCCCAACTTGTGTAAATCTACAATTCTCCTCCTCAGATCTTCACTGAGTTCTTTGAACTTTCTCATCGTTCTGCGTATCAGTCAGTTCAGTGAGTGCTGTCAAACAAATCCTTTTTATGCTGGCAAAGAGAAAATCCAATTAGAGAAAATCCAAAATAAATTTAAACTTGTGCACCCAATTCTTGTTTTATTTTTTTTAAGTCATTAAAGATTTATGCTGCACAATCATTCCACCCTGGAAAAAGAACAGTTCAAAAAAATAATTAAAAGCCTAAAATTACCCTGACATTCATGACCATGGTGAGTTGATTTAAACTTCTGACCACAACTGGAGGTACAGTTGTTGAGTGAAATATTCAGACACTGATTAATGTGAAAGATTTCCAGAATAAAACACAGATGGCAGGATTAATGTTCATATTGTGCAGTTAAATAAATAGATTTGTAATAAACAGAGTTTTAATTATAGTGTTGAAGTGTTATAAGCTGTGAATGGAAAACATCTAAAACACAGCCATGAGCAAATTCACCCAGAGGAAAGCTGTAGATTTGGTGATCTTTTTCTGTCATTAAGCAGAGTTTCAGCATGTGTTTGTTTGTACCAAACACTGAGTGACAAACAGGGGCGGGCTGGGGTTAAAATTCAGCCCGGAAGCTTGGTTTGGAGAGGCAAACGGACAAACCATCATTTTAAGACAAGAGAACTTTATTTGCAGGTGCGGACTGCACCTATGGCCAGGAGAGCTGCAGCAGCCAGCGCTGCTGTGCTTAATTGGGTAAAAAAAAAAAAAAAATTCTGATCACTGGCCGTTCGGAAAACCTCCCGAACCTCCCGATGGCCACCATGCCCCTGGTGACAAAGCTCAGGCTTCCAGGAAAACCAGTTTCTCGCCTCAGAAATGATTTCCTTATCTGAGGCTTGTGTGCCACTAAAATGAAAACAGTCCCATGCTGACTAAAGCTGCTTTTCTTTACAACCTCCATAAGTACAAAACAGAGAGTATTGTGACATCACAGTTTTAAGGTGAAGTCAATTTTGATGCTGTAGTCTGCCTTTCCTTTAAAACAAACACAAAAAAAACAAAATTTACACTGTCATTCTTAAAATAACCTCGAGGTGGTGCCAATGAAAGGAATTTTTCAAATGTACAAATGGGCTGCATCTCCTTACTGTGGCGTCTTCCTTGGTGTAGTACTCTGGGATGGGGATGTAGTGGTTGGGCACTTTGGACTGATCTGCTGCCTTCTCTTGGGCGTCCCACATAATGTTGTTCAGGTCTGGAAAGTTATGATTCAGGTCGATTCCTTCAAAGCTGTAACGTCCCTCAGCCCACCCAGCCAGTTCTGAGCCCTGCAGCAGACCAATAAGTACAATGTGGGGCAGGTTTTTCCCACTCTTCTTTAAATATAAAAAAAATTCAAAATCAAAAACGAGAAATGCGCCTAATTAAGAATCACCCACCTTCACATAAGCCTCTTCATATCCATCTGGATTCATGGACGCCAAGAGGTGGATTCGCGTCTCAGTGACCAGCCGTACAATACGCTGGTTGCCCCTTTTGTATTCTTTGCACATATACTGCATGAGGTTTAGGACAAGCTCTCGGCCAAGAGCTTCGTTTCCATGCATTCCTGCCACGTAGCGAAACTCTGGTTCCCCTGCCAAGAGGAAAATTTAGAGTCACTTTGCATGCCAAGGAATAAAAAACAAAATGTGACTGGGACACTTTGAGAAGGAGGTCACATTAAACATGATTTGAGATTTTAAGTCTGATTTTGTTTTCTAAAGCTCAGCAGCACACCAGGAACACATTTAATCACTCAGATAAAGCATTCAGTGTTAGGCAACAGTGTGGTGGCAGACATTTCTGAGTACAGGAGTCCAAAGATCTAAATTCTGGGCTTTTAACACAAAAATAAAAAATGTGCAATGCTTCCATGTTTTCTCTTAGACTTGGCACTGCTCACTAACCCATGAAATCAATCAAATAGCCGCTGACGCATAAAAAGCAAAATTCCTGTTACTCTTCCCTGGGAGCAAAGTGATTTTGAAATCTGTTTATGCCATTTCTCTGAAGAAATCAAGACAAGCTGTACCATAGTTGTTTTTAATTCCCTGTTTTTGGCAGATGTGGAGTGGCCACAGATCACATTTAAACCCAATTCTGCATCTAATGGCAGTAACTCAAAGAAATCTAATCATTTGTTTACACAAGAGAGACCTCCACAGGACCCCCTGCCTCCGTGTGTGGTGCTGGTGGAGAAATCAGGCTGTATAAACAATGGAGGACGTTGAACTGGGCGTTGGAGCTGCTAATCTCGGGGAAATATTACATACCAGAAGGTTTCATCTGAACTTGAGCTCTGAGGTGATACAGTAAGTTTAGTGGCTCTTACCGAGTTCATGTTTGCCTGGGTTATCTGAGATCTCCATGACGTAGAGTTTGAGGCCCATGTAGCTCTTCCCTATAGTGTAGATGCGGGTGATGTCCGGACACTCCTCTGTCACAGACTTCATGAGCTTGAGGGTTAAGAAAACAAGCTTGAGTGTAAGGCTTAAAGGGCTTAAAATCTGAACTCTTATTAAATCAGCAAACTGTTAAGAGAATGAGTACAAAGCCTGGCGTTTATGGGAAAGTTACTCATCCTGTAACTTTCCTAACCTTTCTCATCTCTTTGTAGTTGTGGTGTCTGAAGTCCAGGGCGTCCTTAGATCCTGATTCATGCTCTGAGTAGATGTCAGATGGCTCTACAAGGAAGTAGCATGAATTTTGAGTTACTTAGTTCCTTTTTATTGACTGCCAGAGGTCAACATCTTAATGCATTTGAACATCCAGAGTAAATGTTGTGTCCCTTTATACTGCTGCTTTTCTGCCTACCATGAACACGACAGCCAAGTATTTCAGCCCTGAGGCAGATGGTCCCGTTGGAGTACCAGGTCTGTGGGTTGATGCGGATGAAACGGGCAACAGTGGGAACAGGAAGGAGCCCGAGAACTGGGGTCTCAGGATTCTGGTTCCCTTCAAATATCTGCACAATTCAATATGAGGCCACATTTGAATAGTCATAGTAAAACAGAAAAAAAAAAAGGACGCCCTCTTTAAATTTTAAGGTACATCCTGATGACAGGACTGATGATTTTGGCTTGTTTTGCAGCCATAGGACTTGGACACTTTGCAGTAATTGAGTCCATCATGAACTCCTTCAGAGTATTCTAGAGGCAAATGTGAGGCCATCTGTCCAACAGTTAAAGCTTGGCTGAAATTGGATCACACAACAGGACAGTGATCCCAAGCACAGCAGCAAATCTACAACAGAATGACTGAAAAAGAAAAATAATCAAGGTGTCGTAATGGTCCAGTCAAAGTCCAGACCTCAACTCATTTATTGCAGTATGTTAAGAGGGTGGTGCATAAATAAATGACTGCCTGCGAACCTTATTGAACTGCAAGAAGATTGTAAAGAAAAGTGGGCCAAAATTCCTTAGCAGCGATGTGAGAGACTCTAGCATTAGCTTTCAACCAAAACAGTTCATGATCGCAACACACAGATGAAGCTGAAAACATCATTTCGTGTTGGCCTCAAAATGAAATGGAAAACTATGAAAAGATTTTTGAATTGCCTCAGTTTCCTTGGAAAGAGATCAGACTTTCCAAAAGTATAAATCAATACACTGGTATGTGGTCAGGCAACCAAAAAAAAAGTGATTAAATTGCAGTTTTCAGTTAAACCTTAAATTTCTTTGTATTTACACTAAATGTTGGAGTGCACTTTAGTTTGTTTATATAGTGTGTTATAATGAGTGAAATACCACCTGCACATTTCAGTTTGTTTTCATTCTGATTTCTCTCTAATCTGCACATATAGTTAATGTTTTGGTTCACAGTATACATTTCACTTTGGCACAAACTCTTCCAAATCTGTTTTCCATCTATGCTCCTGAAGTCACAGAATACAAGAAGTAGTTCTTACCGCTTCTTGTGTTCCATTCATGGAGGTATGCCAGGTTACAGAGTCATTACTCAGCTGAACTTTGTAGGTTTCGACCCAGTCCCAACTATGACAGACCAAAAAGGAAAAGAAACACATATATTTTCAATGACTTAATTGTGGTGGACAGACAAAAATATCACTGCGCTTCATCTTTGCTTGTACATAATTTAGACAGTCTATTAAATGAAGAGTTGATTTGGATTTACAGTTTTTAATCCTGACACTACCTGACCTCCAGATGGAGTTTCGGCCCTGCAGAATGACTCCAGTGAACAGAGTCAGATGAATGGCATCCACCTCAAGCCACTGGTGCCGGTCCTTATACTCGGCACACCAAGCGCCATCATACAGGTCCCCATCCTCAATGCCAGACTAAAAAAAAAAAAAGAAAGAAAAAAGAAAAGAAGCATGTTAAACAGAATCCATTAAACACACCCTGAAAGCTTGAGGCTTGGCCTTCATGTGAAACATTACATAAGAATTCAGCGCTGACCTAATTTTTAAATAATTGCTTTCAGACTCCAGACTGAAACTTTTGGATGGGAGAACAAGAGGAGTACATGGCTACAGTGCTAAACAGCAGTTCTGACTCTGAATTAGCCAGATTATTTTACTTAATTTTTTTTAAAAGAGACTTTCTACTTGGAAAAAAAAATAGAAGTGCTCTTTAGGCACACTTTCTAAATAGATTTAATTGTATTGATCATTTTACAGGCCAAGTATGGCAAAGTGAACCTACTAAGTTAATGGGTGGATACCTTATAATTTTCTAGTTCCCAAAATATACAGTGGAAATTAAGCACATAAATAAAATGTGATAACATGAAAAGAACAACTAATGACATTAGGAGATGCAAATCATCCAAACAATGTTCAGGTAGGCTGTGGTGTTTAAACAATGCTCAGTTGGTATTGAGGGCCCCAAGAAAATATCTTCCACATCATGGAAGCAGTCTGACCCTTCTCCTCTGACCTCTGACATCAACAAGGCATTTTCCTTCAGAAAACTGCCACTCACTGGATATTTTCTCTTTTTCAGACCATTCTCTGTAAACTCTTGAGATGGTTGTGTGGGAAAATCCCAGCAGATCAGCAGTTTCTGAAGTACTCAGACCAGCATGTCTGACACCACCAACCATGCCATGTTCAGCTTCACTTAAATCACCTTTCTTCCCCATTATTTCACAACTCATCATGACTTTGAAGTGGCAGTCAACCTAAAATAACTGACAAAGGTAATCTAGCATTCAAGTGGTTTTTTTTAAATTTATTTGTTTATTTATTTATTTGATTTGTCAGTGGAACAATGTCAGTGGAACAACGTCTGAAATATTTTGTGCATTTTGGTTGCATCGATAAAATGTAACAATTGTTTCTGAAATGCTGAAGGGTGCGTTTACTGTCCTTGGTGTCTGTAATAACCTCTGACCCACTGACCTGGATATTCAGCCGCCCCCTGTGAGGACCCAAACCCGTCCGCTGATAGGACGAGGCTTGAATCTGGTTGTCATCAACCCGCAGGGACTCCAGGCCGAGGGGCGGACAGTCTGTAAGGAAAACAGAAATGAGCTGTGCGATAAGATCTGCTTTAGGGTTTCTGCCTCCACATGTTGATCCTCAGCAGAAACAGCTCTGGCTCAGAAAGCTGAAGGGTTAACTGTTCTCTTTGTGGTTTTTCTGAGTAAGCAAACACATGGCAGATGTAAAACAAGCTCCCAGTGGTCGTTATGTGGAATATCTCTAATCATCCTGGGTCAGTTCAGTGGAAGTTTGGAGGCCCTCACCTCGTCCCACCCCTCCTCTGCCTGTTTCGGGGAGTAGAGGAAGCTGCAGATATGGTAATATCTGGAGAGTTTAGATGAAATTTGAGACATGGTGGGGAAAAGTCAAATGTTCAACAGATCAGGGAGGTTAGAGCTAGAGCTGTAGGGAATTCTTTTGGTTTTGGGAACACCTAATAACATTCCCACCAGTCACAAATACCCATATTGACAGGTCAAAAACAGCTAAATCCAGCATATAGAGCTACAGGAAATATGACAAGGAGTAACAAATGGGTGTGTAGAGGCCATTTTATTCATTCATTTACAGCTGAAATAACACTGGACCTTTACTGGTTTTCTGACCTTTTATGCTGGAACTCTTTTCCAGCATCTTGCAGTTCAATACGATAATGGTGGTAAAGATTATCTACATCTACTTTTGCAGCCTGATTTGTTTTACAGGTTTAGAAGAGTGAGCATCACCATTTAATTACCTCTTTAATTAAAATGGAGTTAACACTGGAATCAAATTAGGTCATAGCACAGCTTTATGCAAAAAGTCCATGTGATCTAAGAAGCAGAAGTTCAGCTATTAAAATGTTTTTCATTTTTCCTACCCAGATTTGTTTTGCCATCGTCAGTCTTGCGGTCACTTGGGTCTTTCTCTTTCTTAATTATTTCTTCTCTCTTTCTCTCTTTGCTGATGTCCGTGGTGTCGAACTGTTTGTCCCTGACAGTGGTGGTGAATAACTGTGGCTCTTCTGTTGCTGGAATTGCTCCGTCCCTGCTCTCTTCCTTCACAGTCACAGCTTTGGTCCAATTCACAGTCAGGCTTATAGTTGTGGAGTTGATTAATGCATAACTCTCAGTCGTTGCTGGGTCGTTTATCAGTGCTGCGGCTCCGTGTGAGAAAAGTCCCAGAAAAAGCACTGCAGCCAACATGCACAATGACTTTTCCATCTTGTTCTTTGTTTGCTGCAGAAGAGTGAAGGGGGAAAAAAAATCCCCTTTGGTTTATGAGATGACAGCCAGACCTCCATCCGCCTCCCCTCCTCCTCCTCAGTTCCACCTCCCCTCACTCCCTCACTCTTCCTCCTTTCCTTCCAAAATTCCAGCTGAAGTCCTCCGAAAATCGGGACCGAAATTACATTTGTGCACAGTTAAAATATAGGTTGTGTGCCCCGTGATCCATACACTGAACTGCCAACAAAAAAAATAGCTAAATAAAATATGATTATAAAGGTATTTATTATAACAAAGTAAGCATGCAGTTTTAAGCACTTGGTAAGTAGGTTATTCCAGTCCTCTTGTAATGAGTCTGACTCATTTTGCTAGATCTTTTGAACTGCACAAGTCGGCAAAGATGAGTTATAATGTAAAATGTTTATGGTGTATGACAATTGCCTGTAGCTTGTAGAACCACCTTTAGCAGCAATAACTTGAAATTACCATTTTCTGTATGATTTTATCAGTCTCTCACATCATTGTTCATCACTGTGGAGGAATTTTGGGCCACTCCACTTTACAGCATTGCTTCTGTTCATTGAGGTTTATGGGCCATTTCAGTAGTTTGATTCTTTTCTTTTTTTCAGCCATTCTGTTGTAGATTTGTTGCTGTGCTTGGGATCGCTGTCCTGTTGCATGATCCAGTTTCAGCCAAGCTTTAACTGTTAGAAAGATGGCCTCACATTTGCCTCTAGAATACTGTGAAGGAGTTCATGGTCGACTCAATGACTGCAAAGGTACCCAGGTCATGTGATTACAAAACAACAGGAAGAAACCTCCAGCAGAACCCGGCTAAGAGAGAGGCAGGTATTTTCCACAACCAGTTGTAGAGAGCCAGGGATTAATAATAACTAGAGTTAAAAGTACTTGATAAAAATAAAAATGATCAAATTAAGGGATTTTCTAATCTTCTAAATCACAAAATGTGTAATCTGTATGCTTCATATTTTTCATATTTTTATGAAAAAACAGTTCAAATTCAGCCTGACCTAAAGACACATATTCCTGTCTGGCAGGTGCATCCTCTCACTGGTATTTTAGCAAACAGTCAGAATGTGCTGGTGTATACTGTATGATGCTTTCATCTGATATCATCCCACTCAGGATATCCTTTGAAACATTCAAGTTTCATTTTAATTTCTTACAATTTAGCAGCTTTATTCTCTGTTTCTTTGTCTTCCTGATAAGTTCAGGATATCTTGGAACTACAGCCTGAAACTGATGAGGACCTGAAAAAAAAAAAGGGTATTTCTCATACTTCTCAAGGTTTGTTTGGACTGCTGATTTAAAGCAGTGTGTGCAATGTTTCCTGTCTTTTTAACACTCACTTTTCAGAAGAACACTGATTTCAGAAGAACATCTGTGCCATTTCAATATATTTGCATTCACAGGGAGTCTTTTCTTTCTCGTGACTCATGTTTCCTCCACCTCCGTCTGGTGCTATGATTGTGAGAAAAGCTCTCTCTTTTGTGTGTGTGTGTGTGTGTGTGTGTGTGTGTGTGTGTGTGTGTGTGTGTGTGTGTGTCATCAGCCTGTTGTGTTCCTGTTTCATGACTGTTAGTAGGTCATGAGATGAGCTCCTGTTACATTTCCCATATAAAATCATCTAATATAACACAGCTGAGACAATGTTACCCGTCTAAACATCCAATATGAATTGTTGGTGATTTATCTTTGTCCATCTCATCTTGCGTGTTGTATATTGATGTGACTGAGGAGAAGCTGAGGTCTATTAGAGCATGCTCAGAGTTTGTGTAAAGACAAATGCATTGAGTATACATCATCCCCCTTTGTTTACTTCTATGTAAACCCCACAGTACTACACTCAAACATCTGTATTGAATTTGAACTTTACTCACATGGCTGTCACAATTTAGTGAATTTAATGATGTTTGTTGGCATGAAGAAAAACAAGGAGTACTTCTCTAAAGTGTAGATGATTTGTTAACGGACAGAAACAGTGTATACAGCAAGGCTGCCTTTGTTTATCTTCCCAGGCTGGGCTGCACTTTTTTCTGCCCATCTCTTTTAGATAATTTTAGCATAGTCTCGTGTGTCCACTGCCATAAGTTCAATGAAAATATTCCACCTGTTGTCACAGACTGGTTTTAATGTCAGTTAAATACAGTTTGCAATTTAAGAACAGCACAATGAAAAAAGAAGTTATAGTTCTTGAACAGGTTCTATCGAGTACGTGCCCTGCAACTACAGTTTGTGTGAAGATCTTTCTTTCTGCAGAAGTTGCATTTCTAAAAATTAACTTCCTTCCTACCTACAGATAAAAGTTAAGGCGACTTGTTGCCCACACAGTCAGGAAATTCCACTTTCTTTCTTCTTTTTTTTTTATGAGAAGCTGTAATGCATTAGTACTTTAGAGCCACGCGTCATTACCCTAAAGTGATGGTCCTAATCCTTCTAGAAATTAACAATAGGTGTTAGAGCCTGAAATTTAAATTTATTTTAGTACTATAAAACGTCCCTCTGAAAATGGTCAGGTACAAGGACTGGACTGAAAGTGAGTGAAAAGTTTTAAATTTTTGTCCAAATTTAAAAAACAAACAAACAAACAAACAAACAAACAAACAACAACAACAAAACTGAAAGACTTTCAGAAAGACTGGAGAACTTGCTCAAGAGCACTTTAAAAATGACAAGCAAATCTGACTCATTGAAAGCAAAATATAAAGGAATAAGAGGTGGCTCTGAATACAATGAGCATTTATGTCATTTAAGTTACACTTTTGTATACAATAATTACCGGGAGCATTCACTGCTGAGAAGTGCAGTGTGAATTCCATTTTCTTCTTCTTCTCAGTATTACTGGACGTAGTAGTGACAGCCGTCGTCAAAGGGCATTACTTTTATTTTGAAATCAAAAATGCTTAAACCTGATTGGTGCATTTCGACATGACGTCTATACGGGAAATAGCCACGCAAGCCAGTGAAATCATCATAACATTGAATTTGAAGAGTCTTACTCACTCTGACATGATGTTTTTAGCTTTTTAATTTCGCTTTTTCCGATGACGACTATTTCCGCTCATCTAGGACAGGCGGAAGTTAGAGAAAAACAAAAATATTTGTGCGCACTGCTACTAAAACATGTGGTTGGTCGCCGTGAAAGCAGCAACCAGCGATAGCTAGCAAATGGCTCCTCGGCTGTGATGTTTGTTACTGTGCGAAGTAAGTGTACTACTGTCACTTTGTACACTGCAGCTACTTAAAAATGTGTTTAATTCGTAGTATTACTCATGCATCTCCCCGGCAATGAATAATAATTGCTGAAAATGAGGCGTAAGCGCAGCTAAATAACGGCCTGGCTGCTCGCAGAGGAAATCTGGGGTCCTTCTCAGTACCCAAAACTGTCTTTTTGTGTGTTTTTCAGATGACAAGACGACGAGCAAAATAGTTGTGAAAGTGCTGGAAGCCTGTGACCTGTACAGTGAAGCTGTTAGTTAACAGTATGTGACACATTAGCGCTCTGCTTACCATAAAAGTTGGTTTAATTCAAGATGCCTCGTCTGGAAGAGCTGGCTAACGTTGCTCTCAGGGTGCCGAGCATACTGGTGCTGGACCTGCTCTACAAATGTGACATTGAAGGTTTAACGGAGCACCTCAAGGCCAAAAATGAAGACATGCTCTTCAAATACAAGTATGTCATCTGGAACATGTATTACCTTGGTAAGTTTCATCAAATAAGGACCTGGGAGAACAAGCAGTGTTGTCTTCTAGAGCTGCTGGCTCCAGAAGAAAAAGCTTAGCGTTGGTTTTACTGGAGTTTCTTTACTCTCCTGTGGTGGTCTAAATCAGGGGTGGGCAATTCATTTTCCCAAGGGGCCACGTGAGAAACTGAGGCTATCATGGAGGGCTGTACCAATAACCTGAACTCAGTTTTGCTCAATATTAATTCATTCATTCTCAGATCATCAAATTTTCTGCTCAGCCATCTCTGATTTGCTTGAAGTTTTTATGGTTTAAAATTTGGACATATCATATAGATAATGATTGCTGTAAAATTTTATATATCAAATGTTTTTTTTTTTTTTTGCACATTGAAATCTGAGGCAGTGTTTGAACATGAATGTCTCAAAAACGTTTAAAGATAAAAGCCTGACATTTTCATTGATCCTTTTTACCAAAAAAAAAAAGAAAGAAACAGAACCAGGATCTGTAATTTGGGACAAACGCATCAAAAATGTCTGCGTATGGGCTAGATAAAATATGAAAATGAATGAAAGCCGTCCTGTAAAGTCCCATATTTGAGCTCACACAAATAAAAACAAAAACAAAATAAAATTCACATTGCAAGAAAGAACTAGTGACAATTTCTGAACGGTATATAGTTGTATTTCACAATAATGCAACATAAAACATGAAGAATACTTTTAAAAAGTCTTTATTGGGATTTTTCCATTAATTAGAATATTATTTTATAATATTGCGATAGGGCTTGGATTTCCTGTGTTTTCCTGGTTTATGTAACTGTAAACTGAATCTGTTTAAGTTTTGGATTATTGGTGGGACATATGAGATTTCAAAACCAAATTCTTAATTTAAAAATAAATAATTTAAGCCCTTGGCATAGTCTTAAAAAAAGAAAAAAAAGAGTTAAATACAACTTATTTTTGTATTTTTGAACTCTCTTGGAAGCTTAGTCACCCTGATGAGTCAGCTTTGTCATAAGTAGCTGTATCTTTTCTATGTCATAATGTGTATATATGCTATTAACTGTGCATCAAATCTATAAAACATCACATTGATTCTTCTTTGTCTTTCAGGTCATCTGATAAATGTGGTGGTGTTAATCCTGCCATTGAGACACATCGTGACGCTCTACCTCCATATTCTCACTGCCCTGCTCCTATACATGGGGCACCAGATTTCCAAGTGAGATGCTTTAGCACTACTGTTGCTATTCCTAGATGCATTTTTGACTGGATGAACTTGTTTTCTGTCAAAAGTTGTCAGCAATTACAGTACTTCTCCTTTCCATGAGTATTTAAAGTACTGTGCAAAAGTCTTGCAAAAACACATAATTTGTTCACATTTCTTTAGTTGAATTTAGACAAAAAAAGGCAAAAAAACACAGGTTGGCAGACATGAAATAGTATTTTTGAACCAGCAAGATGATTCCCAAACAGCTATTAGCTTAAAACATGGCATATTTCAGCATGGTGTGTATCATGTTCTTGAAAATTTGAGGAAACTGGACAAGTGGAGCAGCAGTTTAACAGTACAAGAAAGCTGCCTAAGAGTTAAGGCTGTGTTGACGAATGAAGGTTGTCATACCAAATAATGACTTTCAAGCTCATTAGAACTGTACAAATTTAGTTTTTGCCTAATATATTCTGTATTTCCCATTTTCCCTGCAAAGTATAAAGAAATGAGGGGTAATTGTAAAGTTTTGCACAGTACTGTATCTGTTAACAACAACAAAAAAAAAACCTGCAGTGATCATAAAGTCATTTTTTTTCTGTTCTTTTTCTTTTTGATAGGGATTACGTTCGTGAAGAGCTGCAGTACGGTTATGAAGGAGCAGTGTACCGTGATTCTTTGGCCTTCAACAGATTTGTGTCTGCAATGACTAGTGAGTAATACCATTGTGGTTCATATAGGCTCACATTCTAAAAAGGCGTGCAAAAACAGTTTATCCAGTTCAGGGGCTGCCAGAGCCTATCCCATGTGTTATTGGGCAGAGGAATTTGAACAAATTAAATTAGATGTAACTAGTCAAAGTTTTCAATAAATTCCAACTTTATTCAAAAACTGAAATCATTTGTAAAATAATGCAGAAAGCATCTATTTTATTTACTTTTTAAAGATAAAGTAACCTAGGCTTCATAGTTGTGAAGTTGTCCTGTTATTTTCTGCCAGGTCAGATTATTCTCAGCACGCTGTGTGCCTTCCTGATGAAGACCAGAAAGGTGTGGCTGTTCTCTGCTCACTTGCTCCCTCTGCTGGCCCGACTCTGCGCCACGCCTCATGCCTCGCTACTAACGGTCAACACTTTCTCCATGGGCCTGACTGGAGCAGGGATCATCGTGTTCCTCCTATCAAATATCTTTGTGCCATACCGCCTCGCAAGGGCTGCCTACTCAGAGTTTCTTCACTTGGAGGTTCTGTTATTCTGAAATCTTTTTTTTTTTTAATAGATGGCACATTTGTTTGCTGAAGAGCTTGTTGCTTTTTTTTTTAAATTTCTTTTACACAACAAGTCTGTTCTTACAGGTGTAGAGATTAATAAAACCTAATAAAATTTGATTGGTGTAAACCATTTTAAGCTATTTAATTGTTTAACTTTGTTATAAGAGGTAGTTTTTTTTTTGCCTTTTTATATTTCACACAGGATTGTTGCTTCATTTCCAAGGTTTGTGTCTTTTGGCGCAATCACCTTTTATTTGGTTACAATCAATTATGTGCCAGTTTCCTAAATGATAAAGTCACTTCTTTGCCTTTTACTTTTGGTTGTGTTGATGGACTGGAAAACAACAAGTTGATGAACGGTATTAATTTTTTTTTTTTTAACACATTCCTGACCTTTCGTGTTTCCTGTCCTCAGGTGATTGAGCTATACAGACTTCTGGGTGTAGGAATCTCTCTGTGGAACCAGTTTGCCGTCCCAGTGCTCTTCAGTGTCTTCTGGTTTATTCTATTTATTGTCCAGCTGTGCTCAGACATCATGTCCGCTGGGCCTTCGATAGCCCATCAAGGGATTATGTTCTTCCTGCTCTCAAGGTGTGGTGTGGTTTATTACATACGCTTCCTTTGTGTATGTGTTTATCCCTGTCAGTATAAACGTTATGATTTGTTTCTTATTTGCGTCAACCCTACAGTGTCTCTGAATGTTGTGCGACACCGTACTCTCTTCTGGGTCTGACCTTCATGGTGTCCTATCTGGCTCTGGGGCTGCTCAATCTATGCAAGTTTTACCTGGGAGGCTTTGCTGCTGTTCAGAATGAGAATGTTATGCACAGGTACAATATTATTACCTTTGTTCCATCTATAATAGCTGATTTTTGGGTCACTTTTTAAGTTGGTATATCAAACAAATGAGCAAATATTTGATTATTTAAAACATCCAGTACTTGTGGAGCAACATTATGTTAATTAAAGTTTGTTCTTTCCATTTTGGTGAATTTATGTTCAATATTCAACTTTTTAAATCAAAACAGAAGCTAATGAAAAGGTGCCAATGGCAACAAGAGTCTATAAATGTGAGCCAATAGTGTGTTTGTTTATATTATACACTGACTGGGCAACTGCTGTTTTACACAAAAATCTATTTTATTAAGGCAGTTTTAAAGTACAAGCAAGATGTACCTACTAAAGTGTACGGAGAGTGCATTTGCCAAAATCGTAAATTCAAAAAGTTACAGCACTCCATCTGCAATTTATATATATATAATATATATATATATAAGAAGTAAATACACACTAAGCAAACACAAATTAATAACAGTCTGATATGCATCCATAAAGGCTGTAAATTCAGACTGCAACCTTTCACCAGTCTCTGGATCTAATTTGTGTCAAGTGAATCTACATTTGGGAAGATTTGATGCAGAATGTTCAGTTTTGCCCAAGTTTGCAGTGGTAAAGAATCCTTCCAAATATTTCTGTGTCTAAATCCAGATTTGGGCCAAGCCATGTTAAAAAGTTCATACAGATCGATCCTTTATAGGAGTAATCCTGCTAACAGACAGACAAACCAAACCAGTCACATCACCATAATAAGCTGAAGTCACCATCATACTGTACAAGTCTAAAGTCACAGCTGTATCTCTGTGTTATACCTGCTTTATTTGGATTTAATCTCAGTTCTTTATTCACGTTCTCAGAGGTGTGACTGAGGGCGTCACTCTGCTCCTCCTTGCCCTTCAGACAGGCCTGTTGGACATGCAAGCACTGCAGCGCACGTTTCTCCTCAGCATCATCCTCTTCATCGTGGTGACTTCAACCCTGCAGTCAATGATAGAAATAACAGATCCAGTTATTCTGGCACTGGGTGCGTCACGCAACAGGTAAGTGCAACAACAGTGAAATGTTTGTTTATGCAGAGATAAAACATATAAAAAAATTAATAAATACATTTTCCCCTTTTTCATTCATTTCTGCTTAATATATGCTTCTAGGAGTCTGTGGAAACACTTCCGTGGCATCAGCATGTGTTTGCTTCTCCTGGTTTTCCCAGTGTTTATGGCTTACAAGATCTCCCAGTTCTTCCACATGGACTTCTGGCTCCTCATACTGGTATCCAGCTGCATGCTGACTTCTCTTCAGGTAGGAATGATTTATGTCTGTCTTTTTTAATCCAGAAGTTATGTTGTAGCACATCTGTTTAAAGGTACAGTAATTTTTTTAGGTTATTTAATGGAAAGGATATTGTACTCATAAGTGTACATTGATTAATGTCTAGTTACATCTTTCAACAAATTAATGCGATCTAATGAACTTGTAATTAATTCATTAAAATTACATAGGCGTGGGCACCGATTTGTGGAAGCCGCCATGTTCTCCCACCATATTTGAATACAGTGGCCGGGAAGGACCTCTCCCAACCGGCCACATCTGTAGTACGCCAAAGGCGGAGGAGAAGAGAACTCACAGGCATTTGTGTGCTGTGTAGGGACATTTAAATTTGTGTCTGCACCTTCGGACTCAAGATATGAAGGATCACACCTAGGTTTTATCGTCGGAAAAGGGGTCCCCTTCACCAAAGAAGCAAAAACACGAAGGAAAGAGACAATGGCACCAGCATCTTCAGAAAATGTAATTCTCTTCCTCCTCATCTCCTGAACTGAAGTCAGGGTCTCTCAAATGTTCCCCACATCTGATAGTGAGCCGACTAAACAACAACAGCAGCTGTTTATAAGCTAACTTTATGCCAGCTAATGTTAGGCTCAAGTGTCCTAAAAATCACATTATCCTCTCTGATAAACAGTTTGATTACATTTTCACATTGTATGAGAGTTTATTCCCTAAGCATCGGTCCAACAGTGTCCTCTTCAAAAAAGGTTTCACTAACGTCAACTAATAGCTCACAGAGACAGAAACAGCAGTGCTTACCAACAGAAAAGTTCAACTCTTATTGCAATCTTTTCACAAAAATTTACAGCCACTTCCAGAGTAAATAAAGGTGGACACTTCTCACCTGCCATTGACCACTTAAGTAAACAGTGGACTGACAAAAGAATAGGAAGTCACTGTAGTGCGCTCACTACAGATGAACAGAGTTTTTGAGGTGGCTTAGGGGTAAAAACATAAAATACTGCACCATATTTAATTGACTGTCTCCATTTTTGTTTCCTATTTTATTGCTACGTGTTGGTAGTATTCAAATATGTTAAAATATATTGTGTACAAAAATTTATGTTTTACGCAAACGGTAGTAGAAACTCGCCGGCCGGCTGTGGCCATCATGACGTCTAAATTTAATGTTTTTGATCTCTTTTTTCTGACTAAAACATGTTTGTCCTATAACAGCCACCGTAGCTAGGATTATACACTGCAATCTACTGCCATCTAGCGGTGAAAAGTTTACACGCTGTAACTTTAAAAGTTGTTTGTGTTTTAGGCTATTCAGTGAATAATCTTGAATGCAATTGTGGTTACAGACTTTCCAGAAACTAAAATACATGGTTAGTTTATTGATATGCTTTTAAATCACTAGGTTTTCATACTATGACATTTAAAATACAACTACTGTTGGGTTTTGTTTCAGTTCTAAGTATTTGCAGTCATGTTAAAACAAAGCTGTTAAATGTGGGGAAAAAAAGCCATGACTTTGGCTCCCCCTACTGGAGGGCCGATGTAGTGCATGCCTACATAGTTTGTACCATATGTTTGTTTGTTTTTTTAATAATATTGTCATGTTTCTGCAAGGCTCTGCAATAAGAGTGAGAGATGTTATAATCATAAATGGAAAAATGCGCTTAGTAAACAACATCAGCTCACCTTCACAAACTCTGAAAAACAAAGAAGCTGGTAACATGGCAGAAGCTACAGATTGATACAGGGAGGAGGCCAGAGTGGCTGCCTGGGAGACGAGGATGACGGCTGTCTTGCACATAAGAAATAATGGCCTTTTCTTTTCCCAGGTTACAGGCACTATGCTGATCTACTCCCTCTTCATGGTGGAGCTGTTTCGCAGCGACCCGATTGAGAGCCTGGACGAAGTGATTTACTGGGTGAATGCCGTCAGCAGGGTGCTGGAGTTTGTCGTGGCACTGTGCGTGGTGGCTTATGGTACCTGGGAGTCGCTCTTTGGAGAGTGGAGCTGGATGGGCGCCTCTGTCATTATCATCCACTCCTATTTCAATGTTTGGCTCAGAGCTCAATCTGGCTGGAGGAGCTTCCTGCTCAGACAGGAAGCAGCTAAGAAGATCAACTCCCTGCCCAGAGCCACAGCTCAACAGCTGCAGCAGCACAACGACGTCTGCTCCATCTGCTTTCAGGTCAGTCACCCTTGTAGGTTGTGGTTGCAGAACGTAGTTAAGGCTGAGAACCAGCTACGTAACACTGTAAAATGTCAAACTCAATCCTAACCCTCATTTAACTGTGAAAACTGATTTTCAAACTCATGTAGTGACACAGGGCATCGAGTGAACTTATATGTTTACTTATTGCCCTTTGATTTAGATATAGATCAGCTCTCATGTTATATTTATATCAACAATGCATAATGTTGTTTATTTATCCTCTGCTTCTTGCCCCATGTCAGTTGGGAAATAGTCCAGCCCCCCATGAAGGGGATGACATGTTAAGGAAATGGATGGATGCTTAATTTCTTTTGTGTTTTGTCCTCTGTCTATATGTCCTCCTAACTACCCCTTCTTTTACTTCCTGTAAGACACTATGCTAGGAAATATTTCTAAAACAACGGTTACCAGAAAGTATACAGTCTCATTTAACTCTATACAATCACAGTGTGGGCGTTTTGGCTTTTCCAAATTGTTCCCCCAAACCTCGGCATTCAAGGGACAAAGAAATGTAGATTTTTTTTTTTTTCCCCAAAGAACTCTCCTCATCAGTGATAAACAGGTAAAACTTACAGAATAACACTGATGTTAAAAATTCAACTAAAAAAACTTCACATCCCAAGTTGTCATTCAGAAAAAAATTCTGGCATGGTTAGGTGTAGTTAATAATTAGATTATGTGGCGTATGTAGCAAGAGGACTGTGTTGTTAATATGGCTATATGAGCCTTCAGTCCACCATATCAGACACAAAGGGCTTTGTTGTTTGCATTATTAATACATAAATTACTGCCTCATAAAATATACTTTATCTCCTT
This sequence comes from Archocentrus centrarchus, assembly GCF_007364275.1. Taxonomy (NCBI): domain Eukaryota; kingdom Metazoa; phylum Chordata; class Actinopteri; order Cichliformes; family Cichlidae; genus Archocentrus; species Archocentrus centrarchus. The sequence continues at coordinate 20,970,392 of NC_044367.1, read as the reverse complement.
TAACAATTTGAGGCGTTTCAGTTTTGCTAAAATTATTCAAGCAATACAAAAAGAATGTTTAGTGAAATTATCCCAGATAGAGATTATAGTGCATACTGATGCATTTCAAATTAACAGTATTGTGACATTAATTAATAGTTGTCATGTCATGATACTTGATATTTGACAGTGTTTCCCTTTTGTTGACCTATGACTGCTACTTTGTATATATAATAAATGTTGTGTACCTTTTGAGGCTTGTTATTCCCGTTTTTCCAGTTTGGCAGTCAGGACAGTTCTTCGGCCTTGAATTTGTTTTTCTTTTTCTTTTTTTCAGTCAAAACAAGTTAATATTACCTCTTCCTGTTTGAAGTTAGTTGTCAAGGAAGTCCCTACATATGGAGATTTTGTTACTTGTGTTAAAGCAGCACAGAAACAAGCTGAAGGGGCAAGAAAACTGTTAAATGACTCATTGAGTGAAATTAATGCAAAACAAAATAAGAGATAGATGAAGAGAGGTCACATGAAAAAAAGAAAAATATAAAAACAGCACAATACTTTTGACTGTGTAAGTGAACACCACAAATGTTTATATTCACAGGAAATGAGCTCTGCTGTGATCACATACTGCGGACATTTCTTCCATGGCAACTGCCTCCGCAAATGGCTGTATGTTCAGGAGACGTGCCCCATGTGTCACCAAACGGTACGACCGACACCACCGGGTCAGAGCCAGGCTTCAGCTGATGCTCCAGCTGCTCCACCTCAGAGAGAATCTGGGCCAGATACAGCTGCACCAGAGGAAGATCAGAACCTGGATACGGGCAGGAACAGGCAGGAGACACAAAGCAACAATGTAACTCCTGATGCCACTGAGCAGTGGGAGGAAAGGGAAGGCTTTGAAGATGGAGAAAATAAAGAGCAGCCGGCTGAACCTCACAGTGAAGACCACCAAGGGCTTCATTTTGGCCCCAGTGGAGACTGTGCTGAATGTGTCCATGCAGTGTCTTCAGGGAACCTCTCTAGTTCTATTATGCCATTGAGTAAAAGTCCTCCTAACACTTCCAACCAAGCTGAGGAGAGTGATGAGGACTTGATACTGCCATCAACCCTGGAAACTGTTACTGAGAACACAGCGGAGGGCCGGTCTGTGTCTGAATTAGGAGGACTTGAGGACAGTGTTCATGTCCATCCTAGCTGTGATGGGACAGCTCAATCATGGAAAAGCTTTGATTCACCAGTGGCAAACAGTACAGAGAAAAATCAAGAGCCAATCTCATGTGGCAAAACCCTTGTTGACAGTCCAGCATTTGTCCAGTCGTGTAATAAAAACTCAGAACTTTGCATTGACTGTTCTCAGCTTCATAAAGGTAGCTGCGCATATACAGACTCAGAAAGGCTCAGAGAGGGTGGACCTGCTCCACAGAGCCTCGGGCTGTTCTCAGACACCACCATCCCATGTACAAGCACAGACACCAGTGACTGACTGCCCTGTATCAGTGCCTTGAAGGGTATGAAAGTATAATAGGAAATTAAAAAATTAAAAACATTTGGCTTCTCTATGCGAATGAGTAGATTTAACAAAAAAAATAAAATAAAAATTACCTGACAGTATAATGAATGTGCTTCAGTTTAGCAAATGTGTAGCTGGACTGAATAATGAGATTAAATTGTGTTGGGTAATTGTACAATTGTAAAAAAAAAAAAAAACTGTTAAAGATTGTTTAATAAAAAAATATGTAGCTATAAAGCAATGATCTTGGATCAATATTTACTGAATTTTAACAGGTTACAATTAAAGATGCTTTCTTAGAGAAATCACATTTGTTTCCTTTACATTACAGTTTTAACAGTCATGGTTGTGTAGCATCTTTGGAAAAGAAATGTTGCAACAAAAAAAGTGTTGTCTTTTCATTAATGAATCTATGCGGTCTGTCATAAAAAAAAAAAAAGACAGGTGCACAATGAGATGGCATATTTCTAAGCAGAAGTTTACTTCTATGACTAAGCTATCAAAGTCCAGCTGAAAAATCTGGCTGCTTCATTCATTTCAATATTTGTTCCATTGTCCATAGGCTAAAAAAATCTTTGAACACACAGCACATAAAGATGTGTTATGCCTTAACCATAGGCTTGAGAAATTTGAACAGTCAGTAGGCTCTCTTATCAGAGTGTGGCCTCTCGTACGGCATTCAGAAGCAATCTGTGTCTTGTGCTATTCTTCCTGCTTCCTAATGTTTCTGTGGTTTATTTCTACCAACTTGTTCTTGGTCTTCCTCGTCTCCTTGTTCGAGGAATGCTAGATTCACTGACTGCCAGGGTCGACACAAATGGTTATCCTTGTGCAGGACATACAATCTGATTTCTAACTTTTTTGTGCCATCTAGAAATTCATCTGTATCAGGAGGTGTTCCCTGATTTAAATTACTCAGTAGCAACAAAAAGAGGAGCTGTAATGTGTGTCCCCAAGACGGACAGGAAGATGGAGTATACATGCATCAAGTGCAAGAAATACAAATGCAACACACAGCGAAACGGTCCATCTTTTATAGGGTACCCGCCTTCTTTCCTTCTAGGGGTCACCACAGTGGATCATCTGCCTCCATCTCATCCTATTTCTAGCATCCTCTTGTGTTACACCAACCCTCATCATCATCTCCACTACATTCATGAATCTTCTCTGCGGTCATCTTGTAAACATTTTCTTTCACTCATGCTGCTATCCTGTCACAAATCACACTGGTCTTCACTCAGCTTTCACCTCTCCACCTCTTTTATGCACTGTATGTTGCTTTGGATGGTTGATATTTAAACACATTTACCTTCACTACCTCTGCTCGTTGCAATTTCATCATTACAAATATTATATGATCTGCATTGCTGAGCAACAAATACATGAACAGCGCACAAGGATTAATGGCCTAAATTATGGCTTTTCCTTCTCTACGTGTTAAAATGTCTCCTTTGGAAAAGGCCATTCCCACAAATCAGTTACCACATAGGCCCCTTGAGGTCCAGGAGCCTCGAGTTGGTAATCCAGCCTCGTTATGATTTAGTTATTGGGATTAATATGAATACAGTCCGACTTATATTAACACGATGAAACTTTCGGTACAAGATAAGTCAGAAGTTGCGAACCCGCGTGTGGCTTTTATCATTACAGGAGAAAAATTATAAAGAAAAAAGAGTCCAAGTTTAATTGCGTCAAACAGTAACTAAAGGCTGGCATGTTGTGGCTGGTCTGTCACGCATATTGTTTTTCTTCAGCAGCAGCAGCAGCAGGAACCAATGTGCCATCACAAACGCCCCGTCACTCAGCAGCCGACTGCACCGCCTTCACAACCCAAAGCTTCAAATACATGCAGACTGACGCTAGTTGGCCAGCGGCATCGACCGAAACCAACAGTAGAGAAGAGCCTCGTCGACCGGGTTACGCCACCTGGCACTCACACTTATCCAGCATTAATTGGGGGTTACATTTAATCCAGTACAAGACGGTGAATTCACGGGGAAAGAGAGCGTTATCGAGGGACCGTGTAACATTTGACGTTTTAACACCGCGCATACGTAGTTTTGGCTTGCTAGCCGGCTAACTGTGCTAGCCAGGGAAGAAAAAAGCCGTCGAGTTGACCTAGCGTCAGTTATTTCACCGAGAGCGAAGCATCTCCGCGTTTTTGTTTGTTTGGATTCGCAACACCGTCAAATTAAAGAGCAGAACACCAAGAGAGGATGGCTCTGAAAAGGATCCACAAGGTAAGATAACGTCGTGAAGGTTGGCTAGCTGTATAAGCTAGCTGCGCTAGCCTCCCACAATGCAGCGAGCCGCTGTTATCGAAACAAGGCGGCGAAACATTTTCGAGGATATCAACCTTCCGGCTCGTTTTAATAAAAATTTAGTATGTTTTGAGCTGAGTGAACTGATGGTGATGTTTTTTACTGCTTGCACCGGTTAGCACAGGCGGACACGGCTTAACGCTAGGCCAGCTGGCTAACGTTAGCAGTTTCACTTGTGGAAATTGTTTGACGACGGAAGGAGGCCGCATGAATTTCCCAACACTTCATACCTTTACACGAAGGCACATATGTTGCCTAGTTGTAATACGAAACTTTTAACCTGGCATTTTCTTTGTTGTTTAGTAGCTTATAAGTCGTTTATACGTGAATTAAAGCGGCAATAATCATTGTTGGAGGATCTATGACTCATATCAGTCCATGAATTTGTTAGTCAGAGCTGCGTTCATGATACATTTCCTTGGTATGTAGTCGTATTTGTTCTTAGTCTGTACTCGTTATTGAGAGAAACTGGCAGCAACAGGATAGCGTAACACTTAGGAAGTGCAGACACCTGGTTTCATTGCTTCACTCTGCTCTCTGCTAGAATTTTCTTCCAAGGAAATCACACACTACCACTTCTCTGTAAGTTTACGGAAGGCCAGAGTGGGGATGTGGCCTTCACCTCACTCTAAAATAGTGTATATCCCAAAAATAACACAACACGTGTCATGGTATACACAGTATATACTTGGTTAGTGTCGTCTTCTCAATAACTGGCATGGAGTTGAATTTTGAGCATAGTGCCCGGGTGATGACAACACCCAAAGGAAGGATGGCATGAAATATATTAAGTACACACCTGTCAGGTAGCACTACCCCCCCAACACCCTCCTTCCTCAGTTTCTATTTCAGCATGTATATCAATACTGTTAAATGGCATTCAGACCTCCAGACAGATTTTAAATCATGGCGTCTCATTGTTTTGCCTCTTGAGGTTACTGTGGTTTAACTGGTTATTATTTTTCCTTATAGGAGCTTAACGACCTGGCTCGTGACCCTCCAGCACAGTGCTCAGCCGGCCCAGTGGGGGATGATAGTAAGTGTCCCATTAAAATGCCCCAAAACAACAAAAAATCTGTGACCTAAGGTGTTATCTAATGTAGTGTTGTTTGAGATGTGTGGTCCAAAAAGAGGGGGAAAATCTTCATATGTGCTCAAATATAGCATTTGTTTTAAAGTCAGCTAATTTTTGCAACTGTAAATGTTTTATTTACTTATTCTTAAATATAATACTACTTGGAGGTTGATTGAAATGGTAAAACACTTGCGGTTGTGTTTTTGAAAATTCATAGCAGGCATATTTAAATGGATTTTAAAATGGGGAAATGGTGTTACTGGGAAGCTATGAGCAAGGCGTCTATGTTTAGAAGCCTTAGTTCCTGTCAGATCACATACCTGTGACCTTCTTGTGTTTTGTAACTTTTACTTTCTGTTCTCTGCAGTGTTTCACTGGCAAGCCACAATCATGGGACCTGTAAGTAGATATTTTATGACACAATAGTTGCCCTTGTCAGCTTTATAGCTGTTATGGTGCTGAAATTTGGTGTTTAAGTTGTGTTCCTGGGTGCTTAAAAATGTGTTTGGAATAAAGGTTGAAATTTGACTTGATAATGAGAAGCTGTGTGTCTTCTGAAATATGTAAATGTCCCCTCCCCCCACCAGAGTGACAGTCCATATCAGGGAGGTGTTTTCTTCTTGACGATTCATTTCCCAACAGACTACCCCTTCAAACCCCCCAAGGTAAGTTGGTGTATGTGTGGTTGATCTGGCCAAACCTTAAGAAAGCTTCCTGCTTTGATAATTTAAAGATAAATCTGTTATGCTGTAGATGGATCTTAATATTAAAAAGCACCCAATTTACAGTATAAAGAGGATGATGTCTTTGAAAACACATTTATAGTAACTAAAAGGAGCCTAGTGGTCTTGCACCATGAACACTGGTCAGTAGCCTGCATAATGCAATACTTGTCATTCCAGAATTTGATAGCCATGAGTGTCGCACGTCACTAGTTTGTGTCAAAGCATTTGAGTTGCGTAACACCAACATGTTGTGACTCTGTCTTGTACGGCTTTTCACTGTTTATTTTTCTGTCTCAGGTTGCATTTACGACAAGAATTTACCACCCAAATATTAACAGTAATGGCAGTATCTGTCTGGATATTCTCAGATCACAGTGGTCTCCTGCTCTTACTATTTCTAAAGGTATGAGGACATCTATTCATGAACAGCCAACTTCTATAATTTACTTAATTATATATGCACACTTTTAACTGGGTATTTCTTTGCCTATTTGGATCAATAAGAACTGTAAAAGAGACAAAATTTCATGTCTGCTATTTGGGTTTGTGCGTTTTAATTGAATACCATGTCTCTACCTCCAAAGCTAATAACTTGTGTAAAGAAATTGTGTGGGGGTGTTTTTTTTTTTTTTTTTTTTTTTTTTTATATATAAATAAAAAAAAATGTTTAAAAAAAAAAGTTAAAGAATGACTTAGTATACATGTTTTCTTGCAGTTCTTCTCTCCATTTGCTCACTCCTATGTGACCCGAATCCCGATGACCCGCTAGTGCCAGAGATCGCACGAATCTACAAAACAGATAGTCAGAAGTAAGTATAAATTTTATGTGTGGAAAAACTGACCCCTAAATAAGTAACCTGACTAGTTCTGTCTCCCAAAAGGAACAGCAAAGTTTTATGGCACGATTTGCAATAAATGTTGCAGTTTTAAAGCTGCTGATTTGTATTGATGTAAATTCACCTTTAGTATCTCTGGGGTGTATTATGTAACCTAGTTTTATTCTGTCAGGTACAATAAACTAGCACAGGAGTGGACAACTAAGTATGCCATGCTTTAGGGTAAGGCCAAGAGCCATCGCTGCATCTTGGCTACTGCTAAGTGATCAGATTTGTTGTGATGCTCTGCTCTCAGTAGTATAACTATAGGCTTGGATCTGTGTTATAAAGTGACTACAGTGAGATGTTGTACTAATCTTTGTCTCCACATGCAGATTAACTTATTGACCCTACTTGGCTCTCAGGGTGTGGGTTTGGCTTTTTATGTGCACCTTGATTCCCTGTAGGAGGAGTCTCCTGCTGAAAATTAACAAACGTTCTGCCTGTGGATATAATGAGAATTGAGAATTGTTTATCACTAACACAGAGAAAACCAAGATTTAATAGAAAACCCAATTTACAGTTCCATAAAATTATGGTCAGATAATGAAGCTAGAAATCTCTTGTAAGGTATCTCAGTTGATTCTTTATGATTTGCAGCATCAACTTGCAGAGACTTGATGTGGACAAATGAGTCAGTTAATGAGTTGCCTGTATTTCTCAGTAGTTGTTGCATTTTAAAACGTATGTCACACCACTGTTAAAAAAAAAAAAAAAAAAAAAAATGTTCATGGCGATATATTTAAGGACGCAGCACCTGGCTGTCACAACGAACTGCATTCATGAGCTACAGTGTCTAAACCTGAAGCCATTATGAAAAATAATGCATGATATGATGGTTAGGTTTGTTGGATAAAAGCATTGTTAATGTGCCAGTACTCAAACATACAAGCTCTGGATGGTGTAGAGAGAATCAGGTTGTCTAAGTTGCACTTTTGTCGTGTAGCACACAACAGGAAATGGTCTGCTTCAGATGTGTTCTTGCTACAGAGACTCCATTTGATTTAGATGGCAGTGCTTTCTGGGTTGAACATGCAGGAGGCAGGACATGACACCCACTCGATTCTCACATGTGCACAATTGGACATCACACAGGCTTTGACACAGTTGACAATATAGTGTCTGGTCTGACAGTGGGATTTTTTTTTTTTTTAATTATTCTCGCACTTCAGGTAATGCCGAAGTTCAGGGCTGCAGTGCGGTGTGAGAAAACAGCTTACGCAACAGCCTGCATTGGAAGTTATATCACCACAACAGTGTAACACATGATTATCAAATGCTTTACTGTGATCATTTTCAAATGAATGACAATTTTTATTATTAAAATGAACACACCAGTTGCTGCATAGATCAGTCTAAATGTGGTTTAAAGATCAATTAGGAGGATACACTATTTGTGGGGTTAAGTTAAGAAGCTTAATACATGGAAACAGATAAATGTTTTGGGGCATATGAATAGATATTTTAAATACTGGAACAAGAAATAAAACTCCCTAAAACAGGCAAAATAATGCAAAGTCAGCTCAATCTGACTAAATACTGTTGTGTATTAGAAGGCTGAAACTTACCAAGGACTGAAATGCTGCATTTGTACTAGGATTTATTTAATCTCAGTGGTGGTCTGATGGCTTGTCCTACACTGACATCACTCAGCCAAGTTCAAAAACAGTGTCTTTGCATGTAAACACAGCCGCTAACTCCAGCATGAAAAGGTTTGTTAAGCCAAAAGAGTCTTGTTGATGTGTTAAGATTGCCTTAATTGTGAAAGGAATGTTTTTATTGCCTCAGATTAGGACATTTAGACAACATCTCTTGTGCAAATGTAGACACATTCAGTTATGGCGCTGACTTGGCATGGGCTAAAAGCAATGTGCTCAGGTGCATGCTCGTCAAGAAATCCTGCTGATATTTGGAGTTGTGCACAAATATTTCACAATCTGACTTGAAGATGGTAATTGTGTGTTCATTTGGTAAATTTATTATTTATTTTCTTTCTCCACAGATACACCAAAATGGCAAAAGAATGGACACAAAAATACGCAATGTGATGGCATCGTTTGGAAACCTGGTGGAAAATGTGGTTGCTGGTTCAAACTTAAAATTCTGGGATTCTGTTTTACTTTTTCACTTTATTATTATTCTTTTTTTGTTTGTTTTTTTTTTTTTGTGTTAATCAGAGCATTTTACCCCTCCTTTTCCCACCTGCGCGCTCATAAGAAGATAGTGTTTTCTCTCTAGGACATGTGCCAGTTTCTGTCAAGTTTCGGCTCCTGTTTTATACAGGGTTAAAAAAAAGTATGTAAATCACGAAAATATCGTGGTCTATACACCCGGCTTGAGCATGCACCAGTAAGAGTTTTCAACCCAAAATTGGTGGTGATAGTAATTTACTCTGCACACACTTAGTAGAATCTGATGCAGCTGTTCTCCTGATGGTGAGTGGCATCACCCATATGATCTAGTTGTAGACTGGCTGGATCCTCTGGGGTTGCTACTTGGCCATAGGCTGGGCTTTCGTGAGCACTTGAGGCAAAGCCTGTATGTCATTGTGAATTTTAAAATTTGCATTATTTTGCTACATTTAGGGGGGGGGGGGGTGTCTGAGAAGGAAGAAACTGGTCAGTGGATTCTGTCTCTGCCTCCTGGACTGTTGTAATGTCAGTTTGTTATGATGAATGGTAAAGGAATTTATTACCCAATAAAGAAGTGTATCTTATTCCACTATCAGTGTGTACAGAGAATCACAGCAGTATATATCAATGTTAAGGAAACAAATATAAGAACTTCAATGTTGTATTTTATGCATGTTAATAAAGGTAGGCTATTATATCTGATATGTTCCTGCAAATTAAGTGAATTGTTGGTTGAACAGTTGGAAAAAAAAAAAAATTGGTTCCCCTAAAAGGCCTTTTTTTTTTTTTTTTTTTTTTTTTTTTTTTTTCCTTAATTTAGAAGCCAGTAGTTAAACTCTTTAGTTTTACACCCACTCAAACACTGTCTTCTTGTAGCCCTAAAAATATTGAGGCAAAGCTGATGGTTGATAATCAACTTATGGCTCTGTTTCTTTTTAGTTTCCCTTCAATAAAGTTGCTTAAACCATAAAACAATCAGCGTGATGGGTTTTTCTTTATTTGAATTTAAGTTAAAATCCCTTGAGCACAGCTACACACTGCAATCCAATACTGATGTTTGACTTTTCTTCTATCCTCACAAACACTTGGAGGTGTCAGCTAGGGTTGTTTTTTGTTTTTATTTTAAAGTAAAGCAATCACTGTTTTAAGTACAGTACTATGCAAAAGTTTTTGAACTACCCCTTATTTTTATTTCTGGGGAAATTGGTGCAATGACTGCAGTGGTTCCCAAAGTGTGGGCCATGGCCCACTAGAGGGCTGCAGTAATAACAAAAATTCAGTTTGAAATTACTGAAGTATGCACACATGCATAATTTTTTATATAAATATCTAAACCTGGTAATAGGTTAGTTTGACAATGCTCATTTATTTTGTGTGTAAACTAAATTTTAAAGGAAATGCATCACTTTCTTGTATTTTGATGAGTGAAGACAGGCTTCTAGCCAAGTGGGGCTGCAGCACGCTTGACTTTTTCAGTAAGTCAGAGATTCCCAAACATAAGAAAATACAGCATATAAGGTAAAGGCAGCCTAGCTACATCTCTCAGGTCCTGTGTCCGATCTTTGCTGTATTTTTCCCTGTTTCTTGAGAACATGACTTTCAGATAATGTTCAAATGCTTGAGATGGCTTTTTAGGCCTCCACTTGTCAAGTTTCTTGAAATGTTTTAACGACAGTGCACACCATACCGAGATATGTTTTCACCTAATTGCTTTTTATTTGGTATAGAAATACTATTTAATGCCTGTCAAACTGTTATCTTTGGTAAAAATATATTTTTGTGACAGGCTACTAGTAACAAAGTGCCTAAAAATACAATTTGAAATTGGTTCTTTGCTAAGTTGTCAGTTACGTCTAGACACAATGCATTCCTTGAGTTAGGTGTCTTTTTTTTTATGTTTGAATGATTCATCAGTCAGTCAATCTCTAAAGAAAATCTTTCAGAAAACCTGGAGAACTTTTGTTCAAAAGCACTTTTAAAAATTACAAGAAAGCCTGGCTCCTTGGAAGCAAAATATAAAGAAATGAGGAGTGGCTCAAGACTTTTGCATAGTACTGTATATTCTTCTGATTTAATTATTGAAGAGTCTTTACCTTACTATATAAATCTCCTTGAGACGACTGTTGTGATTTGGCACTATAAATAAAATCGAATTGAATTGAATTACAGAAATTTATTTTAAGAGGACTGCCACACAAAGGAGTTCACTCACTTCCATCCATTGTTATTTTACTGTGCAGTTTTCAAGCAATATAATGGTAAAAGTCTCTCACCATGTCACAACCAGTGCTAAATTTTGCACAGATGGACTACCTTATTTAATCTCTTTAAAACTGACGGAAAAAAAAATTCCATGTCTACATTTATTATTACAAAGGTGTACCGGGGTTTTGTTCAAAGGTCAATTACCAAAGCTGTACCTCTTCGCGCCATAACTTCCGTCCTACAAGCAGCTGACTGCCACGAGTGGGTCACGTGAAAAACAAGGAAGCGCAGTATCGGTAAACAACGCTAAAACAAAAAGTGCACACGTTCACAGAGGATTTGGTGTATTTGCAATACCTACAACAATGCCACTGTGTGTGCGCCTTTCTAGCTGGGCTTTTTTGTGTTTGTTTTCCGGAGTTTTCGCGGTATTTTTTCATCAGCAGCATCTCAGCATGAGTCTGAACGGCAAATGGAGGCTGTCAAACTCCAACGCTACACTATCACTGCCTGCACAAGTGCCAGGCTGTGTCCACTCAGCTCTGCAGCAACAGGGATACATCCCGGTAAGATGAGCCACAGCATGGTTTTAATGTGTAATTTTTAATCTTTCATTTATATGCAGGTAAGTTTTTTTTTTAACTTAGATTTTTATATTATATTGTATGGACAATGCTGTTTAGAGATTGCAGGCATTTTCAGTTGTCTAGATTCTCAGTTGTATGCAAAGAAAATTAGCAGTCTGAAAATTATTAGGTAGGCTTGCATGAGAGGAAAAGGTGAAGGACATTTACAGGTGGCACTAAAGATGAATCCCAGTCCCAAGAAACTTGGAAAACGAGGACCTTTTTTAGCATGCCAGTGATAACAAACGCACAAAAAAGTCAAAACAATGACCTGACCAAGTATGTCTTCTGTATGGAGTATTTGCTGTAAGGAGCAGCTCATTTGTGACAGGTAACAAATGGTTGTGAGCAATATTTATCCAGGCTTTCTGAAGGTCAGAGTTTTTTGGGCATTGGCTGCTTTTTCACTCATTTTCAGGCTGGCCCTTGTGCCATTTTTAGAGGAATGCTTTTGTTCATTTATGAAGCCACTTAACACTGACCTATGAACCATTCAAGCACAAAACTGGCACCGAACTCAAGAGATGAACCAGTGTTGTGTCTACACATAACAGACAACCTGGCAAGAACCAATTTCAACCACAGTCTGATACAAACACATAATTTGTTACAATTGAGTTTGTTGACTCTACAAAACATACCAAGATAACACAGTACAGTGAATAGTATTATTCCAGCAACGATGTGATGCCCAAACTCAAACCTGGGCTGTGCTACTTGTGTACCAACAAGGCTCCTTTTCTTTGCTTGGAAATGTCAGTGCATGGCTGCATGTGCTGGTAAAAGCTCGAACACATTTGTCAGCCAAAAACTAAGAGTGGACTAGCATTCTGAAATGATCATTCCTATCAGATAAAACTTTGTACTCGCTTCTCTCTCTTTCAGGACCCATATTTCAGGTTCAACGATGTCTCTTATCGATGGATTGCATTTGACAACTGGACATACACAACCACATTTACTGTATCTCCTGAGCTGAGGTGGCTATAACAATATAGACTTTATGTGCTCTCTAACTAATCTTTGTGCTCTCTGTCTAACTAATTTGTGTAATCTCTGCATTGATAGGATTAAACAGAAGGTGCTTCTTATGTTTGACGGCGTGGACACTGTTGGGTCAATTTCACTCAATGGGATTGCTGTTGGAAAGACAGACAACATGTTTTGTCGATATGTATGTTAAATTAAAAAAAAAGCACACAGTATATGCCCCACATGTTCTTGCATATGCGTGCATCATCTGTGTGCTGCGCTTCTTTGGCGTGTAGGACTTTTCAGTGAGAGATTTGCTGAAAGACGGCGATAATGTCCTTCAAGTTGTTCTGCTGTCTCCGGTTCTTTACGCGTCTGAGCGGAGAAAAGCTCATTCGTCGTACAGAATTCCTCCTGAATGTCCTCCTGATGTCCAGAAAGGGGAATGTCACGTCAATTTCATCAGAAAGGTATGTTCCACCATGCTGTACCTCCCTTCTAGAAAATAAATCTGCTTAAAATGAATAAAAACAGAGACCTTTAAAAAACAAAACATTTGTAAAATGCACTGTTGATGTGTACCTAACTGTACCTGTGTTGGTGCAGGAGCAGAGCTCTTTCAGTTGGGACTGGGGACCTTCGTTCCCTACGATGGGACTATGGAAAGGAGTTCAACTCGAGGCTTTTGATGTTCTGCAGCTCATCCAGGTTTCCTCTGTTCCTTTCTACAGTACGTCCCATCGGATCTTCACCGTCCTTTTCTTGGGGCAAAAAAATGTTTGATTCAGCAGTGGGGGGGCTTTCAGACATAAGCAGAATTTTGCCAAAACTTAGTATCTCTTCTCTGGTAGAGAGTGGTGCATTATTTATCTGTTGCATAAGAGCAGTTGTGTAAGATGCAGCTGCTCAACACATAAAGGAATTTTTATTTGTTTATTTATTTACTGGTTCGAGCTCCACTGAATTTAGATTTTTGCAGTTCAGTGTTGTGCTGTAGCTCCCTCGGGAAGGGTCTTGGGCTTTTAGGAAATATTTGTCAGATGGTTCTGAGAATGTTTAAGATGGTTTCAAGAATTAACTCCTCAGAATTTCCTAAACCTTTAAACTACTTCCTGCATGCAGATGAAAACAAACACAAGACATTCTTAAAATGGTTTTCTGACTGTGTCATCTGTGCTGTTTTCTATCAGGAGTTGATTTCAGATAAAAAATTGCAAATTCTTCCTCCCACTTCCTCTCCTCAAGTATTCCTTGTGTATTTTACTTTGTGTCTTTTTGTGGATAATCTATCTGTCCAGATTATAGCTGCTCTCAGTGGAGGGTGCAGGTTGAGCTTCATATTGATGCAGTTCAGACAGCACACGGCCAAATCACACTCTCCATACCTGAACTGGACTCGGAGCAAACCTTCCAGATGCAGTTTCTCCCTGGAAAGACCAAGAGCAACTTCACCTTATTCATCAACACGGTGCTTGAAATGACCCAGTCCCACTGTTTTGTGTGTGTGTGTGTGAGAGAAAGTTTAGAGATTTTTAGATTTCCAGTAGGTCAGAAAGGAATCAGCAGTGCTTAATGATAATGTGATATCAGTTACAACAATTCTTTTCATCCCCTATCCACACTTATGCTTTTTTTTTTTCCTCTTCTTTTTTTATTCAGGCGAGTCAGCTGAAGCTGTGGTGGCCAAACGGATATGGTGAACAACCATTTTATCGTCTCACTGTCAGAGGATTTCAGGATGGATTTTTAATCTTTAACACACAATCTAAGGTGAGCGTTTGCTGCCTATCAGCACTTACAGTTTTATTCCTGTTTTGTTCATTCACAGTGCAACTTATTGTAGTCTCCCAGTCTGAAAAGTGAAGCTAGTGTGAATGCCTTAAATCTGTAATCTTTCTAAAGGCCAGCAGGGGAGTTGAGAAAATGACCCTATTTCTCACATGATTTATGACTTTATTAAAAATGTTCTTGAATAATTTATGGTTCCAGTTACCAGTTTTAAGTCCTGTCTATCTCTAGTGTCCTATGTCTACTGTATGAGTGAGCACAAATCAACAGCTGATGGCATGATGGCTACATCTTTTATATACAGTTTATGGTTCAATATAAGATTTAGGTCATTACAAAGTTAAATCACATGGCAGGACTGCTGTTTAATTACAGTTGTAGTTAGACATTTATATACACTCATCATGGGCATGTAATGGTAATTTGGGGGTTTTATTTCTTTCAGCTGTTCTTTTTTCAGGATTGTACAGCATACATCTTTAATGACTTTAAAAAAAAACTAGAATTGGGTGCACAAGCTTAAATTTATTTTGGATTTTCTCTAATCTACACAGGGTCAAGAGTATGCATACAGGCTCAAATATATATACACTCCCCCACTAATATTTGGTTAAATGTCCCTTCGTAAGTTGCACCTCGATCAGAAGCTTTAATCATAATTCTGGCTGGATATTTGACCACTACACTTTGCAGAATTGATAGAGTATCATTTAAACAGGGTTGAGGTCGGGGCATTGGGAAAGCCATTACAGAAGCTTGGTATTATTCTGTTTTATCCATTCCAAAACCAGCTTTGATGTGTGTTTGGGATCATTGTCCTGCTGGAACACCCATCTAGATCCAAGTTTCAACATCTAGCTGCTGATTATAGGTGAAGTTGAAGAATCTGGATGTAGTCCTCCTCCTCCATGATTCCATCCACTTTGTGCAGTGTACCAGCACCACTGGTAGCAAAACAGGCCCAGAACATAATGCTACCACCACCATGCATGACAGTTACAGGTGTGAAAGCCTCATCTTTACTCCTCCAAACGTACCACTTATTGTGGCAAAATAGCTCAACCTTTGTCTCATCTGACCATCAAACTTTTCTCCAAAAGGCTCGTCCATGTGGGCAGCTGCAAATTTCAGTTGAGCTTGAAGGTGTTGATTTTAGAGCAGGGGCTTCTTTCTTGGTTGACACCCTCTCAGTCCACGGTGATGTAAAACTCGCTTCACTGTGGACAGTGACGCTGGTGTTCCAGCAGTTTCCAGTTCATGGCCGGCTCATGCCCGGATCATCAACTTACAGAACCCTGGTCACAAATGTTTCGTGGGCCCATAATATAGCTTTTTTTTCTCTTTTAATCACTAATCAGACATATCATAAAGGAATGTGTACATACAGTATTTGCACACAGAATAGGTTGACCAGTACAGCTTCACTAAAAGCTCAAAATTACTCTATATTAAATGGAAAATGAAGCAGCCAGAGCTTTTTTGTTTTCACAAGTTTTCACTTGTGCACACACACCTCCATCTTGTCTCCACCTTCTCTTATTCCCTGTGTTTGTCTCGCCATCCCCCTGATGATCTCCTCCTCCTTTTCCTCTTTTAAGTGCCTCTTGCCAGTACCACAGTCCCTCTCCCGGATGGGTGCTGAAATAATAATGAAGTAAAGTTCAGCGAGCTTTTCT
Source organism: Archocentrus centrarchus (assembly GCF_007364275.1). Taxonomy (NCBI): domain Eukaryota; kingdom Metazoa; phylum Chordata; class Actinopteri; order Cichliformes; family Cichlidae; genus Archocentrus; species Archocentrus centrarchus. Next base: position 20,954,505 of record NC_044367.1, on the reverse strand, counting down.
CAAGAAAAGCACTTTATCACATGTGTCCACTTAGTAAAGGGAAAAAATATATTTTACTTTGTCAAAAAATAAAATACTTTTAGCCTGTGTGGATTAAAGAAAATCCAAAACAAATTCAAACTTGTGCCCCCAATTTTTGGGTTTTAGTCATTAAAGGTGAATGTTACACAATCATTCCACCCTGGAAAAATGAAAAGTTCAAAGAAATCATTAAAAGGCCAAAATTAACCATGACATTCCTGCCAGTGATGAGTCGATGTAAGCTTCTGACCACAGCTGTATATATTGCGCACAGCCCAGCTTCCACCCCATTTATAAGGATCATGTAATAGTCCTGATTCAGTTTCAACTTTGTAATAAGTTCTGATAAACTGACGTATGTTTCTGCATTTAGGAAATTAAACCAATGAGTCAATTTGTTGTGTGTTTATGTATGTTTATATTTCCATGCTAATTGCCCCACACTGGATGGTACATTTGAAGTTGAATTCATGGAAGTCAGTACTTTTTTTTGCCATACATGTTTTCCCTGCCCTTTAAAGTAGTTTTTTTAGTAAATTCAAAGTTCTCATAAAAGCCTGTGCTGTAGGTGTATTTTCGAACGGTGGAACTCATCCAGGAGCCAATTGTTGGATCGCCGGGCTTGAGCTTTTATTTCCGTATCAATGGGAAACCAGTTTTCCTCAAAGGCTCCAACTGGATCCCAGCCCACTCCTTCCAGGACCAAGTCACCTCTGATGTGGAAGTTGAGGTTGTGAAGCTACATTTTGCCTGATTTTTTTTTTTTTTCCCCCCCTTCTTTTTTTGAGCTCAGTCAAGTGATCGCTACATATTTCAACCTCTATTCCTCTCTTGCCTGTTGCGTGTTAGTACAAGTCAGGCCTTTATAGTATATTTTTATCCCATTAATGCTGGATCTGTCTGCTTGTCTGTCTTACAGCTTAAAGAACTTGTTGCAATCAGCGGTAGATGCTAACATGAATGCTCTCAGAGTTTGGGGAGGAGGAGTGTATGAACAGGATCTCTTTTATGACATCTGTGATGAGCTGGGGATCATGGTAACTGAAGCTGCCCTCTAATGTTTTAAAGCAAAACTTTTAAATCATAGTCTTTCTATAAGACATGACATGTACTATATGTTTGTAGTGATAGCTACCTCAGTTACATTTTGGCATTACTTATAAAACCGGAGACTGACAGTTATAATAATTCCGCATTTATTGGAGTCTTGATATATTATACAGTATGTTTTTATGAGTCTTTGAAGATATTCCTATGGTACACAAACACTATCAGGACATAATGAAAATAATCTGGTCCTTAGCAGGACTTAGAATAGGTTAATATAGCCTCAAATGAACAACACCTCATGGCATATTAAACAGTGTCACTGAATAAAAATTAAGCAAAATGCAGAAACAGTATGTGGAAAACTAAGTACACCCTTGCTGCTTCCACAGGAATTAAGTGGGTAAATAGCAGCCAGGTGCATCAAATGCATTTTATTAACTGATCATCAGCAACTGTGAGTTCCTCTATAAAGGCAGAACTTTTGGCAGTTTGTTGGTCTGGAGTATTCAGGTGTGTTAGCACAATGCCACAGAGCAAAGCCATCATCAATGAGCTTCGAGAAGCAACTGTTGTTGTCCATCAATCTGGGAATGGGTTTTAAGGCCATTTCCAAAAACTTTAAAGTTCATCGTTCTGCAGTGCACGCAGCATATCAGCACAAACACCTCATACCAACTGTCAAGCATGGTGGTGGAGGGGTGATGATTTGGGCTTGCAGCCACAGGACCTGGACACCTTCCAGTTATTGAGTCAACTATGAACTCTCTATGAACTCTGTATACCAAAGTATTCTAGAGTCAAATGTGAGGTCATCTGTCCAGCACCTAAAGCTTGGCCACAAATGGGTCATGCAACAGGACAGTGATCCCAACATAGCAGCAAATCTACAACAGAATCAAGGTGTTAGTCCAGACCTCAACCCAAAGGAAATGCTGTGGTGGGACCTTAATAGAGCTGCCCACAAACATCAATGAACTAAACCAATGTTGTAAAGAAGAGTGGGATGAAATTATTTCACAATGTGAGAGACTGATACAATCATGCAGAAAATACTTCCAAGTTATTGCTGCTAAAAGTGGTTCTACAAGCTACTAAATCGTGGGGTACACTTCTGCGTTTTGGCTTCATTTCTGTTAAATGACACGGTGTACATTGTTCATCTCAGATTACATTTATCTCATTTTAAGACCTGATAAGGACCATATATTGTGTTTACCTGAAATGTAAAACCTTCAAACTGACAAATAGTGTAAATACTTTTTAAAATTTTTTTTTTTACCATGACTGTATATAAATAACTCAATGAAGTTCTTCACTAAAAGTTTTAATTTTCATAACATCAATAAAAGTTGCCTCTTCACAGTAAATATAAAGCTAATAAAATGTTTTGTAATCAATAGAAATTAAGATAAATATGTATCAAGCATACAGTGTGTTTACTATTTCTTTGTGTAATATGGAGTCCAGCTGTATGCCAATCTTTGTATTTTTGCACATCCTGTTTGTTTTTTCTGATGTATGTAACAGTTTGTGCTATTTTTAGATGATTTTTGGTTGTGTAACACCACTGAGCATATTGTAAACATGTCTTTAGGTTTGGCAGGACTTCATGTTTGCTTGTGCAACGTATCCCACTGAGGCCGACTTTATACAGACAGTAAGAGAAGAGGTCGTTCAGCAGGTGAGTTTATATAGAGATGTCACTTCTGTTTCCTGAGGGTGAAAAATACTGTATAAACAAACCAAACACATATTCATTTTTTTTTTTTTAACCTAGTTTCTGTCCACAGGCTGTGACGAAGATTTAAAATGCTAAAGAAGTTTCACCTGATTTTCCTTTTTAATTAAGTACATGATCAGTCTTATATGTATTGCTCAGGTTCAGCGCCTGAAGTCCCACCCCTCTATAATAATTTGGAGTGGGAATAATGAAAACGAAGCTGCTCTGGCAACAGATTGGTTCAACATCCCAGCTTCCCAAAGGCTGACGTACATCAAAGACTATGTGATGCTTTATGTGAACAACATAAAGAAGATTGTGCTAGAGGTGAGTCAACTTGTGACACATTTAACGTAATTATTGTAAATTAGTGATTGATTAGTGAAAGTCTCATCTGTATTGTAATGTTTATTTGTCACATTTATATGGTTCAGATCATCAAACAAATTTTAATATTAGACAAAGATAAAATAAGTAAATACAAAATGCAGTTTTTAAATGATTTTATTTAATAAGGGGGGAAAAAAGCTACCCAAACCTACCTGGCCCTAAGTGAAAAAGTAATTGTAACCCCACCACCACCACAGTTGTTAAATCATGAAAGAACAAATGTGATTAACCACATTTTTTGGAAAGCTGAATTCATTTTCACTAGCCACAGGCCTGATTACTGGCAGACCTGCTGAATCAAGAACCTGTCTGATTAAAGTGAAATGGGCTAAAAGATCTCAAAAAGTAACACATCGTGCCACAGTCTGAAGAAACTCTAGAACAGCTGGGAAACAAAGTCCCTGACATCACTTTGGAGTGGCCGGCCTACCAAAATTACTCTCATGAGCTCATCGACTCATCTAGGAGGTCACAGAAGAATCTAGAACAACATCTAAAGAACTGCAGACCTCATTTGCCTCAGTTAAGGTCAGTGTTCATGGTTCAACAATAATTCAATTCAATTTTATTTATATAGCACCAAATCACGACAAACAGTCACCTCAAGGCGCTTTATATTGTAAAGTAAAGACCCTACAATAATTACACAGAAAACCCAACAATCAAAAAACTCCCTTTAAACGGGAAGAAACCTCCAGCAGAACCAGGCTCAGAGAGGGGCAGCCACTGAGATTTTTGGAAAATATTTTGTGAACTGACGAGACAAAAGCGGAACTTTTTGGAAGGTTTGAGTCCCGTTACATCTGGTGTAAAACTAACAGAGTATTTCATAAAAAGAACATCAAACCAACAGTCAAACATGGTGCTGGTAGTGTGATGGTCTGGGGCTGCTTTAGAATGACTTGCTGTAATTGATGAAAACGTGAATTCTGAAGGAGAATGTCCAGCTATCATTTTGTGCCCTGCAGCTCAAGTTCCCTTGGGTTATGCAGCACAACAATGATCCAAAACACACCAGCAAGTCCACGTCTGAATGGCTTTTTTTTTTTATAGTGGCCTTTTTTTGGAGTGGCCTAGTCAAAGTCTGGACTTTCTGAAACTTTGGCATGACCTCAAAAATGGCCGCTCATGCTCAATGAACCCTCCAGTGTGACTGAATTAAAACTGCATTTTGGGGCGCCTGGGTGGCTTAGTGGTGAATCCGGCGACCACATACACATGCCGCGTTGCGGTGCGGGCGGCGCGGGTTCGCGTCCCGGCCCATTGCCAGTTTGCTCGCGTGTCTTCCCCTGTATCTTTCCTCCATTTCCGCTGTGGCCAAAAGTGCAAAAAAAAACCCAAAACAAAACTGCATTTTGTATTTACCCAGGTTATCTTTGTCTAATATTAAACTTTGTTTGATCTCAAACATTTAAGTGTGGGTAATGCAAAAAAGTAAGAAAGCACAAAGGGAGTTAATACTTTTTCACAGCACTGTATTTTCCAGTATTACTCCTCCTGCAAATCAGTAGAAACAAGAAGTCCTGTCTCCTTCAGGAGGACCAGAGTCGCCCATTTCTTGTCTCCAGTCCAACAAACGGGGCTGAATCGGAGCAGGAGGGATGGGTGGCAGAGAATCCCTATGACCCTCACTACGGAGACGTTCATTTCTACAGCTACATCCTCGACTGCTGGGACTGGAGGACTTTCCCTCGGACACGTTTTGCCTCTGAATATGGTTTCCAGTCCTGGCCTTCCTTCTCCACTTTGCAGCCAGTAACTTTCTTTCCATTTTACTTGGAGATTTGCATTCAAAAACTGCAGTGTCCTCTGAAGTAGTTAAAAGAGAAATTAAGACGCATAACATTTCTGTTTTCTAAGCCAGTTTACAGGGAACATGGTATGAGTAATACTAATAATTGTTCATTAAGCAGCAACAGAATAAAAGAAGCATATGTTGCAGTAATATAATAACGCAGAAATATCAAAATGAAAGGAAGCAAACATGGATAAAAATGATCAATTTTAATGCTTTAGGTTTCCGTTAAAGAAGACTGGAGCTACGACAGTAATTTCACTTCCCATCGTCAACACCATGAAGACGGAAACCAGCAGATGATCCAGCAGGCTGCTCTGCACTTCCACCTGCCAAACGCCACAGATCCCTTGAAGAGATTTACTGATACTCTGTATATCACTCAGGTGAGGGGGCAGCCCACCCTGTCCTTGTGTCTGATATTTTTAAAGTAGCATAAGCCACGTTTGTGTGCAGGTTCAGATGGTGTTTATTTAGACTAACAGAGAGGAAAGAAAGAGTGGTGTTTCAATCAGATTTCTCTGCTGCCTTCATGGAGACAGGATGTCAGAGTGCCATCAATAATAAGACATTTACTGTATCAAGAGGGGAACTTTCAATGTGGGGCAAGATTCTTTATCTTTGGGCTTCACCTTGATTATGTCTCATACTACTTAGATTTTGCTGATTTTATTTAATGTCCAGGTCATGCAGGCCCAGTGTGTGAAGACTCAGACGGAGTTTTATCGGAGGAGTCGGAGTGAAATTATAGAGGGCAAAGGTCACACCATGGGTGCACTGTACTGGCAGCTCAATGATATTTGGCAGGCGCCTTCCTGGTCGTCGATTGGTGAGCGAGCTCTTTTTTTTAAGGCTTTCTGAGACAACTTGTGTAGTCTTTAACTGCTTCCAAACTTTTAGTTTTTAGCTTTGATAGAATGTTATACCAGAAATCCTTGAATCATTTTAAACTTAGAGGTAAGTGTTCTAAAATACTTATATAGTCTTTGTTATCTGTGTGTACAGAGTTTGGTGGGAAGTGGAAAATGCTGCATTATTTTGCACGGAGCTTCTTTGCCGCCGTCCTTCCTGTTGCTTTTGAGGAAGACGACACATTGTTCATCTATGCCATTTCAGACCTGAGCCGTGACCTGAAGCTGAGGGCTGTGGTATGCTTTAGATGGGAGCCACAGCAATTTATTATAATATTATTAAGCATAAATAACTGTTTCATTTATCAGTCCTACTTCCTCACTGTGAATCTCCCATTTTTACTGCCTATTTTCAGTTTTCAGCGGAGAATGTCTTTAAAATATAAACAAATACTATTTTAGCTGCTATTATGTGATAGATGCTTCATGCTAAAATGAGGCTAGAGACATGTTGGCATATTTTCTGAAGCCTGAATACTTGTAGCGGTGTGCAGATGATTTGAACTGTAAATTTAAACCAGCATTGTTACTGTTGTGATATTTTTTTTCTTTCCTGTTCTTTTGTCCATCAGGTGAATGTGTTCTCCTGGACTGACCTGAATCCAGTCTGCACGCTAAGCTCAGACATGCTGCTCGTGCCCGAAGGCAGCGCTGTGGCCATCTTCAAACAGCCTGTCGCCACCCTGCTGGCAGGATGTGGAAACTGCACGCGTCTCACCTGCCTTCTCACCTTCCACCTGGAGGACAACAGCAGCCAGCAGGGTCCCACTAACCACCACTTCTTGTGCTCGCCCAAAGATGCTCAGGGACTCCACAGACCCAACATTACAGTAAGGATTGATTTTTACACAAAGATCAGCTTTATTGGCATAACATCATCAGTAAATAGTCTTTGGAAGACTTAAATCTGAATATTTAAAATAAAAATGTGAACACTCTCAAAACAGGGATATAAAAAAGAAAATCATTAAATGGTTGTTTAGCAAAATATTTAACTTACTTTAATTATTTCAAAATGTAAAAGATTAACCAGAAAGATTTGTTACATTATTACATTGTTTTATCCTGTATGATTTTTCTCATACATGATGGGTGAAGTGTGCAGTAGGAGTGACTGATGAGTTTAAGGTGGGGGTGGGATTACATCAGGGATCGGCTCTGAGCCCCTTCTTGTTTGCGATGATGATGGACAGGCTGAAAGATGAGGTCAGGCAGGAGTCTCCGTGAGCTATGATGTTTACAGATGACAATCTCTAGAGAGAGTAGGGAGAAGGTGGAGGAGGAGCCTGGAGAGGTGGAGGTATGCTCTGGAGAGAAGAGGAATGAAGGTCAGTAGAAGCAAGACAGAATACATGTGTGAGTAAGAGGGAGACAGGTGGAAAGGTGAACATGTGAGAAGTAGAGAGTGAAGGTGGATGAGTTTAAATACCTGGGGTCAACCATCCAAAGCAATGGACAGTGTGCAAGAGAAGTGAAGAAGAGAGTGAAGTGGGTGGAGGTGATTTGTGAGAAGAAGTTTAGCAGCAGGAGTGAAGGGGAAGGTTTACAAGATGATAGACCTGCTATGATATATGGTTTGGAGATGGTGGCTCTGTTAAGGTTTTCATTGGAAATGATCAGGATGGACAGGGTTAGAAAACAGTACATGAGGGACAGCTCAGGTTGAGTGTTTTGGAGACAAAGTTAGAGAGACAAGGCTGAGATGGTTTGGACGTGTGCAGCGGAGGGATAATGGCTATGTTGGACAAAGGATGTTGAAGATGCAGCTGCCAGGCAGGAGTGGAAGAAGACCATTACAGAGAAGATGCATGGATGGAATGATGGATGTAATGCAGAGGGCTGCTGTGACACAAGAAGGATACTAGGGGATAGGGTGAGATGGAGGAAGCTGATCTACTGTGGTGACCCCTAAAGCCAAAAGAAGAATTCTTAGTTCAAAATAATCTTTATCTTCTAAATAAAGATTTTGACTATTTTGGTGTAGCTGTTCATTTGAAACGAGAGATTTTGACTCCTCTTTAAACCAGCCTTTGTCTGACTGGCTGCCCTTCGCAAACAGAAGGTTTGAACAGCAGGTGGGTGGGGCTTCTGTGCTCACAGCCAGAGCTGTATCCTTGAGATGATGATACTAAGAATATCTATTTCCACTGGCTTCATACACACTGGATAGAGCAGTCTGAAACCAGAGTTTTTTTTTTACCTCACAGGGATACATTGACTGCATACACTGACCTCATTATTTGAAGGTCCTCTCCTCAGACATGTCCAGACAGCTTCCAGTGCATCTGCTATTTTTAGATTGTTCTCTGCACGTCTGGCCTTTATTCATGAGGTTGTGCACCCTGAATTTCTCCTGTCAATGCAGAGTTCTTCTGAGGTGTCTGAGCATATTATAACATTCAGAAGAGAGTCTGAACTCTGATGATGTCTCAGAGTGCATCTCGCTGAATTTGCCTCCCTGCGACGTCATCCACTTCCCAAAAAAAAAAAGAGAGGGGACAGAATGGGATTTCCACAGAGATTTAAAAATAATAGCACTGATGAAAACATCAAATAATCTTGAACCAGATCTCAGCCAAATTTGTTAATTTTCTTATTCACATAACGGCTATGTGATCAACTTTAGGAGGGTGGCATAGCATCGAACGATTGATTTGTCCTTCCCTACAGGCAAAGGTGCAGGAGAATAAGATCGGCTTCACAGTGACCCTCCACTCAGACTCCGTGGCTCCGTTTGTCTGGCTTGATGTGGGAAACATCCCCGGACGTTTCAGCTCCAACGGCTTCCTGATGGTTTCCAGAAACAGGACAGTTGGCTTTAACGCATGGCGTCCCACCAGTGTTGCAGAGCTTACTGCATCTCTTACAGTCACATCTTTAAGGGATATTTACTGACCTGAGACCAGCCACCTTTCATGCTGAGTTTAACTAAACTGCAAAGAGTAAAACAAAAGCAGAGGGAACAGATGCAGGAACTGTTCACAGGACATTCAGATCTCTACTAAAAACACAGAATAGATTTTTTTTTTTTTTTTTTTGCTTTGTGTTTTGATATTGTGTTAAAAAAAAAAAAAGTTTAAACATGCAGGTACAAAATACATTTCACTGCACATTGTACCATGTATAACTGTGCATGTGACAAATAAAACTTCTTAAACTGTATGTAAAAGCAATTTATTTTTGTGGAAAGTGTATTTTCTGCACAAGAAGCATCATGGAGACTAAGCAGACCAGAGACAAGTCCAATGCTGCTGCTCAGAGGTGTCACCCTCTGCTGGCTTTAAACAGGCAAGGCAAAGCCTGCAGTGGAAAATTACTGTAGACAAACTAAAGCCTTTTTCAGTAGTATTTATTTGCAATCCGTGATGAACCCTGATGTTAATCTCTCTCCACACAATCCAATAGAGCACCTCTGGAATGTGGTGGGAGATTCACATCATGGATCTGTGTGTCAAATCTGCACCAACGGTGTAACACTATCATGTCAATATGGACCGAAATTTCTGAGCAATGATTCCAGCACCTTGATGAACATCTGCCATGAAGAATTAAGACAGCGCTGAAGGCCAAAAAAGGGTGTCCAACCCAGTACTAGTAAGGTGTAACTAATAAAGTGGCCAGTGAGTGTATACTCAACTTTTATCTGCATGTGATGTGAATTCTAACTACAACAAAATTATCTGAGCTGCACTCTGAATGGGCTGAACTGCACTAGTTTGGCAAATTTGTGATGAAGTTGTTTCTCTGTTGCTGAAGCATCAGTGATGTATTGATCTTTTCACGGGGTCTTTGCTGCTGGTCTGCTCAGTTTTATTCAGTATCTCAGGGTGCCATGCTCAGAGTGACAATTTGCCTCGTTTCCACTTTCTAAATATAAGAGAACAAAATGAGGAGAAATGAATAGTTCAGTACAAAATAAGACTGGGTGATTTATTAATCTCATCAAGACTATTAATACAAAGCAGTTAAAAGGCCACATACCATCAAATAAACCAACTGCTGGATCAAGCTGTTACACTGCCACCAAAAAATAAAAATAAAAAAAGTTCCCCAACAATCCTGACATGGGAAACTTGGGACAAAAACAAACTGAAACAGTCAAGCGTTGTCACTTCTGTTTACAGAAATCCTCCTATGCACCCCTTTCATCCCTAGTTTGATCAAAAGCTGAATTATCTACCATCTTCTGCACAATACAGAGCACGAGGAAGAGAGTGGCTCTGTATTTTCAGAGCAAAAGCAAGGAGACAAAAGGGCTTGAGTTTTTTTTTTTTTTTTTTTTTTTTTAAACAGTTCTGCTCACGGTGGTTGAACATGTTTAATGTTCCGGTTTACTAACGTCAGACCCAGCACGGGGGATCAAAGTGAGGTGGTAGGCGTGTGTTTATTCTGCCCTGATCCACGTAGAAAGCAGGTTTAACAGTTGCATAGGACCACTGCGTTTAACACACATGACCTATAACAACTGTGGCTCTTCAACAGTACAGCCTAAAGTGCACAAAGTGTGTTTCTCAGGGGAAAAAAAAAAATCTCCAATTCTTCACTATGCTCCAATACTTGCAGTTGAGTGCATGTCTGCATATATTCAACTGGAAATTTAATACAATTCCAACCTCTGTTTAATAAGTGTAACCATTAAAAAGTCTTGGAAAAGGAGAAAATTAGTAGGATGTACAAAGTGAAGTTCATGTTAAGTACTTGGCATACTGAACTGTATTTTCATTGCTTTGAAACACCTAAGGGGTGGGGAAGAAATAATGGCTTTCCTCAATTAATAAACTGGAGATTGTAAGTAAGTTAGTGACAGTGACCTGTTTCTTTGTTTGGTCTTGTTTTTTTTTTTATCCGACTGTGACAGCAGTGGATTATTAGGCAACATTTGACTGAACAGATGTGGATGAGGGTAAAATACAACAGAAAAAAAACGTGTCACTTTATACAAATTATTTAGTTAGTGTATACATGTTATATATACACAGTATCCACAAACATGTACAATTTCATAGTGTATAGCTTTGTTCTAAACATTATATAGGCAACTTTATTTTTTTAGCATTTTAGACACCGTTTACTTATTTCCGTGAAGTAGAAAACAAAATAAAAGGCACATTTTGAGCATGATGCGAGGATTATTTCAGTCTTTCCAAAGGAAACAGAAATGTTTCGAGCAAATTAAAAGGGAAAAAAAAAGAAGCTGGGTTAAAAAGTTCCTTTTTCATGGGGTTGTTTTTAGGCCTTTAGAGCAGCCAGCCACTGGTGGCTCAAGGGCAGACCCAGCTTTGGTGGGAGGATGCGTGCTTCCAGTGCTAAGTTTTAATACCAAAGAAGAAGAGTTCGCCATGAGAGTGGCTTCTGGAGGGGAGCACAGTGTGAGACAGCAGCGCATGTCCTTAAGGGGTTCAGTTAAGACATCGGCTTTTGAAGGAGGAGGATACATCAGAGTCCTCGTCTTCCATGTGGAGGTGCTGTTTGATATCGTGGCAGACTTCCCTCTGTCATACAATGCAGAAGGATTTTTTTTATTTACTTTTTTTTTTTTTTTAAATAAGTCCAATCAAAACCTGCTGACTTTACCCAAACTTCATGTGCAAATGGAGTGTTCTCAGCTCTCGTTTTTGTATCTGTGCTGAGAGAACTGAAGCCTAGGGTCAGAGGTCACCACTGTTGGATTGATTGATTTATTTATTTTTTAAAGGCAACGTTTTGTGGCTGTGGAGAGGCCTGTCTTCAGACAAAAACAAAAACAACAACAACAAAAAAAAAAGTTTGACTCGTGTTTATATAGTCACAGTGTACAGCTGAGTTACAAGGTGGGAGGGGGGATTCAGTGTCACCTCCTTGGTGTTTCTGTTAATGTCACATTTGTTTTTTGTTTTTTTTAAAAAAAAAAAAAAACGAAAAAAACAAAAAAAGAAAATCCCTTATCCCCCTACATAAAGTAAGACTTTGGCAACTGTTTCCTCTCAGTTAATAGGAAAAACAAATAAATGAAAACATCTGCTGCTCACAGCCACCGTGAAAGAGCTACGTCTGTGAGCTGCAGCAGGACTCCAGATCATGTCAATGCCCAAAAGAAACAAAAGCACGACAGTTGAAGCTACAAAATCCAAGGCCCCCATATTCACCCCCCCCATCCCGACTGGTGATGGAGGTGTGGGGTAAGTGAAGTGTGTGAGACGTGAGAACTTTTATCAGGAGCAAGAGGTATTGCTCCAAGCCGACAAACACTCCTTGGTGTTTAATAGCTGGCACACCGGTGTGGGTTTCTTATTGGCACGGTGGGTTTTAACGATGGAGGTGGCGCTACTGATCCCCCTGAGAGGCACAGCGGGGTCGGGGTGGATGCAGAGGAGGATGGGTGGAGTTTGTGTGTTGAGCAGTGTTGTTCTTTCAGATCAGTAGCTTTGAGTCATCTGCGTTGTAGTTTGAAGGCGATTCAGAAGTTTGCGTTTTTGGTGGTGAAGGAAAGCAGGCTCAGTGACTGCTGTCGGTGTTCTCCACCAAGGAGAGGCCTTGTACTGGTGGCTGTAGCGGCTCCCTTTTGTATGTCTTTGGTGGGAGTTTAGGAAGGTGTGGGCTGGAGTTGTAACGAGGGGGGACAGGTGGAGCGGAAGTGGGAATTGAGAGAGGGCAGAGGCTATTCTGGCTGGCGCTGAGAGGGCAGCTCCGCCTGGAGATGCGAGGGGACGGTGTGCTGGGTGGTGTGTTGGGGGAACTGGGGGAGCTGCCGAAGTCCCAGTGATATCGGCCCACGGGTGAAGGCTGGTTGACAGGATAGTTGATGAAGATCTCCGGGGGCCGCTGGGGCACCGGGGGAGGCGTGTCTGGTAGGGGGTCGCGGGGTGGTGGTGGAGGAGGAGGGCTGGGCAAAGGGCCATCATTGGGAGGTCCATTGTAGACTGGGGGACGAGGCTGGTTCCTGTGCAGAGGAGGAGGCACTCGGGGAGGGATGGCAGGAGGGCTGTCAGACCTGGAGCTCAACTGAGAAACGAACAGATCAGAGGTGTGTCAGAGGCTGCCCTGTTATACACTGTGGAGTTTATGAAATACTGTACATGAGTGGTTCTTAACAGCGCTCTACATCCCCAAAAGGGGGTTTAAGATAGAGCTGGGAGGTCTGAGATGTTGAGAAGAAAATATCAGAAAACATTTATGCCATGTAAAGTTAGTTCTGGGCAGTGTCTGCTTTTTTTTTTTTTTTTTTTTTTTTTGAGAAGTTACTATGTGGGAAAAAAATGGTTAAAAACCTGGATTTGTTTATTCCAGCTCAGTTAATTTAAAATGCATTACAGCCCTTTCACTAAGGCCTCAGTCACACAGGCCTTGAGAGTGGTTAGCAATCATCTAGCAACCACCAGTATCAAGGGAAAATGTGTATTCCCCAACCAGTTGCGAGTGGTTGCTGGGTGAAATTGGTCACAAAGAGGATGTTGCAACAGAAATCTCCATGTGATTACTTTGGTCACCAGTGGATTGCCATGGTTCCCTGTAGTCTGCATGGAAGATGCTGAGTTGTCCACAAACACTCGTCGTCATTAGTGAAACTGGAAAAATGCAATGCAAACCTTAGCACTGCAACCAACACATTTCAAATGGTGCAGCTTTTTACTCTGAAGACGAGCATTGTATGTTTCCAGTTTGCGTTACACTCTTCCCAGCATCATAAACACTTGGCGAGTACTTTGCTTGTGCAAACTAAAGGTGACGGTGGTAACCCGCTAACAACAAAAACAACAGCGATTAGATTTTCGGTGCAGCACCATATACCTCTTTTAAACCATGGCTCAGGAGACTGACATTGTAGATGACTCACTCTAAGTAACCCAGAGTTGCCACCATCGGAGTGAGAGTGTGAATGTTAGGCAAAAGCAAGTGCTAGGCTTTGACTCAATGAGGACTGTAGTAAGGAATCCCTTTGAGTGCTCAAATGAAGTAGAAAAGTGCTATACAAGTACCATCCATTTACCACAGCAGCTGGTAGTTGTCAGAGGCTTAAGGAGGCCTTTTGACCTTTTAATTGTTCCCCTTTGGATTCATCTGTGATATGGTACATCTTAAGTGTCAAAAGATGGGCTTAAAATGCCTCCAAGTTGTCACCTCCTTAAAAATAATCTTTACTTCAGAGAACTGTTATTCGCACCCTAAGAAAACTGAAGTAAATCTTTATAAAACTCATAATGATGGGGAAATTGTCTGAAGCTAAAGTAAGAGCAGTGCACTTACTTTAGCTTCAGACATTGTGTCTTTCCTTCGAGGTGGCAGAGGTGGTGGCTTTAGCTCCTCTCCAAGGTGGTGGAGGCTACCGCAAGACACAGACTGCAACTCTGAGGAAAACAGACAACACAGATAAAAATGGGTGAAAAGCAGCCGAGCATTGCATCTCTAATTATTGGCAGAATAGCAAAACTAGAAGGAGGAAAAAAAGCAATCAGAAGCTATCAAAGAAAAAACAAAAAAAACTTCACACTCACTTGAAGGCGGCAGGAGAACTGGAGCAAATATGGAGTTAGTGCTACCTGTGAAATTCAAGCAGAAGATGAAGACCTGATTTGTGTGAATTCTTTTACAATATGCCTTTGTAAAAGAAACTAATTTCTTAAATTGAAACTTAAACTCTGCTATCTGTGGGGGGAGATGTGATATAGCGGCCCAAATGCCCAGTGTAAGATAAAATATTAGCAGCTATTACTTCTCTAGCTAGATCTATATCAGTTGGCTGTGCTGTTTTCTTTGTACAGTACGGCATGATATGGGCTGACTTCTGCAGAATTGAGCATCAGCTTAACTCACCGCCATAGGAGTTGCTGAGCTGGTCGTGCTCCGTGAAGACTGAGCTAAGGTCAGAAGAGGCTGACTGTGGGGGAGTGGGCGTGTTCGGAGAGGTGGGCACCGAGGCTGATGCCGGAACCTCCGGATCATTCTCATTGATACTCCGGAAGGTGATCTTGTGTGGGGGCTCCCTCTCAAGTGGGACAGGGTGGCCCTTTAGGGTGCCAGAGGTAGACGTTCGCACGGGGCGGATCCCTGGGGATTTCAGACTGTACATGGTCTTCCTAGGCTGCAGTGGAAGAGTAGAGAGAGCGATTTAACCCATCCCGAGCAATGTATTTAATTTATTTAGATCCACTTCCATGATAATGCTTGAGCTATCTAGTGTGCCACATGGAGGTAAATCCAAATAATCAAGATCAATAAATGATGATTACTTATTACTTAATGATCAAAGACCTGAACAATGTTTTCGTTTTCAATCTACAGTGAGTAAATATTTGGAACTTGTACAACACAAACATTACAATAGTAAAAAACTAAACACTCACAAATCGGGGAGGCTGCCTGCAGTTCCGAGGCTCTATTTCCAGAGACTTCCTGAACAGGTAGTCTGTGAATTCCTTCTCACTCTGGTTACCCATTGGATTCAGGTTCTCAAAGAACTTCTGTGGAACACAGGAAACAAATATCTGAATTCAGGATCTGCGCATTAACAGTAAAGACATGCTGAAACACAGCTAAAAGAAAATTCTAGAGAGGCGATCTCTCACCCTCATCTCGGGCTCCACTTTCAGACAGTAGGGCTGGTTCTGATACTGCTGGATCTCTCCTGTGATTTCCGCCACTTTCCTCCTCTTGCTGAAGTTGATCAGATCCTTTCCGTGGCGTTTCAGGAAGTCTGGATTGCCTTCCTCTGTCTTCAGTATGTTGGTTAAATAGATACCTGGGAACCAAAATAAATAAAACATGGCAGAGACTGAAGTGCTTATTTGTTCAGTACTTTGTGAATGATTTCACCCGTTAAGTCAACTTATTATAATAAACAACTGCCTTGACTAATTAAAAAACAAACAAACAAAAAAAAAAAAAAAACTTCTGGGAAAAATTAAATTGTTTTCTGATAAATAATAGCGACTCGCAATAGATAGGATCCAGACAAAACATTTTTATATAAACATTTTTGTCTTGTCATATTAACTAACGCCGTCAGGGCAGAAGACTTACCAAAGAAAGGCACACAGGGTGGGTTTATTGACTTGAGTTTAGCCAAGTATTTCTTAAAATGGTCCTGGCTCAGTTCTGCAGCGTCTTCCAGGATTTTCTTTTTCCTCTCTGGTACTGCCTGCAGGGGTGAGGGAGAAAAGGTCAAGACTGATCATCACTTCAGCCTTAGACAGATGTTTTTCAAGTGCCAGCAATTTCTGTCTGAGAAGCTTAACACACACACACACACACACACACACACACACACACACACACACACACACACACACACACACACACACACACACACACACACACACACACACACACACAGCTTTGAAAAAGTCTCAAGTCACCCCTATTTTCTTCACATTTTGTTAGGAAATGGGGTATAAGTGCAGAGTTATTGAAACGTGCAAACATACATGGAAATACAGCATATAAGGCAAAAACAGAGTTTGTATAATTGAAACAAGCTTGAATGTCAATATTTGGTATGACCGACTCAGCAAAAGTTCCCCAGGCTTCTTGAGGACCTGTTGCAACTGATTTTCAGTCCAGTTCTTGTGTAATTTGGCACAGCTCAGCCTTTTCTCCCCATTTCCCTTAAGAATGGCTTCTTCACAGCCACCATTCCACCATGAGACCATTCCTGATGAGGCTTCAGTGAATAGTAGATCAACTGAAGGTCCAGATACATCTCTCAGGTTCTGTTAGGGCTTTGCTGGATTTTTTTTTACCCATTTCTAAAGGTTATCACTTTCAGATACTGTTCATGTGCTGATAGTTTTTCTTTTTTTTTTTTAAGAACACACTGCCAAGATGTGGCAGGTTTTTGGCTAATAGCTCTTTGGGAATCATCTTGTTGGTACAAAATATTTTTTGCCTGTAAAACTTGTTATCTTTGTCATTTTTTTGTAGATTCAACTCAAAAATTGCGATTTTTCTAACAGGCTGTTGGTAACAAAGTGCCTAAAGATACAATTTAAAATTGGTTCTTTGCCAAGTTATCTTTTATGTGTAGACAACGCTGGTTCATCCCTTGAGTTTGGGTGCCTTTTTTATGCTTGAATGATTCATAGGTCAGTGTTTAGAGGCTTAATATACAAAAAAAAGAAAATTCCTCTGAAAATGGTCAGAAGCAAAATGAGAGGGTAGCTCAAAACTTTTCCATAGGATAGATAGAAATAATGGTGGATGCTCTTATTAAACATGGTTAAAGTTTTAAATAATGACGGCAGCTCGTCCAAGTAATCCCGCTCAGGCTTCAAACTAATCTAAACAGATGCTTCAGATAATTTTTATTTGTGATAGCTCTCTACTCACTACCTTGTCAGAACCTGGCTCATTACCCACAGTGTAACTGGAGCGCCAGCAGTTCAGTTTGTTAAACCAACATGGCTAATAATGTTGTGGGTTTATAGTTGACGAGCCAGCTAGAGAGGTCAATTAAGCTCACTCCTTTCTAACATCATCCTTACAGATGTTTATATTAAGCTTGTGGCTGAATTTAATTTAATTTCTGCTACAGTTTTACACGTAGCCATGGTTTTCTCCTCATATCTCACTCACCTCATAGGTGTGCTCGAGCCTGTAGACCGCAACAGAATTGATGGCACTGAGCACCTCCAGCACACCATTGAAGTTGTTGAGCTCCTGGAAAACCTGCAGAATCTCTATGACCCGTGTAAACACTGCCACCCTCTCTTCCAGGTTCATTGTCTCTACAATACACCTGAAATACACCGACACAAACATAGTTAGAGAAAATGGGACCTGAAAATCAATGCTGTATTTTCTTATAGGTGAAGTGACTCACTTTTCAAACCAGAGAGTGAGGTTAGTGGTGTGGCGAATCATGCGGAGCAAGTTTGGAGAGTGCTTCTCTTTGTCCTCTTTGGTCCAGACGCTGCCGACCAGCTCAGACGGCCGAACAGCTCTGCGGAAGAAGAATGTTTTTATTTTTTTATGTAAAGAATCTGATTGCTACACTTACACTTTGACTTAAACTGATACTTCCACTTCTGTGCGTATCAGTGTCTAACCTGTAGAGCTCAGACTCAATCAGTGTCAGCTGGCGTGCAATCTCTATGGGGTGAAGGGTCATGAGGTCAAATGACTCCAGTTGGCCGGTTCTGCAGATGTGCCACTCGATGGGCGGAGGTGAGCTCTCAAAAGTGATGCTGGGACTGACACCGTTAGTCTGAGGCTGCATCTTTCTCCTGATGATCTTATTAATGGACTCCACCCATTTTCTCATGGACTTCCCTGAAAAGAAAATATTCAAAAATATGCAATATCACCGTATTCATGTTACATAGGTAATATTACACTAGAGAGTACATCAAGAAGCTCTGAGGCTTTGCTCACATCCACATTTTGCTTGTATGGCTCATATACCATTTTATTAAAGCAGTGCGAGCACTTGGACACATTTGTACACATCAGTGAAGTGGGCTTCTTCAAGCAATAAACTATATTTAAGTCAGGGACAGGACAAGAGAGTCAGTGAAGGCACCAATTTTTCTGATAAAGATCCTGTGGAGTCAAATCAGGCTTCTAGATTAATGTGCAAAAAAACAAAACAAAAAACAAAAAGCAAACAGATTCTATCTTTGATCATTTTCTATGAACAACTTGGGACATTAAACTGTGTCTGCTCTTTTAATTACTGTGGTTTGGTGTTGATGCTAATATAAATACTCGTTCAAACACTCATGATAGAAACTGGCAATCAACCACAGCGTTATTGTCACAGGCTAAAGGCTGAAACTTCATTAAGGGGGCATTTCACTGGCTGACTGGCCAGATTGCACCTGATACATGATTGGCTGTGTTGGGCAGGGGGTTTGCCCTCATAGCTGAGAGGTTTGCTGGATGAGGATTTGGAGCAAAATGGTTTGCTGTTTATTTGCAGTTTATGCATCAAAAACTGCTCACTGAGGTACACTTTTTAGATATAGTTCTGATAGACATTTAAGGCAGTTAAGATAAACACTGGAAATATTGCAAAGTTCAGGTGTTCTTCTTGGGAAGTCTATCTTTGGTCAGGCGTTTCCTGTGCTGCGTCACATATTTGTTTATGGAAGCATTTTTATGACTGACCTCGCAGTTGAATTTTGGTGGTGAAGTACTCTTCTAATCGACTTCTAAGCGCTGCATCGTTCTCAAAGTCATAGAAATGATGTTCAACCCACTGACGGAAAACATTGAGAACTCTGTGAGGATTAAAAAAGATAAAAGTAGTTAGAGTTAATTCATTATTATAGTGTCACACGTTTATTGGGACACTATGCATAAAGGAAAATAAACTTTGCAAAATAAACTTTAATGCTCTAATTTTATTTAGGATGTCAAAGAAATCTAGAAGCTTATTACTAGTTGACAGACTATTAGAAAACAGAAGTCATAAATGAGCAGTTTTATTGTTTGGTGAAAATAGAAACCGGACTGATATTTCAAAAGGAAAATAGTAATGTCTAAAGAGGGATGGCTGTTCTAGGAGTGCCTGTTTTAAAATAAACAGTGGGACCACATTTAAGTGCTTAAAGACCACCCAAACTTTTGTCCTGCATGTATACTCAAACAGCCTCAAGGCCAAGTTTAAGACAGACACTCAAAAAATGTTAAACTCTTTCTCCGAGTTTCACATAATACCATCAGAGGACTTGAATTTCACAAGGTGAAATTAAACTGTCCACTCATGTTTTCATTGTTTCTGTGACTAACATTAACAGAATTTACACCAGCATGTCTAACATCAAGAAGCTCTCAGTTTTTAAATGGTACAAAATTAGAGCAGACACTGCTGCTCCTTATAAGGCTACACAGTCTAATGCAAAACTAATTCTGCAGCATGGTGAGAACATTCAGGCCCTTAACGGGAGAGCATAAAATGGGAGAACACCAACAGAGATGAACAGACACTCTTTTATGGCATGTAACAAAAAATACAGATAGCTCAGCTGGCCCAATTCCAGCTATGAATTAAGCTAGAAGACAACTTGGCGAAGAACCAATTTTAAAATATAAAAATAAAATTGTATTTTGCACCAACAAGTTCTGTGTTGAAGAATAAAGGTGATCAAACTTTTTGCCTCGTTTACTGTATTTCCATTTATGTTTCAACAAATCTCTGCACCCATTTCCCATGAAAAATCTAAAGAAATAAGGGGTGGCTTAAGACTTTTGCACAGTATATTATTTCTTTCAGTGTTCGTCTTTTTACTTTCATTCAAATAAACACTAACCCACACATGAGCAAAATGTTACCTGAGCTGGACCGGCTGCACGTATTCCTTTCGGAACCTCTGGAGATGGGCCACCATTGGATGATCGCTGGTCATCAGTATCTGTTTGTCCTCCTCTGTTGGTTCTGGATCAGGAATCTCAAGCCTGAGAAAAACAATGTTTCCAGTGTCCTGATGTCAGTTATAGTTGAGCTAAGTGACAAATTATAGCAATCGAATTACTGCATTCAAGGAAAGGAGTTGTTTTCTTACTGTACCTGTCTATCAGCAGGCTCAGAAGCTCCTGTGGTTTGCAGAATGATCGGTATGTGGTAAGAAATGTGCGGACAAAGTTGGGATCTAGAAACAGATTAAACAGATAACGTAAAGGAAACTGGAATTGGAAATGTTTATATCAACTAATAGAACTTTTGCAGCGGCTTACCAGCATACATGTGGTAGGTGAGCCTCTCTATGAGCTTGTCCACTGTGCCGGCCTTAATGATGGGGATACCCGTTTTGCTCTGCACTTTGTCCTCAAATACTATATTCTCCTCAGAGTCCTGTACTGCAAAACGGTAAACCTCTGGGGAGGGCAGTTTTAGAGGCTGTGCCTGTTCCTCTTGCTGCAGCTCCACGTCCAACATGCGATCCAAAGTAGACCGGTATTGCAGAGTCACCAGTGCTGCCATCCACGCTTCCTTCTCCTCTGCTGTCCGAGCACAGAAAACTGCACAGTTTTCATCTTTGCCTACCAGTTCAAAGGCATTCCGCAGCTCTGGCGAGTCCTCACGGTCCATAATGCGGACCTTTCTCAGAACAAACTTCTCTTTCAGGCGGTACTCCGCCCCACTGCCCGCCCCTGGGAGCCGTGAACTCTGATTGGCCTTACAACTGATCATCAGGCCATCAAAAAGGAAGTTGTGTCTCTCATGTTTAGCACCTGCTCGTATAAGCGGGCCCTCCAAGATGAACTCGCTGCAACACTGACCGATATCTTTCCCCTCCCAGCCGTCGATGCTTTTCTGGATCTCATTCATGCGCTTGATGGCGAGTTGTTTGCTACGAATCTGCCTGCTGTACAGACGATACATGGGCTCACTGTGCGGAGGAGTAAAATTTAGTCAGAAAGCACCAAGGCTCAGTGCACAAGTTTTAAAATTCTTAACCACTGAACTATTACTAGATAAACATATGCATGAACCACTGGATTTATTAACTAAATTGCTTTGTTACATTTACATTTAATGCCATGTAGATAAGTAGCTTTGTCATTGTACAAAAGAGTACAATGAAATTTCATAGGATTAGATGTTATTTGATCAATATGAAGAAAACAAAATAAACGTATTTCTTATCAACAGTGTTCTGTAATCTAAGGAGGAGGTGTACCCAGGTTTACGTCGAGGCTGGTGTTTGGCATAAATTCGCTCCATACTAGACTGAAGGTTAAGCAGAGCTGTGATCGCCTGTTTCAGACATTCTCTGTCATCTTGGTCTTCGCTGCGCTCTTGAAGTTGCTGTAAAAGTGTCAGCAAAACACAACAGAAATATTCATAATCACATAATATCAACATCTTCTGTCTTAACAAGACAAGCACAGGTGTATCTGATAACACCAGTGGCTTGATGAATGGCTTACTAGGACAATTAATTGAACTGATTGAGTTATTTTAATCATTAGAGCATTATTGCTGAGCAGTAGGTATGGCTTTAATGTTGCTCAATGATGAGTCAGTCTGTACTATTTATGGCCATGACCTATCCCAGACCAACATGTTAGACAATGCTCAGCCAATCAGAAGTTGGCATCACAGGCTAATCAATAAGGGTGCATCCTAGAACTGATGTTACTATAAACAGACTGGGTCTTTACCTAGAAATTTATGACACTCAACCTACATTAACTCTACACTGTCACCATAATTGTCACATGTCAAAAACAGCAAATATGTTAATGTCATGCAGTTAGCATTCACAAACCTCAATATCCATCCAGGATACTTATCATTAACAATAAATCAGGGATGTGGTGACAAATTTGAATAAAGTAAAAAAGTAAAATATTAGGACAAACCTGCAGTAGCTCAAAGTAGTGCATACAGTGGTACACCGGGACCATCATCAGCTGGGGAAGGATATATTGAACAGCTTCTTTAAAGCCATCTGCAATTGACTGGAGAAACCAAGAGGAAAAAAAAAAAAAAAAAAAAAAAAGAACTGTTACCAATGATGACATGAATACATTTGACCAACCAACGTGACAGCAAATTTTGCTACTTGTGTACAAAATAAGTCTTTTTTTCCCACCTACAAAGCATTTAACCCAGTAAAAACATTTCAAAACAAAATCAAACATTCCATCTAGATCAAAGCATTCAGAAAAATAATATCCATTTATGGAAAAGTCACAGAGAGCTTTCACTTTCACTTCAGAGTAAGTGTTTATATTCCAGTTATCCAAACCACCACATAAGTTGTTGGATGTGTTTAGACGTGTCTAAAGCTTGCCTTCCCAAGTAGAGGCCAGTGTACAAGTGTACGTAGTCATAGTCATGTCAACTTAAATGATTTTAAAAAAAAAAGAAAGAAAAAAAGCAAAATCATAAGTGACAGAAAATGTTGGCCCTTACTAAAAACAAAAAAAAAAACCACAGTCAACAAAGACAGTTAAAATGGGTGTATTTGAGTCTATTAATGTGAAATTTAGACTAGACAAGAGGGTACAGGGTGACCAGTGGGAACAAGAAGCAGTTGATCAAGTAAGGCAGCAGAGGTAACTGGAGAGGGGGCCGTCATAGTATCCTTTTAAATCTCCTGTTCCCCAGATAGATGACTCAGAATCAATAAGTTCGTACTCAGACTCCACTGAAGCGACCACAGTGTCTGCATGCGAGGAAGAAGCCTGAGGAGGAGGAGGAGGATGATGATGATGATGAGGGTCGTGTGCATTAGAGAAAGGCATCAGCTGCCTGATGCACCCTGATGGACAGCAAGGGAACAATGATCCAAGTTTAAAATCATATTATTGATACGTCAGCATCCTGACGGTTTGCAAAGTGTATACGTGCTTTTCGTCATAGTTTTGAGTCTTATCATGGTTTTAACATGAGACACCCAGGTATTTATATCATGTTTGTCACCTGTGCACTGGTGTGTCCTGATTCCTGAACATGTACTCCACTTATTTCTGTCCCAACTGGCTGCATTCACACAATCATCATCCAAAAAAAAAAAAAAAAAAAAAAAAAAAGACAAATAGACTTTGTTAATTGAAATTGATTTATGTTTTACTGACTACTACATAACTGAATCTGATGTCATCAGAAATCTGGATAAGGTGTTTACGTGCCACAGGATCCTGCTTTCCACTGAAGCAATGCAGCTATGCAGGTATCACAAAACCAGAATGTGAAACCAGGATTTTCATGCACAGCATATAATCCCCAAAACTCAAAGAAAAATAGTAAACTAATGCTGATCTATATGCTTTTCCACCTGGTGAAAATACTGATGTTATCATCTTTAAATAAAGCAAAGCTGGCTTTGCATTACTAATAATAATTTAAACTTAGAAATTCTCTTCCTTTAATCGTACACCTCTAAACGGGTGTGCATCATTTTCATGTGGAAACTAAGTGCAGCTTAGTTTCCACATGAAATGTGCTTTGGGCCACCGACCCTCCTCCTCCCCAGGAGAAAAATGTCCCGCAGTGTGGCTGGCTGTTCTATTTTTAAAAAGACGATGTAATTTACCCACAATAGCAGACGCTGCAGAGTGCAGGGGCTGAGTGCTCGACAGACGCATCTCGCTGACAGAGAGGAGGGGCAGAAAGTCAAGAAGGGTGGAACGAGAAAGATGAAGCACTTGCAATGAGACAAAAGCTGAAGAGGAAGAGCAGAGGACCAATGAGGCCACTGCCACAGCTTTAATCCAAGGGACAGCAAACACAGAAATGTGTGTTATAACAGGTGTTCTGGATCAAAAATGTCCACATAATTTACCGTGCTGGATGAGCAAGGTAGAGAAAAGATGAGATGAGTCATTGGTTGGTTGAGAAACGACATTACATCATCAGTGGCCCCAGTAGGACCACAAATGATCAACAGACACACAAGCACTGTACACTCGAACAAAGTGGATTTGCAAGATATCGTTTTCGATCAGATGCAGTAAAAGCTGAAACAATTAGTCAATGAATTTCTAAGCTGTTTTGCTGACAGAAAAACACTACCATTCCTCATTTCTTTATATTTGCTTTTTTATATTTTGCTTGTGCAATAGTTTTCCAGGCTTTCTGAAGAGCTTTCAGGGTTTTTTTTTTTTTGACATTGGCTGCTTTTTCACTAATTTTCAGCCCAGACCTTGCACCTGACCATTTTCAAAAAGGAATTTTCATTCAAGCATTAAAAAAAAAAAAAAAAAAAAAAAAAAAAAAAAAGGCACCTAACTCAAGGAATAAACAGACAACTCGGCAAAGAACCAATTTTAAATTGTATCTTTAGGCATTTTGTTACTAGCAGCCTGTCACAAAAACGTGTTCCCATTTCTTTAGTTGAATCCACAAAAAAAAAGCCAACAATAAAAAAACATTTTTGACAAGCATAAAATAGTATTTTTGCACCAACAAGGCTCACAAAGAGCTGGTGTGGTGGTTATCACTGTTGCCTCGCAGCAACAAGGTCCTGGTTTGAATCCACCTTGGAATGGGCCTTTCAGTGTTGAGTTTTCTTTGGATACTCCGGTTTCCTCCCACAGTCCAAAGACATGCAGTTAGTGAGGTTAGGTTAACTGGTGATTCAAAATTGCCCATAGTGTGAATGTGAGTGCGAATGGTTGTCTCCCTGTGTTAGCCCTGTGACAGGCTAGCAACCTGTCCAGGGTGTACCCTGTCTCTGGCCCTATGACAGCTAGGATAGGTTCCAGAACAAAAGGCAGCCAACATCCAAAGAAGAGCTTTGAATGTCCTTCAACAAGCCTGGAGAACTATTCCTGAAGACTACTTAAAGAAACTACAAGAAAGCAGCCTAAGAGAGTTCAGGCTGTGCTGAAGAATAAAAGGTGGTCATTCCAAATATTGAATTTCAAGATCATTAGAATTGTACAAACTCTGTTTTTGCCTTATATCCTGTATATTTGCACAACAAATAACAAAATATTAAAAAAAAAAAAAAATGAGAGGTGACGCAAGAACTGTGCAAAAATAAATAAATAAATAAAAAAGGGAGCATGTCTTCATCCTCATGGAAAAGCTGAAACTGGACAAACTTTATTTTTAGTATAAATGCCAAAAAAAGATTCTGAACATAGTTGCCATTTTCTGTTGACTGAACTGATTGATACTTTCAGTTCTTACAAATGTAAATCAGTATAAGCAATCAGGCGACAACGCTATTTTCAGGTATGTGCTGCTGGGTTGGCTTGTGAAATCATGCATTGTGTGTGTGTGTGTGTGTGTGTGTGTGTGTGTGTGTGTGTGTGTGTGTGTGTGTGTGTGTGTGTGTGTGTGTGTTTTTTAATGAATGGTGTTATCAATACGGTGCACAACAAAGCCATATTTTTAACTCCAGTGCCCTTTTCCTCACTCTCATACAATAAGTATATGAAAATAAACACCGGGTGTGAGTTATCAGAGGTCAGTGCCAGCACTGTTGATCTAACTGGGGTTAGAATTGTGGTTCACGAGTAAACACAGCAAGGCCTCAATCTGAGGTACAGCAAGGCGGCAGGGTACTCACTCAGCCAGACTGAGATACAAATGAGGACTATAGGTAGATGATTTGTTACAAATAGAAATACGAGTTGAACAAAACGGGATGTTTGTGTTGAAAATCTTAAAAAGAAAGCAGAAAATAGCCTCAAACTGAAGGTGCTGTTACAGTTAGTTTGGAGCTCTGATGCTGCTTCATGTGAACACCCGACCTCACTGGTCTTTGGCCTGAGAAAACACCAGAAAATATTTCATCTTCAAAGGCTGCCAAGCTGCACCCCACTGAGCATAATTCAATGCTATTCTTGTGAGGAATGTCCAAATACAACAATGCAGCAGCAGTGAATAAACTGTACACAGGACGCTGGATATGTCATGACATGCACTCAGCGATATTAGGAGGAATTTCACCTGGAATGCAGGCTGACTTCAAAGAGGAACGGGAACATATACTGAAACACTGTTTTCTGAATGTAAACTCATAATGACCTACTTGCACCTTTATATTAATATTACACATTTTTTTCTTTTTTAATTTAATGGCAGTTTTCAATTTATGAGATTTATATTTGGCAATTTTTTTTATTTTTTATTATCAGTTATAATAGCTGTAAGTGAATTCTCAATCCTAGAGCATGATAATTAAGAGTCTCAAAGTGAATAACACTCAAATACAAAATACAACCACAGTTCCTAAAATGTTGGGACACTGTGGAAAAGGTAAATAAAAGAATGCAATGATTTGCATATCTCACACACCCTTATTTTGTACAAAGAACAACACAGAAACATATCAAATGGTACATTTTCTGTTTAAACTGAGTTGCTGGACTTTCAGCACTGATGGGGCCTTTCCAGATGTGCAAGCTGCCAATTCCATAGGCACTAATGCAACCCCATACCATCAGAGATGCAGGCTTTTGAACTGAGCGCTGATATTATTCAGATGGATGCTCTCCTCCTTAGTCTGGAGGATATAGCGTCCATGTTTTTTGTTTTTTCGTTTTTCAAATTTCGATACTTCTGACCACGGAACAGTTTTCTAATTTGCCTCAATCCATTTTAAATGAGCTTTGGTCCAGTGAAAGCGGAAAAGCTTCTGGATCATGTTCACATATGGCTTTTTTTCTTTTCACGATAGAGATTTAACCTGTATTTGTGGATGGCACAGTGAACTGTGTTCACCCACAGTGAATTCTGGGAGTGAGAGATTTCCATGACAGAATTATGCCTGTTTTTAATGTAGTGCCACCTGAGGGACTGAAGATCAAGGGCATATCCCTTGCATGTGAAGAATCCCCCAGATTCTCTGAATCTTTTAATATTATGTCCTGCAGATGATTACAATTTTGCACTGAGGAACATTATTCTGAAATTGTTCAAAATTTGTACCTTTTTTTTTTTTTTTTTTAATAGATTGATGAATATCTGGATATCTTTAGAAACTGTGTGGCATCACCTCTGAGAAACGCTGCCTCTGAGGTTTTTTTTTTTTTTTTTTTTTTTTTTTTTACACACACCCGATCCTGTTGCCAATGAACCTAATCAGTTGCAAAATGTTCTTCCAGCTGTTTCTTTTTGTAATATCACTTACTTTTCCGTTCAAACCTTTTTGACACATGTTGCTGCTGTTGAATTCAAAATCAGCTAATATTTTTCATAAAATCGTAAAATGTCTCAGCTTAAACATTTGATATGATTTCTATGTTCTACTGTGAATAAAATATGGATTTATAAGGTTTGCAGATCATTGCATTCTGTTTTTATTTACATTTCAAACAGTGTCCCACCTTTTTTGGAAGTGGTTATCATGTTCCCAAGTTCCAATCAAACATCTCACCTGGAAGTAGAGGCAAACTGTTGGTCGCGCCATCAGGTTGTTGAAATGTGAATGAAATTTCCCACTGAGAATATCCTGAGACAGGGTCTCGTAGGGATCGAATGCCTGCTCCTGCACACACATCCAGAATAATCCAAAAGTTAACAGTGGCAAAAAACCCATCACAAAGATGGTGGTGTATCCGAGACACCAGTTCATTCTACATCACAGCTGTAAGTTACAGGAAGTAGTTAAAGAAATAATAAATTAACAGTAATTAGTGTTTTTACACTTACAAACAGGTTTTATGTAAAAGGTTTTTTAGTTAATATGCCCTAGAAAAAGGCCCTCAATAAATTCCCTCTTTTCCAGCCATTCTGTTGTTGATTTTCACACGTGTTTCAGCTCACTGTTTGTCACCCACCCTCTGCTAAAGCTTCAGGTTATGAACAGCTGCATCAACATCCTCCTTTAAAATTTTAATATCATTTTTAATCCATTATTCCCCCAATGACTGCAAGATGTACAAGCCCTAATGTAACAGAGCAGCCCGAACCATGATTTTACCAGCATATTTTATATCATTCTAGATGAGGTTTTGGTGTTAGTGTGCAGTCTTTTTTCCTCTTCAGTGATAGCACTGTGGTTTTCAGAGGTGTGATGGTAACTCCACCCAGAAGCATGGTGGTAAAGCACATTTCAAGTTGCTTTCTCAAGAAACCAATCTGAAACTTGCCTTCTTGAGAAGAGCAGATTTTGCCAGTAAGCAGACCATATTCTTTATTCAAGCTGAAATTTCAGAAGTGATGCACTCATACTATCATGCTGGTTTAGAATGAATGCAACTCCAAACCATACATCACATTTTTTTTTAACAATCACATGCCAACCCAACACAAAACCAAACAAATACTAAAATAAATTTCAGTGCAATTTATTGTGTACACTCGGTGATTCAAGTATTTCCCCATTCATACTAACTCAGAAAAACATTTGGCATTGCATTATGAACTCATACCTCTGCTAGATCTTCAAAGCAGCTGCCCACCAATGGATGAGGGCTGCCATCGGCAGTCATCTCAACAGCATCCTCAATCAGCCCAAGCAGCTTAACTGTCAACTCGTGGATGTCTAGGATGTTACTGAAGATCACCTCCACGTCCTGCAATAGCAAGACAACGAGCAGCTACAGGTAAGTGTAGGCAGTTGATTTTTTTTTTTTAATTACCCAATTTGCCTGCTCACCAACCAAATCTCAAAGTTACTTTAAATGTGATTGACTGCTGTGACTGAGGATCTTTATCCTGCAATGCTGAAACCACAGAGATGACTGAACTTTTTATTTATTTTTGGTACAAGTCTCATTAAGGGGTCCACATGACAAGGTTGTGCAGTATGGCAACATATGGATTGGGCATAAAGAATGAGGGGAAAGGGACAATGTTAATAGGTGCTATACGTGACATTAAGAACCACTGGATGTCACACTAGAGCACCTTTATCTTAGACCAAAACAAAGACGCATGTCAGCCACACTTCTCTCCTCCTTCCTTTTGTGTCTCATTTAAAACCAGAAGACCTGTTTACATGGGAGAAAAAAAAAGCCACAACCATCAACCCACACTAGCACTGAAAATATATAAATGACTGTGATATAATAAACCCTTCTATGCTGCCTTTTCCTGTCAACTTTTTTTTAATTTATCCAGACCAAAAAAAAAAATAAATTTCAGCCTGTGTAGATGTTTGTAGGTGATGTCTCAGCTTGATTAATGCTTGCTGTTCAGCTTTTAATGCACCCACAGTAACAAACCAGAATGTGGTAAATTCTAGTAACATTACTTTTACTTCAATGCTGAGCGGATAGAGCGAGTTATCTACTAGCTGGTGGTTCAGTCCCCAGCTCCCCTAGCTCTGCATGGAGCAAGATGCTCAATTCTGAGTACATCAGAGTGTGAGTGCATGTGTGAATGTTAGGAAGCACTTAGGTATAGAAAAAAAGCACTTGTATAAATGTGTATGTAAATGGGTGAAAGAAGCTTGTAGTGGAAAGGGCTTTTAGTTTGAATGTGTTTGTTTTGCTGTGACACACATCTTCAAGGTGGCTGAATCAGTAGGCCAGAGTGCAATAAAGTAACAGCATTTAGTGGCAGTGACAACTCCTAGATGCAATTAAGATGGACACAATGTGTGCCAAAAATCATACTCTGACATGACAGCACATATTTATATTTCAGTCATTATGACTTAGAATTTTGTGTGCTCTACAGTAACTGGCTCATTTTCCCTAAGAAAATAATAGCTAAGAACCCTAAAACAGCATATTGTGATTGCTGACAGCTCAAGCCCGAATAGAAGTTCAGCCCTGTCATTATTTGACCATAACACTTTCTTGACATCTCGGAGTAACTTCAAATTGTGCTGTGTTTCAACAGACATAATTGAGGTTATTCTGGCAGGGGCTGGTGAGGCTGTTCCTGTCTCAACATAATTGCATGTTCCGCATTCCACTGGGCCTCACAAAGTTTAATCCTCCTCACCCAAATGATACCACAAATTACCCAACCCAAAATATGCAAAGCCACAGCGACCCATTAAACTCTACTTTCCACTTGGTTCCTCTCAAACAGTAAATACATTGTTTAATTCCTTCCCTTACCTACATGTTTCCTCCTCCACCACTTTTGTTTTTTTTTTTTTTCCTTTTTCAGGGAATTTAGAGCACTTAAAAACACACCTGAGTTGCTCCTTAGGGGGATAGAGCGGGTTGTCTACTAGCTGGTGGTTCATGCCCCAACCCCCCCTAGTTCTGCATGTCAAAGTATCCTGGAGCAAGATGCTGAATTTTGAGTACCTTGGAGTGGGAGTGTGTGCGTGTTTGTGTGTGAATGTTAGGAAGCACTTGGGCATAGTAAAAAAGCACTTGTATAAATGTGCATGTAAATGGGTGAATGAAGCTTGTAGTGGAAAGTGCTTTGAGTGCTCAAACTGAATAGAAAAGCACTATACAACTACAGTCCATTTACATTACATATTATATTATTAGTATTTTTCTCATTCCCAGGATTTGTTTCTCACTATGGGATGCACCTCTCTGCGTATTCCTCAGAAGCATTTATCTCGCCTGATTGGCTAGTGGTCGCAACAACCATATCGGGCAGAACCACCCACCCTTATGTAGCTTGCATTACTACACAGTCATGATTCAAACACCTCTTCTCACTTCAGAGCACTGGAATATAGGGTAGCTAGCTTTACTATCCATAAGCAGGAGTGTTTAGCCAACTTCTCAATCACTGGGTGCTAGCTGCCTTTTTGACTCACCTCATCCTAAGCACAAGTCTTCACACCATTTAGCTGTGCAGTAAGGTGGTTTCTTTGTAAAACTGAGCACTGAACTAAAGCTATATTTTGTTGTAACACACACACACACACACACACACACACACACACACACACACACACACACACACAGTTGTGGCTGCAAAGAAAACGCGGTTCTCTTTGCGTGATCAAAGCTCACAAGGAGTCTCTGCAGGAAATCAATTTAAAGCATCTGTGTCTGATGACAATATTGCTGCTGGCTTCAGCCTCTGCTAAGTGTGTCAGTGACATTTATACACTTTCAGCATACCCTTCAAACAATCAGTTTGCCCCCAGGCAGGTCAGGGTGTCACAGAAGCCCAACCTGGTGTTTGAGGTAGTTGGTTCACGTGTGCCTCTTATCTTGACAGCATTTTCCCCGTCTCCCTTTTTGTTCATCTGAAGAACAAAGGTTACACATGCTGTGTCCTGTTTGTGTTTTGCATGCTTATTTGGGAGTTTTCTAAAAAGTGACCAGCTTTTCGGTTCCTGAACTGCCTCTCATGCAGGCCAATCACTGAGCAACAGCTCTCACAATAGACTGTGGAGGCAACCTCTTGGGTATACGAGTCAGGGACTGCAAGAGGCAGGAGGCCTGTGAGCTCACTCCACTCCTGTTTAAGGGGGGGGTGGGGTGTTAATCCAGGACGTCTGTGCAGAAGCAAGCTGGTCCTCACTTTGGTCTGGTTCTACAGACTGAACATCTCTGCTCCAAGTGTAGCCCAAGCAGTACTAAACTCTGGGTCGTAACTTGGATAAGGGGGTTACTTGCTAACTGAAGACTCCATAGACACTGAAATTAATGCTAGGTATGACAACTTTAGGTTACTTGCGTAAGACTGAAAGGTTGAAGAAGAGTTTTTACCCACAAGCCATCCGTCTGCTCAACTCTGAGCCCTAACTGGACTATCATTGCACAATGTAAATATTATAATTTATAACCTATAATTCCACGTAAAAGTGTGTATAGTGTATAGTATATAGAGTATAGTGTGAATTACTTATTCTTATTTTTATTTTTATTCTTCTTATTTATATGTGTGTATATATATGGTTGCAGGTACAAAATACATTTCACTGTGCATTGTACTGTGTATAACTGTGCATGTGATGAATAAACACTATCTTATCTTATCCCCCTGTTCTCAGAGTAGCATGAGTGAGAGGTCTTACCAGACAGTCCTTCTTGCTGGGGTGTAGCAGGAAGAGGTCCTTAACTTGAGTAAGGACTGTATAGTAGTGCAAGCTGCTAAAGAGTGGGTGGTTATACAGTACCTGATGTGGTCGTTGCGATCCCCAGCCAACCAAGAATGGTGTAATGTGACAAACGTTTCTGAGAAATACGCAGGGAAGCACATCCCACAGTGAGACATGTCACTCATGGAACTCTGAGAATCAAGGTTACACAAGGAACCTAAAAGTTTCTCATTTTTCTGAAAAGGATATGAAATGCTATTTAATGACAGTTTACTGAGTAAGAGGGAGGAGACAAATCCTTTTCGGGTTGCGTCAGGAAGGGTATCTGGTGTAAAAACTGCTAAATCAACCAGCGGTGGCAATCCCTTGTGACTAAGGGAGCAGCTGAACGTAGCCTTACTGTAGGAATCAGAGAGCATGGGTCATAGCTCAGGTGATGAACAGGAGCCCTAACCTTTTAAGGCTGAACTTAATGACATGCACCTGTATGCTGTAATATTGCTATTCACTGACAAAACTCTATCATGATAATAAAGTATTGCCAGAGAGGTAATGATTTATACATTCTGACACATCATACTGCAAGCAAAGCAATATTTATAGTTTTCTTTTAAAATAAGCCATACTAGAAGACATAAATCCACTTACACAAAAGTGAAGCTGACTCTGACATAAAGTACTGTAAAATCTGTTTGGGTAATTCACACAGCTGCATTATGCTGATTAACAGTTAGTCAATTACAGAGTTTCAATTGTAATCTTTTGATACTCTTAAGGCAGATTTGGCTGAAATGTCTTTGATGAAAACCTGACTGTTTTAGTTGATTAAAAACATTTTCAGAACATAAAAAAAATGTGTGCAAATAAGAATCACAAGCCTCATTCTTTTTTGGTCAAACTGAGAAATAACCAATGTTGAAAAATGGGTACATATTTTATTTCAAGTTCCTCACCTCATTTGTGAAAATTTTGGCATGAAGGAAGTGACTGCGGAACACTTTGACAATGAGGTCCAGCTCTCGCAGGTACTGCCGCTCCTCTGCGATTTCAAGCCTCACCAGGTCATCATACGTGAGCTCCCCGGAGGACAGGGGCTCCTCTGCGCCCTGCGACATCAACCCAATATCCTCCTCTTGGTCAAACATGTCCATCAACACCTGGAAACAGGCAGCAGTGATAACCAGTCAGAGCCAATCAAAAGAAATTGTTCCCTTCTAATGATGTTTGACAACTTGAGCTTCTCACTTTGTCTGCACACATGGACACTTTGATGTCCTGCTGAGTGATTTCAAAGTGACGAATGTTGCCAACATAGTTGCCTGCCAGTTTCAGTATATCTGCTGATATGTATTCAAGCACTGCCACAATGTATAGGGAAACATGGTAGTCCACTTTGTAGCCCAAAACTTCCTGTTGAAAGAAAAGGGAAAAAAACAGAAAGAACATTAACAGCTGTTCAAAATCATTTGGAGATCATATCAGGGACAATTAGTCCAAACATGCTGTGAAAAAGTAAACTGAAGAGGGTTGGAAAATTTTCCATCAACAAACTGTCTTATAAGAAAGTGAACACTGCTGAGGCTGAGCAGGATAGTGGGCTTTTTAAGCATCTTTACCTTGAGCAATGGGTGTATCTTATCCACAGGAAGAAGTAAAGGGTGTCTTCTCCTGCGTTTCTCAATGGCTGACTGGGCGTCTGCGATTGCCCACTTATCTATAGGATGGGGGAAAGTTTTCTGGACACGTTCCTGATATAAGAGGAAAGGGAAGGTTATTTTTCTCATCTAGAATATGAGTACAAAGCATTAAGATGAATGAACCTGTAGTAGAATAAAGTGAGTTTGTTTGAAACTCTTCTGCTGAATCATACGTTTCTTGATTGGAAAATGCTGGGACACCCAGTGGGAAAAAAATTGATCAGGTTGTGTTTTACTGTGGTACTTCACCCCCCCACCCAATTTTATATGTCATTGGTTTTCTATTTAGAATAGAAATACTAGGCGAGAATGTAAATGACTTACCTCTACATCTTGTACAGTGCGAGGCTGGGCCACACACAGCATGTTGAGAAGCTGCAAGATCAGCTCCTCAATATACTGGAGGGCATCCTCCTTTGCTGTCAGGTTCGGATGGACCTGCTTCTGTACCTGAATGTTACAGAAAAACAAATGATTAGCAGATATGGTAATAACTCCTCATTTACTAAAACCTGGAATTAAATTATTATTAAGTTTTATTTGGGTTTTTATTTGGTAGGACACACAAAAAAGTTTCTGACACTGTTGACATGATGTAAACTGAAACTGCATAATATGTGAAAGTGATGTTAACATCTGGTATGATGCAGCTCAGTTGAGCTCACACACATCAGCCAACAGCTACAGTGACTGACTGAACATAAACACCTTTTCTTGGGGTTAACAAGGTGATTTTTCACATTTTAGCCCACACACTAAATACACTACTTCATTTTCCTTTAACAACAATTTGAATATGGTGGAAGAACCAAATATTTTCTTTATAAATCACTTAACACTGAACCAATCTGGATAAGTTGGAGTTAGCAGGTTCTGCTCGCTGCTGGTGCTGGCATTGAGGCAAGGCACTCTGGTGTAAGCATAATCATCATATCCTGTGTTACTTTCTAAAATCCCACACCCTAAATTGAGGTTTATACCTATAATATACCTACATTCATCCAATCAACTGATTTCATTTGGGGAGAATAGCCACCCCTGCCAATCTTATAAAACCACTATTGACTATGAGCTCATGCACACCGAGTAGAGTGACATCATAGCAGGAGGTGAGTGTTTAGAGGCCACCTGGTTTTAAAAAAAAAGTTTATATTTCTAAAGAATGTGGTTGAGGTTTAATTTATTAATTTCTTCCTCTGGCTCTGGAGGTATAGGTTCAAGACTGCAGCCCTCTACAGATCCATATTTGGTAAGCAATACCAAAAGAATAATCTTTATTTGTTATTTACCATGAGTGTCAACTCCAGATATTTGTTTTACTATGCACTGAAAGATACGAGACAAAATGACTACCTTTAAGGTTAGCAACCAATCTAAAAACATACCACTGATTAGGCTATAGCACACAAATCCACAAGATTCCTATTAAAATCAGGAATGAGCAATCCAACACATGAAATCCCTCTCCTAAAGGTGCAGCCAGCCTGACAGAAGGTGCAATTTTACACACTGACAGTAGAGAAGGTGTGGCTGCATCAGGTCTGCAAGTGGAAAGAGAGCACCCCCCCCCCCCACACACACACACACCCCCAAAACTACCCTCCAGCTTCCCAAAAGATGCTGTCATTCGGGCCGTGCCCTCTCACAGAAATGCTGTCAGTTAAGATACAATTATAGTACCCAAAGCAGACTTAGAGGAGGAGGGAAGAAAAGCTGTGGGAGAAAACACGAAAAGAGAGGTGGATAGAGAAGAGAGCCTGCCTTCTCACAAAAGCCTGGCCTGTTCACATGCTAGTGATGGAATTACCCTGGCATATAGTAAAGCAGTGCATTATGATGACAAAACTTTGCCCCCGGATTAAGGAATGTGAGAGGAGAGTTAAAAGGTCAATTCAGATTGCACTTCATGCATTCCTGTTCTCTGACTTATCAGAGATGCAGCAAAAGCAGGATGTTCCCTGGTCTCAAGTTTGAGTTAATTTATTACATGAGTGTTTCTAAGGGATTGTAAAAGACCACTTTCTTAGATCTGCTTTTAGTTTACATTCTGATTAGCTGCATTCAGATGCTTTTTTAAATGAGAGGAGTTGGAAAATCTGAAACCACAGCTTGGTCTCATTTAGGTTTCTGTACATCACTTCTGTTTTGATGCACACTCACAAGACCTAACAGTTAAAAATATCCCGTGCATATAGGTTCTACTCGGAAAAAGGCAAAAAAAAAAAACATATCAAAGCAGAAGTATGTTATGAGATAGAACTTTTCAACCACAAATAAGCATTTGACCAAATTCCACAGGACACCAGGAGCTGTGAGTCACCACACTGAAACTACGGGGGTTTCCCCTGACTCCATTCACAGAATAGTTGCCCATTTCTGAGAGGCCCATATCCAATCGCGTCATCTATCGCCAACAATGTCAGGATGGGAAACACGGAAACAAAAAGACATGAAACTGAATGTTATATGAATAAAACATAATTCAAAGACACTACACATTACTAGGACACAGTTTAAAATGTAATAAATAAACTGCTGCATCCACCTATAGTACTAATCCCAACACAAAAACTGTCCAGTGTAAAATTTAGTATGTTTATGTTTATATATAATATATATATAATATATATATATAATATATATATAATAATATATATATATAATATATATATATAATATATATATATATATATATATATATAATATATATATATATAATATATAATATATATATAATATATATATATATATATATATATATATATATATATATAAATATATATATATATATATATATATATATATTATATATATATATATATCGTATATAATATATAATATATTATATATATATAATATATATATATATATATATATATATATTAGGGGTGGGACTTTAACGCGTTAATTTCGATTAATTAATTACGGGGAAATTAACGCGTTAAAAATTTTAACGCATTT
This sequence comes from Archocentrus centrarchus, assembly GCF_007364275.1. Classification (NCBI taxonomy): domain Eukaryota; kingdom Metazoa; phylum Chordata; class Actinopteri; order Cichliformes; family Cichlidae; genus Archocentrus; species Archocentrus centrarchus. Next base: position 20,917,666 of record NC_044367.1, on the reverse strand, counting down.
TAATCGCACTTTGCACCGTGGAACGTTTCTCAGTGCACGAGTTCCCGGCATACAGATTATATCGACGCACAATGTCCAAATTAGGGGACCGCATCCTGCGAAGGACCCGGCCCACGTCTTTCGCAGCCCACGAACACCACAAAGGCCAGAAGTGAGCGGCTAGCCTTCATATCAGCTGCCGTCACCTCTGCGTAGCTCATGTCGCCTAGCAACCCTGAGTGCGAAGCACAGCTGTGTAAAAACAGCTGGTTAAACGGAGAACGAACTTTTTCTCCTTTTTGTGGTTTAATTTTAAATCTTTAATTCAAAATAAGCTGTTAAACCAAGCGTAACACATTTCAACATCAAGGAATACAGCTGAGAGAATGATTAATTTCCAACTATAACAAGTGAGACATTAATGTTGAATAAAACTATCCAGTTATGATGCTTAACTTTAATTTCAGGAGTTTGCTTATCACAGGAGCACTTCCACCCTTCGTTGGTCTGTGTAGCAGACTGGTGGGAAAATGAACAAAATTTTGAAGTTTAAGCTTATGTATATTGATTTATTCATCAACCAAACTTAAATTAATATTTATCATGTTAAATATTGAAATGCGATTAAAATGCGATTAATTTCGATTAATTAATTACAAAGCTTGTAATTAATTCAATTAATTTTTTTAAATCGAGTCCCACCCCTATATACCGTATTTTCCGGAGTATAAGTCGCACTTTTTTTCATAGTTTGGCTGGGGGTGCGACCTATACTCCGGAGCGACGTATATGTGACATTTATAACACATGAACCAAAATACTCCAGCCACTTGACATCTCCGTGAACCGGAGCTTTAAGGAATTCAATGGATTGATGGTTTGGTTAACTTGTTAGTATGTTCTTTATGCTATGGTTATCTGAATAACTTAATGTTACGTTAACATACCGAACACGTGTTCGTTGTGCGTCATGTAGCTGAATGTGTTACGTTAGCATAACGTAGGCGTAACCGTGTTCGTCCTGTTCTTTAATCCATTATTATTTTAAATTGCCTTTCAAGATGGAATTTCTGCTCTGAGTCTCGGATTCTATCAACCCCCCCCCAAAAAAAGTGCGACTTATAGTCCAGTGCCACCTATATATGTTTTTTTCTTCTTATTATGCATTTTTTGGCTGGTGCGACCTATACTCCGGAGCGACGTATAGTCCGAAAAATACGGTATATATGTATATATATATATATATATATATATATATATATATATATATATATATATATATATATATATATATATATATATATATATATATAAACCTACTCTGCACTGAAATTGAACTTGAATCCTGCAGGTGAATCTGTTTAATCTCCTTGTTCAATGAGGATGTGTAACAGGAGGACTGACAGCAGAGCAGTGCCATGTGCAGGTATGACTGTGGCTCTGTATTATTTACAGTACTGCTGCAACTTGATCCTAATAGGTAGTGAATGTAATAAGGTCTAATATAGTTGGCGGCATACACTGAAGTAAACACATGCAAAGTGAAAGTAATCGAGTGGAAAAATAGCAGGGGAACTCCTGAATTTGAAATGCACTCAGCTCAACTCAGAGATACGAAGCACTGGATTTCTCAGGGTAGGCATAACAACAGTTTAATCTGACAAGCACTACAGAAGGTGAAGGCAAAACACGATCCAGACTAGGGCTGTGCAATTATTCTAATTTTAATTTCAATGTCAGTTTTAGCTTCCAGCAATTATTAAAGCAAGCTGCTCAAGATAAAGCGATTACTGTGACACATTGTTTTGCAATCTTATTTTGCCTTTCAGTGGATCTCTTTCCCTTCTGCATTCTTAGCCTATCCATAATAACCCAATATAATTAAAACTGAAGGAAATATACCAAATTAAAAAGATGTTTAAATCCTCCATAGTAATTGTGTTAAAGAATTGTGATCAGTATTGACCAAAGTAACTGTGACAATCTAGCAACCCCAGTTTAGATGCAAGACCAAAAGATTTGTCAAAATGTTAATTGTAATTTCCACATCGTGGGATCAATAAAGTATCAATCAATCAATCAAAATTCGAAAAAATATTTGATACATCCCATATTCCTTGGAGTGAAAAAATTCAATAATCAATAAATTACCTTTTTAGTCAGTCAAAAAGAGTATTTAATGGTAACTTTGATAATGCTTTGCCATTTATCAAGCAAAAAATGCTGCCTTCACAATATGAGTTGGGTGGTGTTAACGTCGTAACTGTGAAAAAGTGATGAGAAACTATGAAGAGTATGGTATGCAACAATGTTTAGGTGGATGGTAAATCATCCACATCGGATTGCAATGAGATCATCATCTCCTTTTGGCTGGCCTCTTTAGGAGTCACCACAGTGGATCATCTGCCTCCATCAAACCCTATCCCTAGCCTCCTATTCTGTCACAACCCTCTGTCTTCCTCTTTCCTCCAGTCTGTCAGCCATAATTTTTATATATCTATATCTATATATATATATATATATATATATATGAGATATCTCATATATATATATATATATATATGAGATATCTCATATATATATATATATATATATGAGATATCTCATATATATATATATATATATATATATAGATATAGATAGATAGATATAGATATATAGATATATATAGATAGATATATATATATATATATATATATAATATATATATAGATATATATATAGATATATATATAGATATAGATATATATATATAGATATATATATAGATATAGATATATAATATAGATATATATATAGATATAGTATATATATATCTATATATATATATATATATATATATATAGATATATATATACTATATATATATATCTATATATATATATATATATATATATATATATATCTCTATAGATAATATAGATATATATATAGATATATATATATATATATATATATAGATATATATAGATATATCTATATATATATATATAGTATATATATATATCTATAATCATATATAGATATCTCTATATCTAGTATATCTATCTATCTATATATATAGATATATATAATCTATCTATGATATATCTATATTAGCTATTCTATATAGATATATCTCTATATTATATAGATATATATATATATATATAGATATATCTATATCTTAGATATCTATATCTATATCGATATATCTATATCTCTCTCTATATCTATATATATATATATATCTCTATCTATATAGATCTATAGTATATCTATCTCTATATCTCTATCTATATCTATATATCTATATCTATCTATATCTATATTCTATATTATATCTATTATATATATATATATAGATATATATATATTATATATATTAATATATATATATATATATATAATGATGAAGCAGTCAATAGAAAGTTTATTAGATGGTTAGTTTACGCTCAACTGCTACAATGTAGGCAAAGATAAAATCAAAAAAGCATCTCGACCATATGTGCTTCATGCACACCCTCCTGTGCCATGTTAAGGTGTTCAGTTTCATGGGTCAGCTCCATTAAGATGGGAAAAGCTGGAGTACAGGAAGTCCCAGCGCTCACTCAGTCTCACTTTCCCCTCTTCCTCCTCCCCCCTTCTGCCTTGTTCTCCACCCGCACAGAACAAAGCCTCCAGGGAGAGCAGCTCATAGCAGCTGACAGAGATATTAATGTGTGCGTAAAGGTGGCAGCAGTAGAAGCAGGTTCATGCTACACACAGACTGGAGCTGGTCCAAAAGGAGAGGGATTCAGAGGCACACAAAACTTTTAAAAGTCAACCATGCACATAGATTGATTGATTTGTTGAGGCGACCTAGTACATAATTTAATGAAAACGTTGTCCAACAACACTTTTGATTCTGTATAATCATTTGTCTGACATGGCTTCTACCAAAAAACTGATTAAACCTGGAGGCTGGGACAGTGGAGTTAGGTGGGTTGGTTCAATTTAATGTTGTACAGGATTAATGTAGCGTTATAAACCCACTTTAACACTAATCTCTAATTGTGCAGCAGAACAGACAGAAAAGAGTAAGCTGTGTATGTGCAGCTCTACAGAGGAGGAGAGAGGAGCAGGCAGAGATGCAAGGTACGATATCGCCAGTATATGTACTAAAATCATATTTAACTTACATGCAGCAATGAATAATTTAGACTTACTTGATTAGTGAACAGAAGGATGGATATCATCTGAACAGTGTTTTATTACGTTTTAGTCAAGCTTTTTTGTAAAGAAAAAAGTTAACAGGAACAATAGGCTAATGAGGTACATTAGTTAATGCAACATTTGCAACTTTGGTCAAAAAAATAAATAATTAAAAATCCCCAGTGGGCCCCAGTGTGACGTCAACTTGACTTGCAATAAGCCAGTCTTAAAATAAACTCAGGGAAACCCTGTCTAGAAGGAGGAAGAAACATAAATAAATAAAATAAATGAATTCACTGGTTAAGCTGAAGTAATTTTGTAAGTTTAAGTAACATCTATAAGGATTTTACTTACAATGCGGGTAAGTAAATGGGATTTAGATTTCAGGAAATTCATAAATTTTTTAATGTCAAGTATCAATATTTATACAAGAATTCTGTTGTAGTGATGATTATAAAAAAAATATTGGGTTAAATGGATGAGAAACTCTGAAAGTTTCTGACTAATAGATGAAATGATAAACTGAATAGCTAAAAAGGAAATAACTCATCAGATTAACTGGCTAGAAAAACTGTTATTCACTTGTCTCCAGCAATAGAAAATCTGTGCAGCAACTCAATGTGCAGTGTGCGTAAAAGGCAAAAACAGATGCTTCATCGTCCTTGTTACAACTCAACTATCGTATGAGTGTCTGTGCTGTGTGTCTTCATAATAAGAGAACAGAAAAGTAATAATAGAGGCAGGAGGGTGTTGATACAGGGTTAACATTTCTAATTCAATTGATTATTCTCCTGGCTGTGTATATATGCCCTGCATCAGGCTCAGGTTGCAGGTAATGTGGCGTGTGTGTGTGTGTTAGAGAGGTGGGAGTGGGGCTTGTTATTATACCCGAGCATGTGTCACTGTTTGTGATTCATGCCATGACATCATCTGCCATTACAACCAGACTGTCTGAGGAACCATGGGGCAGAGATCAACTCTGAGACAACAGGCACACACGCAAACATATTAAAAATACACACTGACACAAAAGATGTACAGATCTGAGACATAAACGAATACAACATGCATTGCAACACAAAAAGCAAGCACACACACACACACGTCACCTATGCCTGCTAACATTCAGATAATAAAGACAATAGGTGGTGGACAAGCTAACCGCACGTGACCACGACTTGACGCCAGGCTTATGTGACCCAGTGCCCCCAGCCGCCTGCCTGCACCCACCCATCCTCTGTCTGAACTCTGTGTGAGGACAGGCTGACATTCAAAGCCCTGATTCAATATTCTGGGAAGGGCGGGGAACCTCTGTCTTAACCAGCACCATCTTTTTCTCTGTAGTAGGCCTGGGGCTGGTGCACAGGAAACACAACCTGTTACCAGAAACATCCTGCCATCAACACAAAGGCTCATCTTGGAAATGCAGCAACTCACTGCTGGACATTGTCCTTCCCACATATGTTTACCATTTATGCTTTGACAGGAATAAAGCAATCAACAGAGCCAAGTTCATGTGAACAGGCATTCACATTCAACAACTGTCAGCAACATTCATATCCTGTCCAGTAACCATAACCACTTACTAATAATTACTGAGTATGAGTGCAGTAAATATAACCATTTTTAGTATTGATTTTAGGGCTGCAACGATTTATCGATTAATTCGATTCTAAAAAATTAGCGACACAAATTTACTGTTTCGATGCTTCCTTTAAACTCTGCAGCGCTCAGTTGTCTCCGTGTAAGCGGGGCTCCTCACGAGCATTAGCAGCATGATAGTGCTCCGTCGTCTTTTTGTGGGTTTATTGGTAGCTGGCAAACCAACATAGAACTGCATTACCGCCACCTACTGGACTGGAGTGTGAATCAGGCACACACGCACGAACACACACACACAGATTCTAAAAAGCTCTCCGTCACTGCGATGGATTTCCTTTAACACAGAGTGGATCATCGCTAGATTTGCCATCTGTCTCGTAACATACAGAACCCCGTATGTTACGGGACTCCGTGGAATACGGCTCCGTAACATGTGGCTTCCGTACTTTACGGGACGGGTTGCAACTATCGCTGACGTACATTTCCACGCCTCCACTGCACTCTGTGTGTGTTGTGCTTGCTGAGAATTTCAGCTGTTATTTTTGTCTTTACTTCAGCTGTAGCTACCAGAACTGGTTTGCTAGCGAGCGCGGGCCATTAGCACTAGCGATGGTTCGGTACCGGAAGGCCCGCCCTCCAGGACCGAGGGGCTCCGTCAAAATATTTTTTACACTTTAATCCCTTATTAGTGACTAAATACAGATCTGCAGTAGAAACGTATTTTCGAGAATCCTTGCGCCATGGCTCCCGCAGCCACTAGTTTTTCAAAAACACTCATAGGAAGCAGCAGTTTTAACTGCGCAAGCGCAAAGAGACTGAGCTCAAGGAAACGTTTTTCCAGCGTCCAAAACAGCAGCTTTTTCTTTTAGTAATCACCATTAAAATCTTTACTGGGAAACAGCTGGAGGTCCTTCATCAACCACCTGATCAGCAAGTGTTTAAGTAAAGAAAAGAGAACTTTGTAGCTGCTCCATCCACCGCTGTTTGCTCACACGGCGAAAAACTGCAGTATGGAAGTTAAAAATATGCAGATAAACTGCTAATAAAAAAAAAGTATTTCTTATCCGATTACTCGATTAATTGATGGAATAATCGATAGATACTTGATTACTGAAATAATCGATTTATGCAGCCTTGATTGATTTACTAATCATTTGACCATGAAATTTTTTTTTAATTCTTAAAGATGTCTTTTAAAACTTATTAAATTCACACTGATATCACATACAGTATCTTAGTTTGCAGCAAATCTCCACAAATGAGAAACTGGAAGTATGATTATTAAATAATGATATCAATTATTACTATCAAAAACAGTATCGGTGTTTTTTCCCAGGCCTGTGGTGCCTTTTCAAATTCTTCATTCTGTATTTAGTGGCAAGTTGAACAAAATTCCATTGCAGACACAAATTTTGGCAACACATTAAACAAATGCAATGGAGAATGTAACATTATACGAAAATCAAAAATTTAGGATTTATAATAAATTTTTTTTAAAAACGTATAGATGTCAATAGTCACTATATGCGTGACGATGTTCATGCAAAGTTTCACTCTGATTCTCCCACTGTTAAAGAGGAGATAGGTTACATACAGACATATATGCATACATATGCTACGATCATTATAGTATGATTATTATGAATATTGCAGCTATATTAAGTCTTTGGGCCTGGTTTATTTTCAACCTTTGTTCTTGCACATCACCATGTATACAAAGTTTCAAGTCCAGCCCAGGACCTTTGCTCAATTAGATCACCCTCATCTCTTTTTTCATCAATTTCTCTCCCTGTCTACATTTAATCTCTCATTCAAGGCATCAAACACCTAAAATTAAACTACACTTTTATGCAGCGGTAAACACAGTTTTATTATCCAATAGTTTTAAAACTCAGTCTAATGAAACTTGACATTTTAACCCAATTTCAGTTGAAGAGATTTGAAAACAAACCAAAAGGGGGAAAAAAAAAAACCACTTTGATTAAAACTCTACACACAAAAGGACCCTCACAAAACACCCAATTCAGACAGGATATTATGACTGGCTTCAGATTACATACAAAATAATTCAATTAAAAAAAAACAAACACTGTGTCCATTGTCTGCACATGTGAAATCTATTGGCTTATTCTTGGCTTCATTATACAAAACTGCCAACTTTATAAAGCTCATCCAAATATTACAAATCACATAACAGCGACTCAGTACATTTAGGCATGTAGACATGGATCAGACAACCTGCTGAAGTTCAAACTGAGCATCACAATAGCGAAGAAAGGTGACTTTAAGTGACTTTGAATGTTGGTGCCAGACAGGCTGGTCTATTTCACATATTGCTGCTCTACTGGGATTTTCCCCACATAGCCATCTTTAGTATTTACAGAGAATGGTCCAAAAAAAAAAAAAAAAGGAGAAAATATCCAGTGAGCAGTAGGTCTCTGGGTGAAAATACCTTGATTATGCCAAACGTCAGGGGAAAAAAATGACCAGACTACCTTGACCTGATAGAAATTCAATAGTAACTCAAATGACCACTTGTTACTACTAAGGTAAGCAGAAGAACATATCTGAATGCGCAACCTTGAAGTAGATTAGACACACAAGACCACACTGGGTGTCACTCCTGTCAGCTAAGAAGAGGAAACAGAGGCTACAATTCACATGAGCTCACCAACATTGGACAACAGAAGACTGGAACAACATTGCCTGGTCTGATGAGTCTCAATTTCTGCTGCAACATTTGGATGGTAGTGTCAGAATTTGTGGATCCATTCTGCCTTGTATCAACAGCTCAGACTGGAGATGTAATGGTGTGGGAGCTGTTTTCTTGGGACACTTTAGGCCCCTTAGTACCCACTGTGCATCATCTAAACAGCATAGTCCATCATAGAATTGTTGCTGATACATCTTTTTATGACCAGCCTGTACCCAATTTCTGATGGCTGCTTTTAGCACAAAGCTCAAATCATCTCAAACTGGCTTCTTGAAAATGACAATGAGTTCACTGCACTCTGATGGCCTCCTCAGTCACCAGATCTCAATCCAATAGAGAACCTTTGGGATGTGGTGAAATGGGGAGATTTACATCATGAATGTGCAGCTGGCAAATCTCCAGCAACTGTGTGATGCTGTCACATCAACATGGACCAAAATCTCTGAGTACTTTGTTGAATCTATGCCATGAAGAATTGAGGCAGTTCTTAAAGCAAAAAAAAAAAAAGGGGGGGGGGGGGGGGGGGGTCCCAACCTGGTAGTAGCAAGGTGTACCTAAAAAACTGGCTAGTAATTGTAGCATTCAGCAATCATTTAAAGTTACCAAGTCAATCAATTTCTTAAAGTGAAATCCTCCTTCTGCAGGATGACAAAGAAAATGTGGAGGTGAGGTGAGGTGAGGGTAATGTCTTATTTGGTTTAAAATGTTTTCTAATACATTTTTTTTCCTGTTAAACACTTTTTACTTTAAGACAATAACATGTTATAAAGACAATAACATGTTATAAAGACAATAACATGTTATAAAGACAATAACATGTTATAAAGACATTATTAGTCATACACACTACTGAAACTACTGAAACGGTATACATTTTATTAAAAATTTGTTTTTTGCTCAGTGGGTTACTTTAATTTACACTTACAGAAATCTACTACACCATATAAAAGGAAAACAATTGCATAAAAGATCTCATCTGTTCATGGGAAATGCAGAAGAGCTTTCTTTGGCAATGTGCTTACTAATTTCACAGTAACTTCTGTGGTTGCAGCAAACGAATTCAGAAGTATGTTTTTGCACATTACTTCCTGCCTGTGTATCACTTTCAATTACTACTCTACCACTTGATTTTAAATGTCAAGGTATAAAATGGGACACTTAAATGGAAGACGCAGGTTTGTAGGTTTGATGACTGACTGGATTCGAGCAATGGAGTAGAGGCTTGCGATAACACTCTGACGCTGAAGTGACAAGAGCTCAGTCTAGTCTGAGTAAAAAAAGCAACAAAAACATGTGACTAAAATAAAACAACTCTCTCAGCTTTGGCCTGAAGTGAAGTCACCCTTTCAGAATTTAACCAACTGCTCAGGCTCAGAGTATAAAAGAGGCAACACACACAAACATACAGCAGGCTTGTAACCTGACCAATCACAGATTTAAATGTTGGCCTGTGAACTCAACAGCACCACGCTGCTCTAACTCAACAAGGCAATGGAATGAAACTGTATCCAGCAAACCTCTGGCCTGTCTCTCAATGCCAACAAAACAGCAGACCTGGGGAATGCACAGTTATTATTAACACCAGCATGTCAGGGTGAGATGATGAGCTTGCACTGCACCAAGCATGAGCTCCATAATCAACACCAGCTAGAATACACAGACGCAGTGATATGAATCAATATGTTTAGGGTGCAAGGTAATACATGGCATATCTCAGTAATACAAGGTTCTAGCCAGTGGTTGATCACCCAGCGCTGTGCCGGGCTGAGGTGAGGTTAGGTAAGCGCTGAAATTGCTGCAAGTACCATTTTATGCAAAGCAACATCAAACTTTATTGCCATAAACAGTATTCTCTATTTTTTTTTTTTAAATATACTGATAGTTTTTTTTGTTTTTTTTAAAAAAAAGAGGTTAATCTTCAACCTTAGCTAGGAGACAAACACTGCACCTGCACATTGTGAAATATTAAAATGAACATAAACGACAGATGACAGCAGGAATTGAACCATTATATTTTATATATGCATCCCTATGAAAAATGCTCCTTCACATAGGTATTAATTCAACACCACAACTTCAGGTGCTTCGCACAAAGTAACCACGCACCTTACAGGCATGCATTTAAACTTGCATTTCTTAAAGGTAAAGACTTCCTGAGAACTGTCATTGCAGGTAGCAACTGCCAAATACAGTTATTAATTTGACATACAAATGCCCCAACATGATGTCTTCAAATCAGCTTTTTTGCCTGACTTACAGCATGAAATGCAAAAATATTAAATTAATTTAAAGAAAAAAATACAACAAGAGCAGCAATATATCATATTTGAGCAAATGTACGCAGGAGACTTTTGGTATTTGTTCTTTGCAGGTGATTCATTTTCTGTCAGACAAGTAACAGTTTCTGCCCTAAAACTAGGGCTAAATAGTTCATTGGATTTTAGTCTTGCTCACCATTCTGGTCTCCCCAATTAAATAAACACGTTTGACTGATGTTGAAAATGCATGCTCCGCAGACAGACACAACTGATAACAGACCACTGAAACAAAAACAAAACAAAAAAAAGTCCGGCACAGCAGAAGGTGAAGAGCTTGTCTCTAGAAGTAGATTGCCACTGGTTGTTTGGAAATTCCTGGGATTTAGGGCAAGTGATGTAAACCAAGAACAAACTATATGCAAAGAGTGCATCCAAGCCCAAGAAAAACAATGCAGTGGTGGCTAATGTGAACCATCTGTCAACTCAGACGTCCACAAAAGTGAGCCTATGCAGTGTGTCGGCATATCTATCAATATGCACTGAATTTAATTGCATTCCATTCAGCAAGAGTAACAAAGGATTCAGGAAAATGGTCAACTTACTGGACAAAATATATATCATGCTCTCACGCAGTTACTTTTTTAAAGTGGAAATACCTATGTGATGCAAAGAATTTAGGTGGAAAAAAAAGAGGACCAATTCTATGTTGAAACATCAGCAGGAATGGATATTGAAGCAGTGTTATGTTAATGTAGGAGAACATTTTTTTTTTTTAAATCAATGAATAATTGTGATAAATAATCCATCAATTTTATTCTGATTATCCAGGGTTGGGGGGGGGATTGGAGCCCCAGCTGCCATAGGGCAAGAGGTGGGGTACACCCTGGACAGTTCAATCTGTGGCAGAGTGTGACAAATAATTGTGATCTCAATATTGATTAAAATAACCTTGATAATTCTGGCCATAATCATGCAGCTCTAGCCCTAATTCCATTCATCTGACATCAAAGTTATTTTTTAAACCTTCAGTAAATATAACTGTCTCAATCATGATCCACATATATCCGAAACCAACTACCACCTGGTGACGCATCTGAGAACTACCTCCCTGCTTGATAACAAACTTACTTCCCTGATCTGGCCTTGAGAAGTTATCCACAAGTTTTCTTTATTTATTTCATTCTTAAGGATGGAGTCATCCACCACAACTCCTGGACAGCTGTAAAAAAACAGCGAGTCACAGTCAGTCAAAACCATAACAAAACTCTTTTGCGTCAATCTCTGACAGGCTCTCCCTCTGGCAGTCATGTAGCAAGTTGAGACAATGACACTGTGGCACTGCGGACCACCACCTGCTTTCTCAGTTTCACCTGATTCATCACACCATTTCCACTGTAATACAGATAACTGACAAGAATAGGGCTGTGTTATTTATAAACATGATGTTGCCACACAGCTAAATCCACGGATGGTAACTTCTGTACCACAGTGCTGCTAAAATTAAAACATGTCACAACAAAAATCTGATTAAATTTAAGTTCAGGGCTTGTTTGTCTGATACAAAACATGACTAATAATAAAGTTAAGCACAGACATCTTTCAAGCCTGAAGAAGAAACTTGTTCTTGATATTTATTTTAAGAATACAAATATTTCATAGATACTTTATTGATCCTGCAAGGGAAATTATTATGTTACAGCTGTGTTAACAGACAGCTAAAATAAACATAAATTGCCATTTTTCAGCGCACCCTTGTTGTGTAAGGGCCTTAGCTTTAACTTGGAACAGAAATACTCAAAACACCAACAATGAAATGTGGTTTAGGAGAAGAACAAGCCCCCAAAAGGTCACCTAAATAACCAACAGTTTGCTGTTCAATACCAACATACTGTACTGTAAATCTTTGGACAGTATATTTCATACAGAGTAACAAGAAGAAGAAGAAATGTCCGGTCTTTGCTTTGAACAGCAACAACTTTTTTTGGGACTCTTCAGCCACATCAAAACACTAAAATTCATGAGTAGGTCTTGACGGGACATTGTAAGTTTATACACACACAGCCAGTTCAAAAGGAAACACAGCATGCAGATCATTGTGCACCTTCCAGTTTCTAAACAGTTGGGCTTTGCATGTAACCTTACAGAAGAGCAAGGCAAACAGTTGACAGCAAAAGAGAAAAAGCAGTGATGTGTGTGTGTTGGTACCAGGCTTTCATGACTTTTCAAGTCTGAGCAGAAGAGTTAAGGGGATGTGGAGAGGCCAGAAAACAGAAAATAAATGTGGGAGAAGCCAAAATGATGCAAGAAAAAAAAAGAAAGAAAGGGACAGTTAAAAAGGAACTGATACAGATCTGTCCTGCTGACCAAGGAAATTAAAATGCAAATGCTTTCTTTTTCCAAGAATTAATTTTAGGTTTATGCCTTAAGTTGCATTTCATTGGAAAAGGCAGAGAAATATGACCAAAAAGCACCCGAAAACAGCTGCAGAAGCTCTCTGCTCAGCAATGATGAGACATCTTTTGCTGTTAAGATGAAATGAGGAACAAATAAAGAAGAAGGCAACAATATACTCAACTCAAGCTTCATTGGTATTCACCCTGGATCATGCAAGTCGTTAGCACACCCTCAAAACTATGAAAAACTGGTTACAAAGGAACAACTTCTTCAAAATTACTGTGGGAAGTCATTATAGGGAAGTTGGGTGACGAGAATATTGAATAAGCACAATCTAGACATGTCAATAGGTGCAGAATATCTCCAGAAGTCTGCAAAACACTAAATGTTTTCTAAATACCGCGCCTCACCAATAAGTATATTATTAATATAAACACTTTAAAGTTTTTGCTTTTGGTCTGACTAATGTCAAGAACTGTTACCAAAACTTTGGTGCTGGCTAATGTACACACAAACACACAAAAACACAGATGAAACCAGTGCTCAAATCGACCCCTCAGTATGAGTGTTTTGGTTTTTAACAGTGGTTAAAGGGTGTTGGTGGTCGAAGTCATACCTTTCGTAAAGCTTGCACGAAGAGGCCTCTCCATTTGTGACTGTTCTCGTCACTCGAAAAGTCGTATATCTGCTGGGGCTGCATTGCTGAAGCGGCTCCTGGTGTTGCCGTGATCCGGGCTGAACCGTCAGCATCGGCCCCGGGTAAATTGTCCTTAAGGGTGGGTCAGTCCCGGCTTACAACGGTGAAACAACACAAACTGGCTCGCTTGATTAAAAAAAAAAAAAAGTAACTAAAGCAGACTGCGAGTCCGAGGTCAAGTCCGGTTAAACAGTGGGGGGAAAAAAATAGCTAAAAAAGAGGGGAAAAAAAGGCGCATGTAGCAATAAAGTTATGTCGCTAGCTTTGTGGCTAATGTGGCCAGACTGCTGCTCCTGTAAACACCCAGCAACTGCTAACTGCTAATAAGAATGCTGCTAAGTGAAACACTTGCTACTTGGTGTTTGCTTCAAAAGTTTATAGCAGGCACACTGAGTTCAATGTTAGGTCAAGACGTGAGAACCGAGGTTGCTGCCAGGTAACTAGAGCTACAAGTAATGTTACGTTGTTTACAGCCAAAACACCTGCACGCTAGCGTTAGCCGGCCAGCTAACTAGTGCTACAGGCTGCTGGGGCTGGCCTCGATGCGCTCCGAGTACTATGTTGTGGCACACGACCCGTTCAACTCCAAACAAGGCACACTTTCTCTTGCGCTGCTCGCTCTGAAATTGCTCATCTTCTCCGCAGCAGATAAGACGCTAAATCCGGCGTATACCTCCAAAGCAGCGGCCGGTCTGAGGCATATTTGCGAGCAGAGCCGCTGAAGAGCAGCCGAGGTGGTTTTGGTTTGTGAAGTCGAAGATGTTCGTACCAACTCCGCTGCCTGCCTACAGCTTCTGCTCCCTGCGCCGTGCGTCCCTGCGTAATTTCACATTTTATTGGACTGAAAAAACGAGGCTGGACTTTTTTTCTCTACACACGGAGTAGAGCCGTAGCGGCGGAGAGGAGCGTAATAGATAGCTGAAATACAATAAACCTTTATTTATTGACTTTCCCGTTGAAATGTGGACAGCACGAAACACATTACTAAATACATTTTATTTGATAAGAGGAGTGCATTTATGGAAGAATATGCGTTTATACAAACATTAACAGGACAAATATTTAGAACAACTTTTTTTTTTTTATCAAAAATCATCAAATTTTAAGGTGCCTCGTACATTGTCTTTCTTGCTGTGATTCAGCACAGGAACAATGAAATAATTAATTAAATTGTGAAATAATTAAATATTTCATGCTCTATTTATTTATTTAATTTTGCCACCATTGGAGGTCCTAGTATGCTGCCTCCTTGTGCCCAAATTGTATAATTCATTGACTGAAGAGTTACTGAAGGGCTGCCAAACATTTTCGACACACCCCTTCTGGGGTCGCCACACTGGATCATCTGCTTCCATCTCACCTGTCTCTAGCATTCTCCTCTGTCACAACAACGCTCTGCATGTCCTCTTTCACTACCTCCATGAATTTTCTCTGTGGTCTTCCTGTTCTCCACCTGCCTGGCAACTCCATATTCAGCATCCTTTCCACCATCCCTCCTGTGCACATGTCCCAACCATCTCAGCTTTGCCTCTCTAACTCATAGCAGGTCTCACTACCATCTTATAAACCTTCCCCTTCACTCTTGCTGCTATCCTTCAGTCACAAATCACCCCTGACACTTGTCTGCACTCACTCCGCCCTGTGCTCTCTCCTTTACCTCTCTTGTGCATTCTCTCTAACTTTGGATGGTTGGCCCCAGGTATTTAAACTCATCCACCTTCACCACCTCTGCTCCTTGCAGCATCAGTTAAAGCTGTCTCCCTCTCATTCACACACATGTATTCTGTCTTGCTTCCACTGACTTTCATTCCTCTTCTTTCCAGAGCATGACTCCACCTCTCCAGGCTCTTTCCACCTGCTCCCGACTCTCACAACAGATCGCAATGTCATCTGCAAACATCACAATCCACAGAGACTCTTGCCTGACCTCATCTGTCAACGGTCCATCACCACTGCAAACAAGAGGTCAGAGCCGATGTAATCCCACCCCCACCTTGAACCCATCTGTCACTCCTATCGCACACCTCAGCACTGTCTTGCTGTCCTCATACATGTCCTGCACCACCCTCACATAGTTCTCTGCCACTCCTGACCTCCTCATGCGGTACCACAGTTCCTCTCTTGGCACCCATTCATATGCTTTTTCTAGATCCACCAAGACAGTGCAAATCCTTCTGACCTTCTCTATACTTCTCCATCAACACACTAAAAGCAAACATATCTGTAGTGCTCTTTCTCAGCTTTATCCCTCTGTAACTACTACAGATCTGCATATCACCTTTGTTCTTGAATTATTTTGATGTCTGAATCAGGCAAAACTACTCTAGCAAAGTGAATTAATATGGAGCTGAAAATAAGTACCAGTACACTTCTTCTCCATTCCCTAGGCATCCTCTCACTCTTCAGGATTGTGTTAAAGAGTCTGGTTAAAAAAAATCCACTGCCCTCACTCCTAGACGGCTCCATACCTCCACAGGTATGTCATGTGGACAAGTGCATTTCCACTCTTCATCCTCTTCAGTGCTGTAAAACCTGGAAGTTAAAAATAAACTTTAAACACAGTAAAGTTGTATTTAGTTGGTGTTTCACTCATTATTGACCTTGGATATGTAAAGGTAATAATGAACCCTTGTATCAGTTGTTAGATTAACATACAGTGGTGTGAAAAAGTGTTTGCCCCCTGCCTCATTTCCTGTTTTTTTGCATGTTTGTCACACTTAAGTGTTTCGGAACATCAAACCAATTTAAACAATAGTCAAGGACAACACAAGTAAACACAAAATGCAAGTTGTAAATGAAGGTGTTTATTAGTAAAAGGTGAAAAAAAATCCAAACCATCATGGCCCTGTGTGAAAAAGTGATTGCCCCCTAAACCTAATAACTGGTTGGGCCACCCTTAGCAGCAACAACTGCAACCAAGCGTCTGCGATAACTTGCAATGAGGCTTTTACAGCGGTCTGGAGGAATTTTGGCCCACTCATCTTTGCAGAATTGTCCTAATTCAGTTACATTAGAGGGTTTTCGAGCATGAACGGCCTTTTTAAGGTCATACCACAACATCTCAATAGGATTCAGGTCAGGACTTTGGCTAGGCCACTCCAAAGTCTTCATTTTGTTTTTCTTCAGCCATTCAGTGGTGGACTTGCTGGTGTGTTTAGGATCATTGTCCTGCTGCAGAACCCAAGTACATTTAAGCTTGAGTACAGGAACAGATGGTCTGACATTCTCCCTCAGGATCTCTTGGTAGACAGCAGAATTCATAGTTCCATTTATCACAGCAAGTCTTCCAGGTCCTGACGCAGCAAAACAGCCCCAGACCATCACACTACCACCACCATATTTTACTGTTGGTATAATGTTCTTTTTCTGAAATGCAGTGTTCCTTTTACGCCAGATGTAATGGGACACACACCTTCCAAAGAGTTCCACTTTTGTCTCATCGGTCCACAGAATGTTGTCCCAAAAGTCTTGGGGATCATCAAGATGCGTTTTGGAAAAATTGAGATGAGCTTTAATGTTTCTTTTGCTCAGCAGTGGTTTTCTTCTTGGAACTCTGCCATGCAGGCCATTTTTGCTCAGTCTTTTTCTGATGGTGGAGGCATGAACGCTGACCTTAACTGAGGCAAGTGAGGCCTGCAGTTCTTTGGACGTTGTTGTGGGGTCTTTTGTGACCTCTTGGATGAGTCGTCGCTGCGCCCTTGGGGTAATTTTGGGCGGCCGGCCACTCCTGGGAAGGTTCACCACTGTTCCATGTCTTCGCCATTTGTGGATAATGGCTCTCACTGTGGTTTGCTGGATTCCCAAAGCTTTGGAAATGGCTTTATAACCCTTTCCAGACTGATAGATCTCAATTACTTTCTTTCTCAATTGCTCCTGAATTTCTTTGGATCTCGGCATGATGTGTAGCTTTCAAGGATCTTCTGGTGGACCTTACTGTGTCAGGCAGCTCCTATTTAAGTGATGTCTTGATTGGGAACAGGTGTGGCAAAAATCAGGCCTAGGTGTGGCTAGGGAAATTGAACTCAGGTGTGAAAAACCACAGTTATAGTATGTTTTAACAAGGGGGGCAATCGCTTTTTCACACAGGGCCATGATGGTTTGGATTTTATTTCACCTTTACTAATAAACACCTTCATTTACAACTTGCATTTTGTGTTTACGTGTGTTGTCCTTGACTATTGTTTAAATTGGTTTGATGTTCCGAAACACTTAAGTGTGACAAACATGCAAAAAAACAGGAAATGAGGCAGGGGGCAAACACTTTTTCACACCACTGTATAAAAGAATGTAACCTACAGCTTTAATAAAATTCATAAGACAGAAACCACAAAAATTAGTGAATTTGCTTTCAAAAAATATATATTTATGGAAAAGTACTTTAACATTCACTTGTCATAATGGGATGAAATGACAGAGAGACAAATTTTACTGGATCATTATGAGAACAGTTTCAGCAACATGCGAAGACGTCGAAACAAAAAAACAAAGCTTCAAGAGAAATCACCAGCAGCTCCATAAAAAAACGCAGACACACACACACACACACACACACAAATTTGCCTTAATGTAATATAAATAAGACACAGACACTATTTAGTCATGCTATAATTTAACAATCATTTTGCCACAGCTGTAAGAAGAACTGGTCTTTCTTGGTAAACTATGTGTTACGACATACTGACTCCTGGAAAAATTTAGTCTGGATTTACAGCATAGTGACACTGAAACTCTTCATTCATTTCCAGCAGACCATACAGTCATCAAACTCCTCTTTTATACAGCCAAAGGTTGAACACATCCAGAAGTAAAAGAAGAAAATGTACTGAAATGTAACCATTAAAGATCCCTTGTTTAAATCAAAAGTACACATTCACAGACTGTTGGTATAATGTTAGAAACTGAAGATAGTGTCATCAATGTTAAATTTTTAAAAAGCAGGTCATGACTTACTTTATTTTTAGACAGAAATGCAGTGCATTAAAAAAAAATGTACTCTGATACACGGTGGAGTAAACATACAACCTGAAGTAGCACCACAAAAGTTGCAAACAGAGAAAAAACGTCTCAACAACAAAATCGTGGCAGATATGTCACTTTCTTTTGTTAAATTAAGGCCTGGCCTGTAATAAAAAAAAGTGATGACAGCTGGACTTTCTTTGGTTCTCTCTTCTCCCTCCGCTACAGCGCAAAGCGGCTCTCCACCTCATCTGCAATCATTTCAGCGATGGCGAGAGAGGAGGTGGCCGCCGGCGAAGGAGCATTACGCACATGGAGCACCCGACTGCCCACGTCCCCGACCCCACCGTCAAACACAAAGTCATCCACGAGGTTTCCGTCACGGTCGAGGGCCTGCGCTCGAACTCCTGTAGGCCCCCTGGAGAGGAAACAACAGGGTTTTACAGAAAACTGGTCCCAACATTTATCCTAATACTGCGTAACAAGCACCAAGAATGAGTTCTCTACCTGATCACATCACTCAGGGAGAGTTCAGGGATGTACTTCTGCAGAACTTTAACCTGTGCACCAATGAAAACCCCTCTATACATTTCTCCAACTCCATACGTAATGTTCCTCAATATTAGCTTCTGAAGGCCTCTGCAGGTCAGAAAACAAATTAGCATCACACACCATGCAGCAGTTACACTGTGAGTGTAACTGTTGCAATCTTCCAGGACAAATTTCATACCTGAAAGAGAGTGCGTCAGCGAAGTCTTGGGCATTGAAGTCGTACATTTTGTAACCCTCCCTTTTGAAGGCAAGGACAGCGTTGGGGCCGAGCCAAATACTTCCATCCATCCTCGGGGTGAAATGAACTCCAAGGAATGGGAAACGAGGGTCAGGAACCTAATGAAAGACTTTACAGAATTTATCTGAAAACAAGGATATCTTAAACATACAACAGGTACTAAAAAAAAAAAAAAAAAAAACTCACAATATCAAAATTTTCCAAGATTGTTCAGTTGCATCAACAACTCAAGGTCTCCTCTGTCAGCCTGTGATGATGTTTTTAAACTAAGAGTTTAAAAGTCAAAATATGCTTCAATTCTTTTAGATGATAAGAACACTTATTTAAGATTCTATAAAACCTATATACAACTGTGGTCAGATGTTTACACACAGGGTCAAAAGTATGCATACAGGCTTAAATATATACATAAACCCCCACTAATGTTTACTTAAATGTCCCTTAGTAAGTTGCACCTTGACCAGATGCTTTTGGTACCCATCATTTGTTTCGTCTGACCACGAAACCTTTTCTCCACAAGGCATTTGGCTCGTCCATCTGAACAGCAGCAAATTTCAGTCAACCTTGAAGGTGTCGATTTTGGAGCAGCGGCTTCTTTCTTGGTCGTCACCCTCAAGACCATAGCGATGTAAAACTCACTTCACTGTGGGCAGTGACACTGGTATTTGTGTGGCCGATGATCTTGGAATCTGCAGTTGTTTATAAATGGATCCAAGAGAAGCTTCCCAATTTGTGTAAATCTACAATTCTCCTTCTCAGCTCTTCACTGAGTTTGCTGGAGCTTCCCATTGTTGAGTATCAGTCAGTCTAGTGAGTGCTGTCAAACAAATGCTGGCAAAGAGAAACTACCAGTTGTAGTCAATTATGATCACTAACAAGTTGTTGATAGGCCTTGGCCTTGTCAAGTTAAAGGACATTGTAGAACCTTCAGAACCACTTATTAAAAGATTTAAGTGGGTGTATGTAAATATTTGAGCCTGTATGTACACTTTTCCAACCTAAATTCAAACTTATGCAATTCTCATTTTTTAAAGTCATTAAAGATGTATGCTTTACAATCATTCCACCCGGGAAAAAGAACAGTTCAGTGAAATAATTAAATCCCAAAATTACCACAACATTTATGCCCATGACGAATGTATGTAAACATCTGATCACAACTGTGTATTTTCTAGATGATAAGAACACTCATTTAAGACTGTCTGAAACTCCTACAGGTTTGATCAAACGTCCCATAGGGCCACAGATTTTGGAGGTTTTGGTCTCTTGCAGAACTTCTGGTTATATGTTCAACCTAAATCCCAGTGTAGGCCTGAAAATGTTATGGATCCAACCAATTTTCTCAAGCTTATTATACATTACCAAGGATCTGCTTGAGGAGATTCAAGGACTGGAATCAACAGAAGTTCAGTCTTTTGCAATTTTTCCTCCTCAAAGCATCTCCAGACAGATAGGAAAAAGAATTCTGTGGGCTATAGTTCACTTATACAATTTACAAATGTATCTGGGTTGTTCTGCCACTGAGATTGCCAGAAAATTATTTAAGCAAGTAGAAAACAACTTCAGTGCCTGCACATGATTGCACCGGTAAAAAACTTTCAGCAGACTTACAGGGTAGATATTTCCTTTGACCAGATAATTTTTCTCGGGTTTCAGGACTAAATAATCTCCTCTGAACGGAACGATTCGTGGCTCTCGACTGCATCCAGATATCTGTGACAGACGGTCTGAGTACAGCCCCCCACAGGTCAGGACGTAACGGCACCGCACCTCGTTACCCTGTGAGAATGAAGCAATGCAAAAACTGTAAACAACAGAACACAATCTAAACGTGATGCCTTTGTTCCAATGTGTCTTACCTGCCTGTCTCTGACTGCAAGTGGATATTTCATTCCTGCAAATTAAATTTAAATAAGGAAGTAGTATTTAAATGAACTATACAGATTTTATGATGAATTATGACACTGATGTGCAGAACCAGTTCGTTACCTTCTGTACTTCCCACTGGGCTCTCCTTGACCATGGAAATGTCATTGACTTCATATTCAGTTACCACGGTGCCGCTTGCTTCCTCAAAGTCTGCACCATAACTGAGAGCCACCATCCTCCAGTCGACAATGCCAGTGTAGGGTGAATCCAAGGCCATTATCCCCTGAAAAGTTGACATACTAAATATACTGCTTTCCTTTGTTGGGATAAAAGAGAGATTTTATTTTATTTTTTTTACCCTGCAGTACGGCTCTCTCTCTCGGATTCCCTTGGCATCCACAATACTGAGGTCACGCACGTTGTTCTTCGTGCCGCGCTCATATAAAGCCTTCAGTCTGGGAATCTCCTCCTGCTCCACAGCGACGATGAGCTACCAGTTCAAAAATACATGGTTGGATACAAAAAGACATACTATATACTTCACTAATACCAACCAAAATGTTTCTGAGAACCAAAAATTCATGAAAACTGCAAGCAGGTATCAACTTATTGCTCACATACAGAGTCCTCTTGTATTCTAAATAAATATAAGATATTATTATTTCTTTTTGACAATAAAGAACTGTCACTCAGTGCTTTTCTTTACTCTGCATGGCAATAAAAATTAACACCCATGACAAGGATCTTGGTGGGGATGAAATTTTTAGGGGAGACATCAAAGCTGTGTGAGTTCAAACTTCCATCCTTCCATCCACCCATCTTCTTAACCAGAAGGGCAAACAGCCACACACTCTCCCAGCCTACACTGCAAACTCGGGATGATGACCAGGAGATTTCAAGCAGGAATCTTATTGTTGTGAGGTCACAGGGCTAACCAGTGCCACCTACTTCCACAGAATATAAACCTAAGGTTATAAACCTTAGGTTTATAACCTTAGTTTACTTCTTCAATTTCAGTGGTTGTTAGCTTTCATGCTGCCCCCTGCTGGAATCAGTTCCCCACAAAACTTAAATTCCAACTGTGGCTATTTTTAAAACAAAGATGAAGACCCTTAGTTTTTTTCCCCACTGCTTTTAATCAATATGCCATTTTACTTATTCTATAAATTCCCTGTACCTTTTTTTTTTTTTAATAAACCCTTTTGTTCTTTATTATTGACAGTGGCTCTGTAGTGTAGTGGTTTGCACACTTGCTTAAGAAGCAAAATCTCCAGTTTGAGCAGCTGAAAGTAGCTTCTTCAATTGTTTTATTTTTAATTTGCTTTTTTAACAATATTGTGCTGTTTTTCTTTCCTTTCAGTATTTAAATGCATACATGAATCACTCTGAATTGCCTTCGTGTATTAAATGTACTACTGAAATATATGTGCATTGCTTTATTTTTTATGATTTTTACTCTTGAAACACTACTAAAGTATCTTTGCATGATTTGAAGTTCAAAATCATCTTTATTTACTTATACTAGGTCTTGCCGCAGCCCATCAATGCATTATGTCTGAAACAAGATGTTTTAGCTCCTCCCTTTAAGCCACATTTCTTCTGATTGGCTACCCCTCACAAACAGAAGGTGGGTGGGGGACCAGAGCTGTTTTCTAAAATATGAAGGATACCTGCTTTCACTGACATCATACAGAATCAAGAGTAGAAATAAGAGCACTGAGTAAAAATGGGTAACAACAATTAAACTGCAAATATGAACGCAGCTGAACAAGCAGCAGCATACTGTAAAATACACTTAAACTAGTAGCATAATTACATGTATTAAACTAGTCCCCAGTCCTGTTTATTACAAATGTATGTTTGTCTGCTGTAATGCCAACCACTCAAGGTGGTTAGTGAACTCTACACCTATTAGGTTAAAGTACTGAGGCAGACCTTTCCACATCTCTTGTAAGGAAGTCCTTTCTTCTCACAGTACTCGTAGGCTAAAGTGGCTCCTCGCACACACAGACGAGCTTTCAGGGATCCCGGCGTGTAGTAGATCCCGCTGTGAATGACTCCACTGTTATGCCCACTCTGGTGTACAGCTGGTAAGACAGAGAAATTGAAAAAGAGCTTAGCATAAAAGAGTGGAAAACAGTGGTTAACAGTTAGCTGGGATCAGTGTAAAGGCAGTAAGTCCACCTACCAACACCCTTATAATTCTCCAGCACTTTATAGCTTATTTGTTCAATTCTATAAAACATATTGGACGTGTGTTTAAACCCAAAGCTTTTTTCTGCATTGAGTTCTCTCAAAAAAGATTTCATATCAGCACATCCAGAACAACATACAGTCCTGTGAAAAAGAAAGTTTTCATTGCACTGTACGTAGTCCTGTGAAAAACTAAGTACACACTTACTTCCAAAGGAATTAGGAGGGGAAGTAGTAGCCTGGTGCTGTAATTAAATGCACTTGATTAATTGATCATTAGCAAGTGTGAGGACTATAAAAGCTTTAGTTTGGGCAGTTTGCTAGTCTGGAGCGTTCAGTATGTGTGAACGCAATGCCACAATCTTCCTAAGAGTGTGCATCCCAGCAAATTTACTCCAACGTGCAACACTCATAGAAATTACCAAAAACTTAAGAGCTACATCTCAGACTGTACAGGCCTCAGTTAGGATGTTAAATGTTGAAGTTCATAACAGTACAATTAGAAAAAGAAGTATGACTTCTTTTGGAAGGGTTGCCAGAACAAAGTCTCTTCTCTCTAAAAAGCACATGGCAACACAAATTAGGTTTGCAAAGTTGCATCTGAACAAACTACAAGACTTTGGACAGACAGACAAAGTGGAGATGTTTGGCCATAATTCACAGCACCACATCTGGAGAAAACCCAAACACAGCATATCAGCACAAACACCTCATACCAACTGTCAAGCACGGTGGTGGAGGGCTGATTTGGGTGATTTGGGCTTGTTTTGCAGCCACGGGACCTGAGCACCTTGCAGTTATTGAATCAACCATAAACTCCTCTGTATAACAAAGTATTCTAGAGTCAAATATGAGGACACCTGTCCAACAGCTAAAGCTTGGCTGAATTGGGTCATACTACAGGACAATGATCCCAAGCACAGCAGCAAATCTACAACAGAATGGATGAAAAAGAAAAGAATCAAGGTGTTGTAATGACCCAGTCAAGGTCCAGACCTCAACCTGACTGAAATGCTACCTTAAGAGAGCTGTGCATAAACAAATGCCCACAAACCTCAAACTGAAACAATGTTGAAGAGTGGGCCAAAATTCCTCCACAACAATGTAAGAGACACCAATCATACAGAAAATGATAACTTTAAGTTATTGCTGCAAAAAGTGCTTCTACAAGCTACTAAATCATAGGATGCAGTTAGTATGCATATGCCAGTAAAAATATATTTGGTTTAGGCATGAATGCTGCAGTAAGTTTAGAAAACAAAGCAGAACCATTTATCAGTGTCCCTATGTTTGCTGATTTGTTACATTTTTACAAAGTTTTGGCTCTGTACTCCAGGATATTTGATTATAAATGAAATAGTAACTTTGAAGTGAAAGGGCTTTCAAGTGTAAGAGTCTTTGAGGTATTTTACTGAGTAAGTGGGTCAGGAGTTGACACAGAACATTGCAGTTTCCACATTGGACATAGTTTCATGTCATATTTGATGAGCTGGAGAAATGAATAAAACGGCCACATCCTTGTGTGGTTCGCTGTATTTAATCACTGACATGCAGAACAACAACAGCAGCTTTCAAAACCCCACTCACCAAGCTCCTTTTCTTTCTCCAGGAGGATGAAGCTGAGTGACGGGTGTCGCAAAATCAGTTCTCTGGCTGTGGCCAAGCCCACAATGCCAGCTCCTACCACGGCTACGTCATATGCGCTGAAAGAAAAAAAAAACAAAAAAAACAAACAGGAGGCAATTTAAGGTGGCTATTAATGATCGACCAGCTGCACAGACTGCAAAGGTAGAAAGAGCAGAATATTTAGGCCAGTGGTTTAATGTCCAAACATGGATGAGAAAGAGACCTTTGACACAGATCAGTCCAGAGACCTATGACACAGATGTTTGAGTTAAAGGGCTATTTGTAACTACAAAGAGGATAGAAGACCCCTTCACCATAGAGTACTTTCTAGTGGGCAAGCTAGATGTTTTAGATTTCCCATAATCGAGAATTTGCCAGGATCTGAAAGAACACAATGTTCAAGAACATTTAAATCTCGTAACCACGAAAGCAGAGGACATCAGTAATAGCCGACATCTTGTTACATTTTTGAAAATGACAGCCAGGGATCATGTCACAATGTCCCACAAAGGCTTAAAGCAATAAATGCACCTGGAGAATAAAGCGGGGAGCATCACCAACTTGTCCAAAGAGTGTCTGTGTTCAGAGAAGAAACTTTGCTTGAGGGTTTTTTCATTTTATTAATTTGCATTCGAGTAACTAGAATCAAGACTTGTAAAAATGTGTACAGGTGTAATTAGTTAAACCTGCCAAACATTTAACCTGTCGGCCTGAGGGTTATCTCTGAAGAAAAGAATTCAAGTGGAAGATCTAACCTGCTCTGATTAATAATTAACCTTAATTTCCTGCATTTCACTGCTAGCTTAGAGTAAACTGGAGACGGAGACATCATGACATAAGCTGTGTGCAGTCTCTGTAAACATTGTAACTCTGACACTAATAATTATCTCCTTGCTGGACACTAATAAAGAAAACCTGAGAGCTTCTGGAGCATAAACTGTCAAATGACACTTTATTCTAAGTTAATTGTGAATGGAGTAATGATGACAGGAGAGGCAGACAGATGTTTTCTGTATGTAAACAATGTGGTGTGAGGATCAGGTTTATACAAAGAGTACAAATGTGCAATCTTGGAGAGCTGAGGGTCCTTGGCAGTGACTGAGATCAGTTAAAAGTGGTTTGTTTTAGGTGGGTACCAGTTTCTCTGCATCTTTCCCCTAAAACAAGAATTATACAAATTAGTCCTCATCACTACTTCTCACATATGACTGACCTGCTTACACTTCTGCAGAAGTCTTTGTGTGGTAAGTCTTACCTGTGTAGCTGTCTGGTCTTAATATCCTTCAGCAGTCCACCAGCAGCCTTAAAGGACACACCGCTTAGGATCCGGATCATTATCACAGAATTTAATAGCCGCTCAGGCGATCTTCTTCATTGTCTAAGAGTCAGGAGCGACTTTCCTGAGCTCTTTGTATTTCCTCCTCTTGCTCCAGGACGCAGAGCCGCAGCGCTCCGCTCTGACGTAAGCGCGTCCAGCCAATTGAATAACACGTTTTTTTCTTACGCCGCAAAGGTTGAAGGTTACAGCTATGGACGCGTCCTGAACGTAAACAGTCTTGTTTGCTTGTGGAAGGGCAGGTGAGAGATGGAGCCTTTTGTCTGTTTCTCAGTGAGAGCCAGCAGAGGAGGTAACGCTGAATGCGTTGTTTGGTTTTTCAGATATGAGGCTGCTGTCGCAGGTGGTGCAGCTCGCGGTGAGTCACCGGGAGCGGAGCCGCAGACACTTCTGGGGGTGGCTCAATGCCGTTTTCAACAAGTGAGACACCTTTAATTAATTAACTTCCACATTAATGACACATTACTGTGATAAAGTCTTGAACCACCCTTCACTTCTTATATTCGAGTCCAAAAGTAGTTTTGAGCAGTAGGGGGGAATTGAGGAAACTGGACAAGGGGGGGGACAAAAGAAGTGGCAGCTGAATGAACAGTATCTGAAAGTCATGCCCTTAAAAAACAGGAAACGAAATCCAGGACCCGAGAGATGCATCTGGTCCTTAATTTCATCCATCTACTGTTCACTGAAGCCTCGTTAGAAATGGTGTCAGAGGAACGGTGGCTGTCAAGCCATTCCCAAGGAAGGGAAACGGGAAGAAAAGGCTGAGGTATAGAGTGATGAATCCGAATATGAAATTTTTCTTTCAAATCGTTGTCGGGATGCAGAGAGGAGGTCAGGAAAGAGGTCCAAAAGTGAGTGTCTACAGTCATCTGTAAAACACGGTGAGGGCGCTGTCATGGTTTCAGCCAGTGGTGTTGGAGAACTTGTCAAAATCAGATTTTGATCCAGCAGGCAATATCATCTGGAAAGCATCTGACTGACAACAACTTTATCCCAAGCACACTGCCAATGCAGCAAAAGCATGCCTGGATAGAAAAACACACAATAGAACACTATCAGTCATGGATTGGCCCAGACCTCAGTATAATTGAAGCAGTGTAGGATCATCTTGACAGAACAGAACAAAAAGGCAGCCAACATCCAAAGAAGAGCTTTGGATATCTATCCTTATTATCTTTTGTTTCTTTATTTATGGTAGACAGTAATACTATAGCTGACACACAGAAAATAAAATTTTACTTTATAGAAGAAGAGCTTTGAGTTTCCTTTAAAAAGCCTGAAGAACTATTCCTGAAGAATACTTAAGGGAATTCTGGCTATGTTGAAGAATGAAGGTGGCTGTGGTCATACCAAATATTACAAGTCCTCCACATCAAAAGGAGCCAGTTGAGGTGGTTTGAGAATCTGACTAAGATGCCTCCTGGGTCCCTCATAGGTAAGGTGTTCTGGGCATGTCCTACCAGGAGGAGGGCTGGAGGAGACCCAGGACACACTGGAGAGATGCTATATCTTGGCTGGCCTGAGAGTGCTGTGGTGTCCCACAGATAAGTTGGAGGAGGTGGCTCAGGAGAGGGAGGTCTGGGTTTCTCTGCTTAGGCTGCTGCCCCCCCACCCCCAGCGGAAGAAGATGGATGGATGGATGTTCCAATAAATAAGTGCACCTATTTCCCATTTTCTTATTAAAATATAAAGAAATTGAGTGGTGGCTGAAGACTTTTGCACAGTACTGTATGTGTTTTAGTTTATAAAGTAAAAATTTATTTCCTGTGTGTCAGCTACAGTATTACTGTCTCCCATAAATAGAGAAAAAAAATACTAAGGATATATATAACTTTATCTAACAAGATACAAAGATAAAATATAAACAAACACATAAACATACAGAAAAGCATTTATAATTCTGCATTTTTTAAAATTAAGTTTCACTTATATTTCATTTAGAATTTTATTTTTAGTTCATTTACAGAAAGATTGTTTTTCTTTTGGTTGTTTCAGTTTAGTTATTTAAAATATTTTAGTTTTTTTTTTTAATTTTACTTTCAGTGTTTAAGTATTTTATTATATTATAGAGTGTGTTTTTTTAGGGGCTGAGTCGGGGCCCTGAGATGAGGTATTACAATGCAGTCACACTAAAAATACTTTCCATGCTAAATATGTTGACTACATGAGCAAAATGTACAGCTAAAGACCATTCATGTGTATTTGTCTTCTTTGTTCAGGTTGTGTTTTTAAAGACTAAACAATCACATAATATCACATCAGGTTTTTAGATTTTTTTTGGACAAATTTAAATTTTTATATCAGTCAACTAAAATATTTTTCACAACTTTTGTTGAGTGTGTGGTGATGGTGACATGAACAGTTTTTCTAATATTTAGTCCACGTGACTCACATATTTGAGGGTAGATTGAAGTCTTTTGTGAACATGTAAATTGTGGGTGATTAGCTCAGGTTTAAACATTTGCCCCAGTGGGCAAGTTGCCATTAGGACTTTAACTTTTTGTTTTTTGACCCTTCTTCCCTGTCTGCACCCAACAAATGTGACCTGTCACATTTCCTGTTATCAGCATGTGCTGTACTTTGAATGTTTATTTATCTTAACTCAGGGTGGACTATGAGAGGATCAAAGCTGTGGGTCCAGACCGAGCTGCAGCAGAGTGGCTGCTGAGGTGTGGTGCCAAAGTGCGTTTCCAAGGTTTTGATCGCTGGCATCACGACTACAACGCACTGCCAACAGGGTCTCTGGGCAGATACAAGATCCAGGCGATTGACGCCACTGAATCCTGCATCATGTACAAAGGGTTTGACTACCTGGGTCAGTATGGAGAACATCATGTTCTTGTTCTAGTCTTACTGACATTTTCACCTAATGATGGATGTTCTCTCTCATACCAGAAAAAAAATTGGGGGCATGAAAAAAAATTGAAGAAGAATGTGGGGTAATAATATTGTGTTGTCTGATCTCATATATTGGAAGAAAAAAATCCACATTCTTAGATTCAAAGGGTTTGTCCTCTGCACTTTAATATGTTTTGGACGTTACACTTAGTTTTTTGGCTAAGTGCTTTGTTAGCGTCAGAGAAAAGTTGTGGTCAGGTACTTTACATCCACTCATCATGGGCATAATCCACACAGGGTCATCAAATATAAACAAATATAAGCATGACTGACTGTGAACTTAAATAAGGAACACTTTGAGGGACAGAATTCAGCATTCAGTGCTTCCAGCTTCATAATGATCTTGTTGAGCTAATGGTGGCGCAGAGTGAAAAATCCTTAGTACAAATCTTCTGTTGCTACCACATTAAACTGCAGTGAATCCAGATGTTAACAGCATATGCTAATATAGGCTATTTCCCTTTGAACTCACATTGGATTAACAGAGTAAAGAGTGTGTTCAAATTAAAAATTAAAGCCGAGTTCAGAAAGTGTAAATTTTGCATTAGCTTTGACCTCGACGGTTGACCTGAAACAGATTCCCTTCTGTGGTGTTAACAAGAAAGGCAAGGCGAAAGTGCACCTCTCTTAGACTAATTATTCAAAAGTGACGCAAGTGACTGGGATATTTTACACCAAGCTGGCATGTACAGTTTCTTTGACCTTGTTGGCTGCTTCACTCCAGTGTTTATATATATATTTTTTTAAACCAGAACATGCCCAAGTCCCTCTTTTCTCTTATGTGCTGATGCCAGTTTTGTGTTACTTTTTCTAGATGGTTTAAAACATGTGGAAGAAATCAAGTTCAGTAAGTGTATCTACATTGAAGACACCTGCCTGGAGAGGCTGAGCTCCGTAGAAAACCTGCAGGAGAGCATGTACATGATGGAGGTGGTGTCGTGCGGAAATGTGACAGATAAGGGCATTATCGCCTTACACAAACTCAGGTCAGTGTTTTATTCTGTCAAAATAAAACTAATTTCAAAGTACTGTTTTAATGGTGCTTTTTTAAAAATCGGTTTCATTAAAAAAACAGTCTCATAACGAATGCAGTAATTGGGTGATGCTTCCTCTCAGGAACCTGGAATATCTGTTCCTCAGTGATCTTCCCGGAATCAAAGACAAGCAAACAACAGTTGACAGGCTGCAAACGGCGCTTCCACGCCTGGAGATAGAGCTGGACCTGGACTGATTAAGAAACAACTTTGTACTTGGGATATAAAATTTGGACACCTCCTTAAACATTTTCAAAGTAAAACACACTGCTTTGATGGACTGAACTTGCAGAGGTTTGCAAGCTCAAGTGCATTTGTGTGCTAATCTTACTCCACACAACATGCATTATGCTTAGGTTTTTGGGGGTTTGTCATGAGAAGGTGTGGAGCAGTCATTCAAACAGTGCGGCAAAGAGTCCAATTAAATCACTCATGACACTAGTTCACGTTGATATTTATTCAAGGTAACTCCATATGTGTGTACATAGAGAAAGCAGTTCATTAGGTTGATGACTTTGAGAGAAATTTACATCTTTTTTAGATTATTTTGGCATTTATCATAAAATATTTGAGGACAAACGGATGGCTGAAAACATCCTTAGCACCAATGTTCCAGAGAAGTTGAGTACAGTGTGACTGCTGCAAGTAAATGCTTGTGAAGGTGGGAGAAAGGATGTTAAACTTCTGTATTCACTCCTAATGTCAATAAATAATATTTTCTGAAATGCTCATGAGTGGTTAAACTCTGCGTCCTGTATTATAATTTACTCAAATAAACAACAAACAAGTTGCTCTTACAGAGCCCGTCATTATATAAAAATACATTTGGCAAACCAGGCAAGGCAGTACATTGGAGTTTAACCCTCAGTCTACTCAGCAGCTACGGTGGAGCAGCTCACTGCTTCTTGTCTCTATACAAAAATCAGTCTGAAACGTCTGCAACATACATAAACCAACATGTCCCAGTGGACCTGCTGGGGATAGTGCATAGACTGACATCAGTGGGGAGATACTGGACACACCTCGTGATAAATATCTTAAAAAGTGGTCGGAGCTTCATCAAATGTGTTTTAAAAAGTGCTACCAGAGTCTGCTTCGTGTTAACTGAACTGTTGATGGTGGTCAGGATGAACTTGGATCAGGACCGGTGAGATTAGATGTTCGGTAGGTGATAGTTGAACTTGCGCAGGTTGTTGTAGTACCTCTTATTGTCCAGAGCTGGAAAGAAGCTGCTGCCAGTCAGCTGTGGCAAATACTGTAGAGCACAAAAAGTTTTTTTAAATCGGCTTGTTTTACATGGATAAACTTATCTGTTGTAGATATAGATTTCCTGCAGTTTAAGTAAATCGTTTAAATATTTAGCAGCAACTTGTTTCATACATTTATTGCACTTTGTGGTTGTTGCAGATGTTTATTAAACACGTTTCTGTTTAGTACCCAAGCAGCCACCACAACTGGCAGATATTCCAAATACGGCACCAAAGTGGTGTGAGCTTCATCCTTATTATTCGTACAGAAGGCCGCTTACCCCGGGGGGAACGTGTCTGCGAGGTAAACGTGTCCTTTTGTTGCCGGAGCGGTCCTGCTCTCGAGACGTGCTCTCGTTTCGTTCTCTCAGGCTGTCGAAGTACGGATGCTGGAGGAGCTGCTCACAGGTCAGCCGCTCAGACGGGTCCATCCTCAGACAGCCCTACGCCGTCGCATGTGGAAACAGTACAAAATCTTCATTCTGGTAATTAAATTTGATTCTGATTATACTGTAAAAGAACTACTTTACCTTCATCAGGCTCAGGGCTTGATGCGAGAGGTTTGGATATTTTTGCTCCAAAGGTTCCTGCAGAAACCGAAACCCAAACAGACTTGTTGAAAAGACGGTCACAAGTTTTGATATTTCTTTTTTGTGAACGTATTATTTCATTGAAATTGTCATTATTTGGCCTCTGGAGCTTGAAAAAGGCGACTGGACTTCTTTTTGTTTCTTGAAGACGTTTCACCTCTCATCCGAAAGGCTTCTTCAGTTCTCGACCAATGGTGGAGAGACCCAGGTATTTAAACCCCTGTGGGCGTAGTCCCCTGGAGGTGGTTATGACCCTCTATTGATCATGTGCTTGAACACATGTGCCCAGGTGTGAAGGGGGCGTGGGTCATATTTAATCAGTGGTTTCAGTTGAAACCAATTTAGGACTCCGCTCCATTGTTTCCTGTGGCCTATTGAGGTCACTGGAACAAAGGTGTGAATGGGGGTTGAGACGTCTGGGAAGGGAGCTCAGGACAGCACTGTAAGCGGGGGAAAGTTGGTGACGTAATCCACCTCCTCTGTTCAATGATGGTTGTTCACAGTGGACATAGATGGCTTCTTTCACTCCTCTTTCAAACCATCTGTTTTCCCTGTCCAAAATGTGGTTCTCTCCACCAGTTCACCACCAGTTCTCTCCACCATTGGTCGAGAACTGAAGAAGCCTTTCGGATGAGAGGTGAAACGTCTTCAAGAAACAAAAAGAAGTCCAGTCGCCTTTTTCAAGCTCCAGAGACTACTATGACCTGGATAACTGAGAATCTACACAGACATAATGTCATTATTTGGCCTTTTGTGACTGAAAGAAAGCAAGTAAAACTCCTTGAATAGCGAGATGGAGCCTCACCATCTGCTGTGGCTCTGGAATGGAAACACCACAGAAGAACTGGTTGTTGCTGAAGACCTGCTGGTGTCGAGGAATCAGATCTCCTGGAACATAATCCCACAGCGTTGAGCGAGTATAACTCAAAATTAGGGAAAAAACTGACTATGAGCTTAAGGTATTATTTATAGAGTGATTCACAGCCACTTTACACATTCATCCTGTTCTGGGAAACATTTAAAACTGATTTAAAAACCACAAAAATCCCCGCACTGATGTATTAACGTAACCTTTGTGTAAAATGGAATTTCTCACTCATTAAAGCTGCACATTTCCCGAGTTTCTCCTCAGATCTGCAGCAGGTTGATCTTACCGAGAGTCTTTATGATCAGATACAGCTGATCCATGTCTGACTTCCCCGGCCACAGAGGCGTCCCCGACAGGAGCTCGGCAAACACGCAACCGATTGCCCACACGTCCACTGGGGGGCCATACTGAGTGTCTCCCACCAGCAGTTCGGGGGAGCGATACCAGCGGGTTGCAACATAGTCTGTGTAGTAGTCACACGGTCCAGCTGCAAAACACAGCAAGTTGAATATTTTAGGTTTCTCGTTGGGAACTTCGTTTGGGTTCTACCATAATTTCATTTAGAGGATAACTTGTAAAAGAATAACTATTTTTTTCAAGCCTTGAACTCTAACTGAATCTTTGCTGAAGTACTTAAAGGATCCTCCGTTTTGTCTTCTGTCATGCTTTTAATAATTAGAGCCTCACCAAGGGGTTCTAACCTTATGTTGGTATTATTTTGCATTTTAACTACTTACAGAGAGAGCTATTGCATTTCTAATAACATTTCATTGTTTGTAAAGCAGGTGAAGTGCTGGAGTAGCCAGAAATGATCATATTACCAGTTTTAATCGAGTGGTACAGCAGTATGAGTCAACAGTAAGTGCATATCTGCTCCCAGTGAGACTTTCCTAAGCAATCTATAACTTCTGATAATCTCATTAAAATATAAACATTTTCAACATTCACTGATTTATAAATATTAATGTTGACCTGTAATGCTAACAGTGATCACTAAGTGGCAGTGTCAACGCTGCCACAGCTGCTGATCAACTTACTGAGAATCCTGGCGAACCCAAAGTCGCAGAGTTTGATGACTTGATGCTTGGTGATGAGAATATTCTCCGGTTTGACGTCTCTGTGAATACACTGCAGAGACAGAAGGAAGAGAGTTACACCATTGTGTGAACTTAACCACCTGCTGAAAGCTTGTGCTTTCTGCTGATCACAGTTGTGGGGGAAGAAAGGGATTGTGGACTTCAAGCCACACTGTTATATGGGGGCCGTTATAGCATTTGCTGTGCCTTGGTGATACATTAACTCCTGGTCAGCCACGGGAATGGAATTCTTGTTATAAAAAAAAAAAGAGCCATAAAGCAGAGCGTTTGGTGGGAGCTGGAAGAGGGAGGAGAAAGACTTCAAAAACAAAGCCGAGGGCTAGGTCTGACAACTGGGAAATACACTACATGATGTGGGAGAAGGGAGCATGAAGTCACTTACGTTCTGTTTGTGGCAGAAGTTGACTGCTTGAAGCGTCTGCCAGGTTATACTTTTTACGAGATGCTCTGGAACGCTGCAGGACAAGGAAGAAATGAACGCGTCATAAACATTTAACTGATGGACAGAAAATTATTCAAGCTTGAAGGTTTATTGTTGACCTTGGAAAAGATTCTTAGAATAAAATCCAGTTTATAAGTAACAACATCGTTACAGACTGAGCTTGGAGCTTCATGGTCGACTGCTACAGAAGCTTTGCCTTTTTTAATTAAGGCCATTAATGGAGGGAACAAGCTCTATGATACTGTGAAAACATGCCAAAGTGATGCCAAAAAAAAAAAACAAATATTAAGATACCTGCCAATTGTACTGGATTGAGTATATCTAGTACAATAAAGTGCTTCCTTTTTTCAACAACCCCCCGATCTCATGGTTTGGAAAATTCAGGAGATCACTAAAGTCTGCAAGATGCATCCTCTGGGGGCCATGAATGTCTGCACAAAACTTTCATTGTAGTCCATGCAGTCATTGTTGAGGTAAGGCATAAAGTTAGTAGACTGACCAGCAAATAAGACATGGTGCTGCTAAAGAAGGTAGTTATACACTATATGGACAAAAGTACTGGTCCACCTACACCTACGGGAGCTGCTTGACATGGAACCCGATGCTGCGAAGCTCCCGGCGCACAGTTTTTGTGCTGATGTTAATGCCGGAGGAGGTTTGGAGCTCTGCAGTCAGTGAGTGTCGGCGACCTTCACGCGCTATGCACCTCAGCACACAGGTACCCCACTCTGTAACTTTATGGCTGATACTTCATGGCTGAGTTACTGTGGTTTGTAATGCATCCACTTTGCAATAACACCACTTACAGTTGATAGTGAAATATCTGGGAGGGAAGGGAACTGACTTGTGTGCAGAGCTAGTTTTTTAGAGACTGTTCATTTAGGAATGGAATTAACATAGCTGGCCAGGAAAAATGTGGATAAATGCATAAAAAAATAGTAAACAGTTCCCTTTTCTGCTCTTTTTGCCTCATTTCTTGTTTAATTTTCCCTCTTTGTTTTTTAAAGCTGAAGATGACAGTCAGCGACGGCCCTGCCGTTTCCTTTGAGCCCCCAGTGTTCAACACTGAGGCTTTGTTGGTCAAGGGACCGCCATCTACCAGTGTTGCTAGGGAAATGGCTAATTCGAGCCTTGTGACTGGCAATTAATAACAATCTCAGCCTCTTTCTCTGTATTTTGTTGTCTCTTCTTTTGAACCCGCTGTGGCCTGAAGGCTATAGACCAGACAGCCAAAACACTCCCTATAAAATGTGGCTCTCTTCCAGCAAAGCATTCTGGGAGAGCATCACTGTAAGCATGCCACAGGGAGCTGGTCAGCCTCCTGGGAAACGAGCGTTGTGCGCGTCAGAGCTGGACAAAGCAGCATGTATGCTGCTCTATATGTGTAATGTGGAGAGAACAGAAAACACACAGCACTGTATTTACTGCTAACACGCCACACTCACATATATGCTCCAGCACGTGTAGTACATGGAGCTTACTATACCATAGTTTTAAGCAATGATGAAATGTGTTTGACATAATAAACACAAATCTGATGTAGCAATAGTGTTTGCTACATCTCTTAATCACAGCCTTTTCCTCTTTATATGCACTGACAATATAGTCTTAAATATGTATTCAAAGTTTTTTGTGTAAGTTTTAGTTTGCAGTGTTATTATTTAAGTACGTGCAATTACAAAGTAACTACTCAGTAACTGCACGTATCTCTTAGGTTTCAGGGAGGTTTTGTGAGGAGACACACCCACCCTCTGGGATGGCGGTCCAGCTCGTTGAGGACGGTGTGATCGCAGTACTCGAACACCAGGTGAAGCTTTCGTTTGCGTCGAAACACTTCGATCAGGTTCACCAGGTTGGAGTGTTTCAGTTGCTGCACAGACAGAAAACACAGAAAGAAAAAAAAAAATAATCCCAAACAAACATTACAGGCAGAAGCTGCTGCACAGAGGAGCGGCTCATCAGTCTCTGTCTGTATCTCAAACAGACTAAACTGTTAAACAGAGGGTAATAAACATGCTGTTGCCCCTGACAACCTGTCCTATTTATGAGTTCCTGATGTCCAGCAGGCCACTAACGCTCCCACCCACTGCATGACTAATTAAACCACCAACAGACGCACCAGTACATCTTTGACAAATATGTGCATCTTTAACAAAAGACAAGAAAAACAGTCATGACTTAACTATAACATTAAAAAAAAAAAAAGCAGTAATGAACAGCTGAGTCTAAGCTTCTAATTTACAGCTTAAAGATATTCAGCTGGTGCCAGAGGCTTTTTTTTTTTTTAAGATAACTAAATGTTCACAGACATTTCACGCTGTAACTGAAATACTGACCCTGCAGGGTTTTCCCTTCATTTGATTACAGCCCTCTAAACCTTTTCTCAACTCTGCTGTTTTGAATGGGAAAAGCGTTTCCCCCCTGTCTGCAGAATTGATTGCATGGTGTCCCTCCCGCTGGCTGCAGGAGACGAAGAACATTTTCTATTTCCTTGCATTAAAAAAAAACAGCCTAAAATCCTCTAAACACAGAACTTAAAGCGTATTAATTGTTTGGATGAGATTTATCATAAAAACTTGCTTGAAAATTGATTTGGTGAGTCAAAATTTTGCCTCAATATGCAGAATTTTTGATAAACATGACATAATTAGTCCCAGAATTTTGACATTTTATCTTACAATTCTGAATTAACAAACCTGATTTTTATTATCATTTAATTATTCTGACATAAATTCTTCTTTTTTAAGGGTTTTAAGATAATTTTAACATTAAATGTCTGTCTTCTAATTTTATCTTATCATATATGGTAAATCATAAATTCAACTTTTTCTCTTACAACTTCTGTACTAATTTTGCGGGATTCGTAAGTTTCAGTTATGAAGGCTGCGTCCTTACCTTGAGCATCCTGATCTCCCTCAGTGCAATTTTTTTAATGATGGGATTATCCTCTGACTCCACAAACTTCTTGATGGCGACAATCTGCCCTGTGTCTTTGTTTCTGCACTTGAACACGACGCCGTAGGAACCCTCTCCGATCTTTCCAATCTTCTCGTACTTCTCCATACTCGGGAAGAAGCGGCGCTCCTCTGCAAGGAGACAAAACAAAACAAAAGAATTTACAAGCAACAGCAGCTTCATGGGGAGGCAGGGTCTTTTCTGCAGCCTGAAAACAGACAGAGAGAGAAAGGAAGGGAGGGAGGAGGGAGGTGTACCTAACAATTTGATGCTTTTATGATTGGTTTACACAAGTGAAGCTGCAAAAATGTGCTTTTTAAAAAAAAAAAAAAAAAAAAACTCCACTGAAAATTTTGAATACATTTTTAAAGGAATTTATTCTGACGTATAATACCTCATATTTATGATTAAAAACAGTTACTATAATCCGAGATCTGAGGAAAGTTGACTCCTGAAACAAGCAAACATAGTTCAGTATTTATGGGAACAGAAATGTCCACTTTGGGAACATTGAGATGTTTTAAATTGTATTTATTTTTCTAACATTTAAACTTATTACATGACTTTGACTTCATGCATACACAAAAATGACAGCGTAATGATTTTTTTTGGTGTGCATTTATTTAAAGAGCACACATGGCATCTTTTTGAAAGGATTTTCTTAAATATTATTTCACAAGCTCCTCAGCACGTGCAGTCCGAGTCACTGAAGAATAATGACAGTGCCGCAGACTGGGAGATTATCTTTTATTTATTTCAGTCAGGTTTAATAAAAGTGTCATTATGACATTTGTTCATTTGCACACCAAAGAAAGCATTTCAAAAGCAATCTTTTAAATGTTAATCATTAAGTGCAAAATGCAGTGGATATAAAATTATCATCATGTCAAATGTGACACATGCTGCTTACTCCCATTTAAATAGTAATGGCTGCACAGTGAGGCTCACCTTTGATTTCTCAGCTGCTGCTACAGGAAATGTCAGTAAACACATCCACCAGCTCATAGATTACTGACTACCTGACAGCCAGGCTGCAGTATGTGAGACTGGCAATGCTCTGTCTGATTTGGTGATGTACAGCACAGGAGCGCCACAGGGTACTGTGGCATCTCCATTCCTGTCCACCTCAGACATTTAGTACAACTCCGGGCCATGCCACCTACAGACCTACTCTGATGATTCTGCTGTGGTTGGATGCATTAGTGACGGGCAGAAAGAGGAGTACAAGCGCACCAGTGGATGATTTTGTGGAGTGGTCAGGGAGGAATCTGCTTCTGAATGTCAATAAGACCAGAGATGGCGATCGACTTCAGAAGAAAAAGGACACAACCTGTGTCTATCCTGGCACAGGATGTTGATGTGGTGGAGGAGAACAAATGTGCTTTGCTGTGGTTTCTGGGAGGGCAGCTCTGGAGCTGGTCACACCAGCAGACTATGAACTGATCAGGAAGGCTGGCTCAGCGATTGGCTGCAAACTGGAAACACTTTGAAGCTGTGGTGGTGAGGAGGTCACTGGAGAAACTTAAGGTTATGTATATAACCCCGGTTCTCTCCTGACCACAAGATTTCCTCTATATATACACCAAGGAGATATAGAGGAAATCTTTTATACCACATGCAATCACACTCTATAACACAATATATGTCTGGCTCAGATGCATATCTGTCAGATAATATTTAGTAGTAGTATTAGCATTTCATCATCATTTCACCTGCTGTAAGAAAAGAATTTCCCAAATATGGGATAAATAAAGTACTTCCAACTCATCTTATTACACTTGACTTCTGCGATGCTTGAAATTCTATATACTTTAATTATAAACAAATATCGCTAAATTGATAGTTTAAGAGGGTTTTATTTTAACAGAGATAAACTACCCCTGAACTGTTTAAGTGTAATATTTCTGTAAAGCCTAGAGACAGAAAAAACGGACAAAATAACCCCCAAATCTCTCAGTTAAATCACATCCTGTTTCTTATGAAAATTACATTTATAAACTTACTTTCTGTTAAAATGTTCGCAGATGTTTCTAAAGGAAGAAATCCAGACTCAGGAGGATCCTCTTCTTCCTCCAAACATCAACACGTAAGGTGGAGGATCACAGCACAACTGCTCCTGCAGATCCAGCGAGCTCCTGCTTTAACCTGTCAAGGTAGATAAATGAAATACACATCCGGGCGGGCTTTTCAAAATAAAAGAATCTAAACGTCACGCATTTTCCACAGCAGTAACTCGCTCTACCTAACACTTTTAGTACGTTTTATACACTAGAGAACTTGTTAGTGAAAAAAAA
This sequence comes from Archocentrus centrarchus, assembly GCF_007364275.1. Lineage (NCBI taxonomy): Eukaryota > Metazoa > Chordata > Actinopteri > Cichliformes > Cichlidae > Archocentrus > Archocentrus centrarchus. The sequence continues at coordinate 20,877,655 of NC_044367.1, read as the reverse complement.
CAAACAAAAGGGCTTTAGTCACTTTTTTTGAGACTGTCATTTTATAAAAAGGTGACACTGAACAATTATTTTCCTGTTATCCTTTGCTTGCAAACCAGTTACAAAATAGGTTCCAGTAGTGCATTTTATTTTGAAATACACTATTAAAAGATAAAGTAGATAGAACATAATATAAACATGATACAGTGCACTCAGCTCATTTTGGTGACTCAGCTGCCAATATTTAATTTTGACAGCAGGATGACCTGACTCCTGGTGCTACCCATTGACTTGCTCCCTCAACAACTTGACACTTCTTTTTCCAACCTGGTGCCCATAGGAACAGCTTACTCCACCTCTAGAGGAAAAGGGAAAGCAGGACTCATGTGGGTTGTCACACCTGAGCCAGTTAACTTTGACTGTTTACCTACAAATGTCATCATTACCATTACTGATACCCAGAGTAAATACGCACCCATATTTAACATTTCAATCTGCTCTAACAGGAGAGCTCACAAACTGACACATGGGAATCTTGTTAGAGCTGATTTCTTACAAATTAGAGTCCATGTTTACCTGACCATCAAAAACCCTTAAATCACATCAGCCCGACAACATCCAACACGCGTCGCTCCAAATTTAGTCCGTCTCACTGCGGCCAATTAGCTCAGGGAGTCAGGTCATATGGAAAGCAGAATGAAAAGAGGAATAATGGAAACTAAAACTCACCATTACCTGTTTCTCCCATGAGATGGATGATCTCACAACACAAGAATAACCCACAGTCCATTCATGTTATGTTAACAACAGCTTTTATTATAAAAACAGTACACATTAAGCAAAGGGAATGCAGAGATGTTAATAAATCCTAGCAGTCCCTCATTTTGTCTTATTTTAAATAAAAATGTACAAAAGTGCTTACATGGTGCAAATAATAAGTAAAAGGTCTATAAAAGAGGAGGGTAAAGGAAAGAAAAACCATGTACATTATATCCAGTTTCTAAAAATGCAGCAGAGCAGGAGATGCAACTATATTACAAAGCAGTAAAAATAACCCAAAGCTGCTTAGGTAGTTAATTTTCACACACAGACTGCTGTCACAGTGTATAAATCAAACATACCCTCTTATGGAAGATGAGGTTAATAAATATTGCTTAAATAACCCACAATACTCGTGGGTTTCTTTTTCAACTGATCTATTAATTTCACTACAGAGCTTGTAAAATCTCCTCTCAAGCCTACTAAATGCTTACCTCTGGCAGTAATTATTAATGACAGACAATAACACAATAAACCTCCCATGTTTCCTAATACAATCACAATTCTTGTGAATTTTAATGGCACTTGTCTTATAATACCTCTACATAACTTGTTTGTAACTCAGTCCACAGTACAGAAAAGTGAGAAAAAATAACGCTAAGCAATGATGATTATTCGAGCTTTTCATGCTTCTCCTCCTGCTTCGTAACAGTCCTCTCAATGTTTGAGATGAAGGAGGCTACAGTTAACATCTTGCTGGTGTAAGGCTACGTATGAATCCGGACTGAAGAGGCTCTTCATTTACTGACCTGCAGATCCTGTGATCAGTAACAAAATCTCCCAAAAAAAAAACTCTTTCACACCAGACGCTTCTTTTAACAGACACGCAGGTCAAAAAGTGTCATTTTCTCCCAAAAGTGAGGCATCTTATCCACTTTTCAAAGACCTGACGAGTCTCTGGCTGTGGATCAGTAACTGTTCTCGTGACCTGCTAAAATGTAGAGGTTGCTGAAGGCCGTGGGGTTTTCGGTCGGTCGGCTCTCTAACACCACCACCCTGCAACAGAAATACAGAAACAGCAGTTTACTAACACATAATATCCTGTTTCTTTACACTTTGTAACAACAGTCATTTGGCACAAGGAAGCCGTTTTCCCTCACTTTGCTTCCATCAGGAAATCCCTGCTGCTCTCCTGATTTTCCACTTCTGTAACTTCCTCTTGTTCAAACATTTCTGACATCAGTGTATTTTTTCAGCTGTCACTTTCCCAAAATCCCTCACACAACCCTCCTATTTCCCCATCTCCACCTTCATCCGCAGGTGTTTCAACTCAATCGTTTTCCCACCATGATCATCGTCTAAAACCTACTTCCTTCTTGTGTTTTTTGAGAACTTTAAAACTGCTGATGCTATTTTAAAAGAAATCTTTAGGCAGTTGTTTCCAGTCCAAGCTCCACATTTACCATATACAAAGATATCAGTGGCATCGATCCACTAATCTAACAATCAGACAAGCAAAAAAATCCCCACAAATGTGAAGTACCTTTGGCCCAAGTTGTTACTATAGTGAGTGTCTGCTATACATAGTGTGCTTTGCAAATGTTCTTCAATAATGAAAATTATAAATGCTTTATGTGTGTAAGAGTTTAAATAGCAGTTTGAAAAATGTAAAGAAGCAATAAGAAGTCAGCTGGCTGACTTCATTCACCCACAGCTATGAACAAAGTTTAGCTTATTGATAGTCTGATAAAAACTTAATAAAAACACCTGAACTGCATTGTAAGTGACATCCAACGACATGTTACATAATGTTTCATGGTTTCAGTGTGCAGAGTCATGCATGTTAAGTAATCAACAGTCAGATGACGGCCAGATCAGGACGGCAGTGGGTGCATCTTCAGATGCCATCGGTCTCGTGGCACTGACAGGTGAGCGGAGAAGCTGCGGTCTATACTGCCCGTTCCATCAGATGAAATTACAGAGGCGCGGAGAGACACTCAAACCAGGCTGGCAGTGCCCAGGCAGCAGTGAATAAAACATGGCGGGCTGGGCAGCAGAGAGAGTGGGCCTCGCTCTGGTGCCACAGGCAGGGCGGCTCCATCAGGAGTCACTGCTGAAGTGGTGAGTGGTGCTACTGAGAGATCGTCCTCCAGACTGAGCATGCCCCGTCTGACTGAGTCTAAAAATCACATCCTGTGTTGTCTGCAGCTGAGAGCGTGTTTTACGTGTGACTTTCAGTATCCTACTGACTACCATCATTATTGCACAGTTATCTGAAGGTAATTTCTTCAGTTTAGCCTAAACTTCAGGTGCCTGACAACACTTCTACTGTGGAAACTAAAAAAAGGTAAGGTGAAAAGGTATTTAAGGGTACTGTCTGGGGTGGGACCACAGCTATTTAGAGTCATCAGAAAGTCATATCCATAAACAGAAGGACTGATGAACTTTGCTGTGGGTGTAAAGTGGGAGACCAGTGCAGCGAGAGATGAGAATTATCTGCTCAAAACACAAGGGGTGACCCGAAACAAACCTGAGGGAGGACAATTATAATCCAGAGGGACAGGTATTAAGGAGATTACTTGATGAATAAATAAAAATACCAATAAATAACCCCTAAGATTGATTAGTAGAAGGGAGATGATAATCAAGCATAAACGCTGTTGGTTCTCCTTTCCATCATTTGTCATTCTGTTAATCCTTTGAGATTTTTGTTGTATGTGCTCCTCTAGTAATGACATAACTGAAGTGTAGGTTAGCTGTACCAACCTGTCAGATCCAAGGAGGCGGAAGGCTCTGCTTGGATCAGAAATCTCCTGGGTCACCTTCAAAAGAAAGAACACACACTTTCATGTGACAACTGGCTGTATATCGTAAGTAGTGCTGGCAGCAAGGGTACACTGCCAGAGTAATGAAGTATGAAGCATCTTAAAATCCACAGGGACGTACACAAATATCTTCAGGATAAGTGCAGCTTGGCTCTGTTGTGTTACAACACACCTTTCTCATTAATATAGATTTCCCTGTTGTCTATTAAAGGATCTGCAGGACCTCTGAGTCAGTCCCTCTCCTGTGTTTTCATTTTGGTGCTCAGACATCTGCTTACATTGAATTCATGGATTGCCTCTTTAATAACAGAACATCTAATGTTCTTAACAAGCTTTTAGTAAATGAGTACCAGATCTACTGTGTACCTAGAAGCCTGGAGCTTATCTGTTTCCTCTAGTCACAATATGTAGCCTGACACCATTCAGGGTAAAGGACACGGGCCCCTTCAAAACACTCATATGCTGGCATGTCATGAAAACTTGTTGACAGATGTGAGATAGTCAGTGGGTGACACCTGCTAGGTGTAAGTCCTTGGCCCTGGGAGAGATCTGATCTGTTTAAGTCTAAGCGAGAACAAGGTCTCTGGTGTTCAGAGATGCACCCACCGAGGCAAGCACGGCTCACCAGCCGCGCCCCCCTTGAATGCCTTCGCTTTTGAGAGGAATCATAACAAGACAAAGGCTGAATTATTTAGTGGCTGTTCCCTGTTGTGCCATGGGTTTCACTTATGATTGAGCATGAATTTTGCATGACTGCTGACATTTCAAAAATCCTTGCTATGGTAGATCTGTCAAGCTGGGCTGGGCACGGACTCGGGAAACAGACCTTCTGTTTCATTCGAGTGCTGCTGGACCACGTCGCACACAGCCAGCTTTCAAAAGGGCAGCCCCTACTGCCATATCAGTTTTCATTTAAGCAGAATGCTTCACCTCCCTGTGGTCTCTTGAACTTTTATTGTACCGCTGAGCGTGTCTCGTGATCGGGTTAACATGGAATCCCTCCGTGAAAAGGTGGACAAACTCATTACCTCGGCCTAATACAAAAACACACTGTCTGGCTCCGTCTGAGGGCTAATCTCTTGGGATCGCCTACAGCATGTAGCCACACACACAAACAGGGAGGACTAAGGGTCCTTGTTGACAGGAGAGAGAGGTGTTTGCTCATATGTACAGCACACAAGCCTGCATTGAGGAGGTTAACACATGCTTCATTCACTATTGAGGACCCATGAATATGATGAAATTTCAAGACTGTTGTTAAGGGGAAAAGCATCAAAAGGGAGGATGACTCATTTTTTCTTTCTTTCCCTAGAGTACCATCTCATTAACATGATTATATTTTACCTCATTAGACTTGAAGCTCTTTCCCTGCATGCCATGTTTCCAAAAGGCCAGGACGCTGTCTTGAAGGCACACTGTTATAATACAGAGAAGAGTGTGTGTTAATGCACAAGGAAGTCAAACATTACCCAAGATAATCAAGCTGAACATGTTGCGTTGGCTAAGACAAACAGAAAGCCCTACTCAATTCAGTGTGAACTTGTAAAAAAGCACTTTTTGGGGTGCTGCTATATAGTTGACTTGGTTGGATGGGTGACCCATGTACTTGGCTCCTGTCTGCTCTCTAGTGTCCCTGTCTGATAAAGGATAGACGTGTTCAAAAATAATTATACATCTGTCTGCTTTTCTCATTTTAAAATGAAAAATTTAAAACTTATACTAACAGTAATCAGTTTCCACACCCAAAGCTGCATTTACTTCTCTCTCTCTCCTTTAAAAAAAAAAAAAATCCCCACAGATGCCTTGATGGAGAACTTTTCAGAAATCTTACCAACAGATTCGATGCAGAAGTCAAAGCTGAGCTCAGAAGCCAGCTTCTTGTTGGACTTCAGTCTTCCCAGGAGATTAACAATCTTCACATTTTCTGGGGAGAAGATTTAATCAATCGATTATATTAATACTACTGTCTAATACACTTACATCTGAACTCGATAAAACCTGACAACTGTACTTACGGTCCAAACACACCAACACTGTGTCTCTCTCCAGCTGGGTGACATGGATTGCATCCACCTGCTGAGTACCTGTGGGGAGAGAAGTGCTACAGTGGCAGTCCTGCTTACCAAATCCTTGTGGCGTACCACTTATTTAAACCAGATAATATTATTTCTTCTATTTTTCTTCCCTTGGTTTGCTATGTTACTGGATGCCATCAGTTCAAAAAAGACATATCATACTGATATTTTTCATTTATTCAAGCATCTAATGGTCCACCTATTTCCACAACAAGGTTCATCTTTATATTCTCAATAACAGAGCACACGTTTGACTTACATGCACCTATCTCTGTGAACCAGGAGGAGCAGGAGTTCAGGTTGAGTGTGTCAAAGCAGACCACCTGACCCGGCTCTGTGCCCTCACTGAGGGCCACACACACCAGAGGATACTCCTGCTCTGGAACCACCAGCATCTCAAACACCTTTAGCGGGTTGGGAAGAGGGAAGTCAAAGTGCTGTGCCAGGAAGAGAGAGATAACACGTTATCCATTATCACTGGTGCTCTGCTGTTTAAAAGCACAAGAGCGTCAGTTTTATACGATTATGCTTTCAGCATGAGTTTAAGAGCAAAGGAATAATAGGTATTTTTAAAAGCAACCTACATGCGTGTGAGTTATGTAGCACAACCTTACTGGAAAACCGCTGGCTTAATTAGAGATTTTATGGAAGAAAATATGTTTGTGTTGTGAGAAAAATAACCAACTGACCTTGATGAGCATAAATCTCTGCATGGGCTCATACCACTGCAACAGAACAATCCCAGAATAAAGTGCTCCACACAAGTACTTGTGGCCGGTATATGGGTTTCTCACTGTGAATCAGAAGAACGTCAACATGTGCAGTTAAACTGAGCAGTGCTGGTCCTCCATAACAGAGTATGCCTGCTTTATATACATTTATGCTACGAAAAGTCAGAAGGGTTTACAGAACAAAAACGTTTTGGCAAAATAAGGGAGGCCACTATGTCACCTTTTATTGACACAATTTAATATGGTGGGTTAGGGAACTAAAAGGATGGTTTTAAGGGGAAAGGCCACTCACCAATGCAGCACTTGTGACAGCCCTTTGTGTCAGGGATTTTAGTTGTCAAGGCAAATCTCCTGAGGAGAAAAACAGTCAAGTTGTCGTGACCACAGTCTTAAAAGAGCTGATGACGTCTAGAATCAGGGAAGTTGGCTGACGGTTCTCCTTTTCTCTATACTGCTGCAGCAGTTTGTCACAAAGGTAGAAGAACAACAAAAAGACTGCACAGCATGGGTGTAGCAACAATGCTTTAAATTAGAAAAGCCGCGGTGGGATCTTATCACAATGTGTCAGGGTGTTGCTGAAAAATGTGGTTAGAGAATGTTATTTATGAGATTCGGGTCCCAAACCAGGCCTTTTGATCTTACTTGGGCAAAGGGAAGCGATGAGTCTGGAACTGAGCAGCCAGGCCGGGCTTCTTCAGCTGCTCGAATAGCCCGATGAGATTGTGCGAGTACAGCTGGAAGGATTTACCTGCAGCAGACACAGCATATCCCATCATCAACTACATTACAGTCATAATTTCTAAATATTTTGGATCTTGTGAAGCAGTTTTCACATATAGAAAGGTTAGACGTGGACAGGGGTAAAAACAGAAATGTGATGATGATGCTGAGAGCCATGATTACCTTCTGATGAAGCCAGTTAGTAGAATATCAAATCAAGCCAGGTGAGAGGAGGATGGACAGTGTCCAAGGGAAAAGGAGAAGAGAACAGAGGTTAAGTATACCAAGGTGCAAACTGCTGAAGGTAAAACCGAAAGTAGACCTGATGCTTTGTAATCCCATCCTCAACTCTTAAGACGAGAAAAGGATAGGTCCTTAGGACATCCAATGGAAGACAGTTGGGTTTCAAATGATAGCTAGCACATCTGATTTCTATATGGAACAAACTACACTTGCCTTTGGAGATAGCATTATAACCTACAAAGATCAATATATCTGTTGCTTCAGTAAAGGGAGGGGCTGTAAAACCAGATGTGCCCCTCCTGAGTGACTGCTATAAGGATAAAGCTCTTCGAGAAGCTCTTTGACGGTAAATAAATTAAACAGCTATTTTAGGGCACAGATACAGAGCGGCTGTATTGCCTCAGGGGCAGCAAGATAACACAGCACAAAGAAGCAGCAGGTTATGAGAGTGACCAGTAAAGCGGGAGGTTGTGATAAATCCATCACTTACCTGATAAAGACATCAGGTTGTTGTTGATAACGTACAGCCACGTACATCTCCTTGGGAAGAGCTAAACAGAGATTCAAACACAATAATTGTACAGTTGAACATTAGCTTGTAAAAGAACACCAAAGAGCTGACTGGACATCACTTTTTTCAACTGAACATTTCCTGAATCCTTCCAGTGAATTGTCCAATCACTGCTCAGCAGGCTTTCAATTAAGATGTACCAAACCCTTCATTGTACTTGGGTTGTTATGCTCCAGGATTATGATTAAGGATGAAAATTGATGAGACTGATTCTGTTTATCAAATGTTTGATTGCTTCCTACCTACACATATTTTCAGTGAAACAGCTCATTATCTCTTAACAGCAGACCTCCAACAGTCTGATTAAAGGTCATAAGCACTTACTTAAAACAAACAAACAAAAACTATGATGCATGCACAGCTGATTATTTAAACAAGGAAGTAGTATCATCAACTCTCAACTCACAATACTTCTTAGCTCTAAGTGGGTCCCTTAACTACATCAAAACCTAATGAGTTCTTCCTCTGTTCATGACCCCCTCTCTAGACCAAGTTTCATGAAGTTAAACCTCCTAACTTCCTCATAATCTTCGTAACACAGAGACAGAAAGAAAAGGCATGCATGTCATTGAGACGTTGAAAGCTCATTTCTTCTTCTCTGCCACAACTATGCTGATGTAAAGGTTTGACCGAATTGTTCTGCACTGGGCTGTCAGAAAATCCCACCAGCATTGAGAAAAGTGATCAGCTTGGAGGAATATGATTCAGGAGTGTTTAAACAATTTCTGATGTTTTACCAAGGTTACAATTGCCAAAATCTCAAAAGCACCCCCCCCCCCCGTTACATTAAACATCATGTTTGAAAACAAAACAAAAAGTACAACAGCTATGGCACCACCCATGATGCATGGGATATGAAGCAGTTTTTGTGTACTTCTGCCTGAAACCAAAAAACTGTTGTTTCAGTGTTGTGTGTGCCACAAAGACTTACAAGCAAAAGAATGAGGGTGGAGCTTAGCAAAAACTACAATTTAATTTTCAAGAAAAGAATCAAATATGCTTTAATTTAACAAACTGCTGGATTTCAGCTGCTGTTACCTGCTCCATTGTAGCTTCATGCAACTCATTGAGATTCAGAGTATAGATGCCATCTTCTGTCCCAAAGATTAGGTACTGATCTAGAAGAGGGATTAAAATAATTTGTATTAGTAAAATAAATTTAGCAGAGAAAGTAAGGAAATTTGTGTTTGATCAATTGTCTCTTTGCTGTAACAATGCTTCTTGGCAGCAAAGCTTATACTGTTGGAAAGCCTGTTTTATTTCCCCTTAAATGGAGCCACATTAGTAAAGAAATGGATTTGTGGGTTGAGCAGCAGAGTGGAGTATGTGGGTTGCACCCATGAAAAACTTGCCAAATCTTCTTTGCCAATGCCAAACAGCTTATTCTGCTTGTTTGGTGTCATTTATTGGATTGAATGATTGAAGTGTGAAGAAACAAGACATATTGCCGATTTAACAGTTTATTCATTTAACAAACAGGGGCCTCAGCAGCATGTGGAAGAACCATACACAGCCACAACAGCCTGGCACCTCCTCCTCATGCTGGTCACCAGCTTGGTCATACACTGCTGTGGGGTGACATCCCATTCTTCAACCAGCATTTGTTGCAAGTCAGCCAGTGTGGTTGTGTTGGTCACTCTGGCATGAACAGCATGCCCGAGCTGATCCCACAAGTGTTCAGTGGTTCAATTCCATCCTCTCCACTTCCAAATCCTCTGGTAGTCTCTGATAAACCCCACTGTGAGGGGGCGAGTGTTGTTATCTTGGAGAACAGAGTACAGTCTCAGACTATGGAAATACGAGATTGCCAGTGGTTGCAGAATCTCATCTTGAGATCTCTCTGCACTGAGACTGCCTTTAATGAAGACAAGCCTGATTTTCAACACCTGGGGTAACAGGAGCTCAAAACAAAAGTCAATAGCAGAATAAGCCATTTGGCATTAGCATAGAAGATTTGGCAAATTTTTCATGAGCGCAACCCACAAATGCATTTTCCTTACAAATATGGCACCGTTTAAGGCGGGGCTCTTCAACTCCAGGCCTCGAGAGCCCCTGTCCTGCAGGTTTTAAATGTGTCTCTGCTTCAGCACACCATCAAATATAGAAGTCATTAACAGGACTCTGGAGAACTTGACTGCATACTGAGGAGGTAATTCAGCCATTTGATTCAGGTGTGTTGGATCAGGGACACATCTAAAACCTGCAGGACAGGGGCCCTGATTTAAGGGAAATAAACAGGCTTTCAAATGGTAAAAGATTTATTACCGAGAAGCATTGTTACAACAAAGAAATAATCAACCAATTACAAATTTCCTTAGTCTTTGTGTGGTATGCTTACTGCTCTACATGTACCTTTGGTGTCTGGATGAATCCATGATGTGGCACAGTTGATCTTCAATGGACAGCCATCAAACACTTTAGAGAAACAGGCTCCCATCTGCAATGAAAAGCAGCACAGCTCAAAGCAGGCAGCCTCTTAAATGTCAGCCTGAGTTTAATGGGCTGGAGCAAAGCTGAACCACAAAGCAGAGAGCTCTGTGGACCCCAAATATCTACAGAATGTACAGCAGCAGCTCAGACTAGAGTTTAATAACAGTCTCTATGAAAGTGGGTCGGCAGGAATTGTGAAGGACAATACAAATAATTCACTCACCAGCACTTTAGGAGTGGGTGGCAGGCCGTTGATAGCTGGTTTCTAAGAAGCAGGGGAGGAAATGAAAACCATAAGATGCCATAGATGCAAGAGACAGAACAATTATCCTAAATTTAGCTCCATAATTTTAAAACCAGCCAGAACAATAAGCAAAAGAAGAAAATGCTTGTGTGAGTGTCCTGTCAAAGTCGATTAAATGTGAAACATGAATGGATGCCAAGTTTCCCTCATTAACCGGCCACATTTGGATATAACAAAGGAAAAACATCATATTTGAGGTTTCAGCGTGAGGTCAGCCAGCCAAGTTGGAGACATAGCACGCATCAAATGTAGGCTGTAGGTTGTAACATCACATTACATTTTTATCCTTAATCCAATGACACTAATTATAGATATCATGCGTTAAAGACAATATCTTTAAACTCACAGGGAATTCCTTTTTCTCCTTCTGGTGTTGTTGGTCAGATGGTGGCTTGGGACTTCCTCCATTTACACTGCCATCTGAATCATTATCTGTAATGAAAAACCAGGCAGGTAAAATTACACTTGCAGTATAAATATCAGTTCACGCTATCAAACAAGGAGGGTGTGAATCCAAAGATCAGCCATGTTTACATCAGGCTTCCTTACCTGTACGTTCAGATTTACTGAGAGCTTGCAAAGAAATAAAATATGTAAGCACTCACAAAGACAAATGACGAGGGGAACACATGCTGATTCATACTGTGAACAGATTTGGGTTCAGAAAGAGAGAAAGACATGCGCAGACTCACCAGGATCTGAAGAGTGAGACAAAAGGCCAGGGCTACTGACGCTGACTGACAGGAAATCTGGAGATGAGTGCTCCACCTTGTTGCCCTGCTCGGGTGTGCTCTGTCTGCGAGCCACTTGGCTAGGTCCATTTTCAGAGTTAGGGAACCTCTTTACTGTCAGAGACTTCTCATCATTAAGGCCCATTTCCTCTGATGAGCTGCTTAAACGTGGCTGAGAAAGAAGAGGGAAACAATGCAACAGTTTTAATTTTTATTCAAACCTAAAAATAAATAAAATAGTAGACACTCTTTCATTTTAGGCTTTACCTTTGGAGGTAGAGGAGGAGGAACACCTGGCTTGATGGTTGATCTGAAATTAAGTTTTAAACAGAAAGATGTAAACCAACAAAATAAATGCCCATTTATGATGACATTTGAATCTACTGGTACAACTCACCGCTCTGCATCTTCAAAGGCATCTTCAAGATGGGCGACATGTCCCCTGCAGGAGACAAACACAGTAATGAGCGCAGAAACCAAGACTGATCAGGTTTTAGGAGAAACGCTGATGGTGGAACTTTCTGTCTTATTACAGACCTTAAATCAACTCTGAGGTTTCCCCAAAACATGCAAACCAAAATAAGCTTTGCAGACTATCACTATAAACTATACACTACTACTGAAAAGTAGGTTTCAAACAGGTTTGTGCAGTCCCTTCAATGCAGATTTAGCTTCAAGTGGTCATTTTACTTCAGTGCTACAGACTGACAAATACAGCACTGTCTATCTCATTTTACATCACAGGAGTGCACACAGTTTGATTCTACGATCATCATCACACCACACATGGTGAATGGAAGGGGGGGGCCCCCGCTGAAAAAATGGTTGTGGCCAAGCGAGGGGTGGATTGGATGGCGAAGCTTATTACACAGCACATGCAGTGTTAGTGTTACCGTTGGAACAATTCATCCTCAACGCTTTTGAGAAGGCTCCTTCGAGGGACAAGACGAGAGAGACAGCAACAGCAAGACGGGGACACAGAGAGAGGGTGAAGGAGAAAAAAAAAAACAAAAAAAAAAACACACAGTCAAAGCACATGGACATGTGACAGGGAGCTGAAAGACCAAAGTGACATTTCAAAGTGCAAAGGGGGTAGGGGTGGGCTTGTGTACAGGCACAGGTTAGGTCCAGTGAGCAAGCATGTTAATGCGAGAGACCGTGAAGAAAATTTCTAGACACAGAGTATCAAGAATGACTAATTACAGAACGAAACGCATTATGTTTTTAGGGCTAATGAGCTTAGACTGTCTCAAAGTAAACAGACTCAGAAGATGAGAAATACATCCAACAATAAAGCTTTAATATGCATTAAATCCCTTTCTCTGGTTAAGTCTGGTGAGACACATTTATCTAACCAGGTAAAGAGAGAAAGAGAACGACTGGGGGTAAATGGGAGCAGTTCCCATGACAACAGTTTCCATGGATTACCTGGTTGTTATTCCTCCCTCTGCAAAGGGACTCCAGTGGGAAGAGAAGTCATTATCCTTGTTCACATCCTGTGGAAAAGCACACATTCACAGAAATAGATATTTATATAGCCGCAGTTTGTTTTTTTTTTTCTCTAAATGTGCTGATTTGTTTTTACTCTTTACTACACACTCAGAAAAATACTAACATTTGTGGTAACTAGAAAGTGGTTAAACTGAATATGGTAATCACCATTTCATAATGAGCCGCAGTTTCCTTCTGTACTGGTGCTTCGAACTGGAGCTTGTTAACTGTGAACAACAAAGATTGTGTTTTTTTGTTTTGTTTTGTTTTTTTCCCTTTGCACAAATCTTTGACACTAGAGGGCATCAGCATCACACTTCAAGACACACAAACCACTGGGAGTATCAACTTTGGGCATTAGTACCAGAAGCCTTAGGAAAAATTCCCTTCCTAACCTAAAAACAGGTCTAAGAATGAGCACAAAGCAGATCGTCTGCTTCCACAGCATTGAACCTGCCAAAACACTACCGGGCTCCTTCACTGATTTATGATGCTGCGACTTGAATGTTTGGTCTGCAGCCTCAAGACGCGTTGCTCACTAAAGACAAACACAGATTAAACTTGACAGTGACCAGACTTGTTCACTTTGGGGAAATATTAGTGAGCGAGAGCATGAATTACAAATAAATCACGGGATAGATTCTTCCCAGTTTAGATTTGAGGTTGCATTCTGTCAAACAGTTGATCCAATCAGGGAGTCTGGTTCAGTGTCCAGTATAAACACTTTGTGATCTGGCTGTAATTATGAAGGTGAAAGAAATCCACCCACATAATCAGCTTTGCATTAACAAAGACACGTTGTACTAAAGAATTCAGACCACAGCCCCCCCTCCACCCCATGTTTTTCTTCTTGAGGTATACAGAAAATGTGGAGGTAAGGAAGTAAGACTAATAAGGAAAAAAAAAAATTCAAGAAAGTGCACCTGAAAGATCAGGTGAGTTTTATGAGTCAAGCGTCACTTTCTTGTCAGGGTAAGATTAGTCATCTAAATGCAATTTCACGTCAGGCAGTCTGACAGGAACCAAAATGTCACCATACCCAAATTATTCAGTCTTACAAAAAGCTGAAGTCACATTAGGCAGCCACTCCATGCAGCGAGAATCACCCTATTAGTGCCATTTAAATCTTAAACCCAGTGCTCTGTTTCTACAACATTATCCTATTTCTAAGGAATTCTTAGGGGTGAGGGTGGGAATTAGACAAACACACACTGTCTCACTACTCTGACACTGACCTGCATCCCCCCTGTGTCCCTCAGTGAAGCTAGGACTTGAGAATGGCCCTCTTTGGTCTTTTCCATTGTTTGCTTCATGGTGGAAGGAAGGTCATATAATAGTGAGAAATTTACATAAGAAAAAAAACAAACCCCCAGACAAGAAGTACATCGGATACAAGTGATCACAACACAGACAAGCACAAAACACAATGGAGCACGTTATGGATGCTACAGGTAAACACCACAAATATCTGACAGACACCTTTCTGACCACCAGTCTGCTATTAAGTCATTCAAAGACGATGAAATGAAGAATGGCCACAAACTACTGACACGACAGGCACAACACAGCATTCAGCTTTATCTACAACTAATAGCAACACAAAAACACAACTTCTCTGAAAAGGGGTGGGGGGGTGTTAATCAAACTGAAAGAACTGGACCCATTGCCAAATTCTTACAATTTCTGACTAAAAATGTAAGATTTTTAGTAAAATTCAGACCCTTCAGACAAGCTATTTTGTAGCATTTATTAAAGCAAAGGATAAGACAACACATAAAACTAACACAAGCTACTTAGAGGCATCTTACAGGACTCTAGCACATTAACTTTCTCTTCCATGAATCCACAGACTTTTTTTATACACCCTAACACATGCTGTGGCCTGGAAAAGCACCAGCCTGTGCTTCAGGATTAAAGGAATGAATGACCCTTAGTAAAGCCACCAGACCTAGATCGAACTAACAAGTCACGGTGACTAGCATGCCAACCAATGACAGGACAGAAGCAAGGCTTGGGGAGGGGGGCTGGCCTTGGTGATGGGTTCGGTCTGTTCACTTACAGTCTATCTCTGAGCGCGTCCTCTCAGCTCTGGCGTGTTTGTTGGTGGAGCGGATGGTGTGTCTGATTTCATGGTTTGGCTGAAACTGACAATGAGAAAGAGACTGGTTTTATTGGGGGAGAAGCACTTCAGAAGTCCAGTGTACAGTAAAGTGTTAGGAGCCTATATAATAGTCACAGTGTATTATTATTTTTAGTTACGGCATAATCTTTTTAGATTATATGTAAAAACTTCAGTTTAGTTAAAGCTGAGCTGAGACCAGCTTTTCTGGAGCACCATCATATTATTATGCATCCCAGTGGCTGTTTGTTTCCAACAAGCTCTATTGCTTGCAGTCAATAGCCTTTAGAGTTTTTTCACTCATCGTGGCCAAGACAGTGCTACTGCTGTCAGGGGGAGAAAAGCACAATGGTCCTTTAAAAGGGGCTGGTACCACCTCTTTGGCTGACACATAGATGTGATGTTGAGTCCAGTGGGAAAAATAATGTCAATGGAGAGAATCAGGAAGAGGGGGAAGGGAAGTCTTAGGGGAACATGAAAGACTTGAACCAAGCTTCCTGATTATATTTCACTGCTGAAAACCTGACAAAAGTTTTAATATTTAAATTCACTATTGATAGAGTTTGCCAGTGTTTGCAATTTTGTTACCAAATTTGACAGCAAGTGATAGTCTGATGTATGATTTAGTTTCTTTTTATCAGTTCTTTGCAAAACTTTTGTTTGGTGATGAAAAATGAAAAACACAAAGAACTGCCTTACAGGTTTAATATTTTTGTTTTTATTTTTGACTACTGTCTTGTTGACCAGGTAAGCTTGGATTTTATGTTCTGAATTTTTTAGAAACACACATTTCCATATATCACTTAGATTTGGACATTACCTCAAGATCATCGTCGTCTATTTCACCAAAATGTTGGTGGTTGTCTGGGTTGTTCATCTTATCAAGAAGGTCCACGGCAAGTCTCCTTGTCAAACCCGTCTGAGACACAAACAAATGCTGGAAGAAACAATCAAGGATTAGAGATCTTTACCAGGATCATAACAAAAAGAACTGTTCCTGTTAGCCACCTGACATTACTAATCTGACAAGAGTGACGAAGGAGTAGAAGCAAAACATTCATACAGAGAGATTGTGAACTGCTTTATAGAGGATTTCTACAGACTGCATTATTCCTAAAGTCATGGTAAAAAGAAAAGACACCTTCCGTTAGTTCAAAGATTTCACATATCAGGAAATAATAAAAATTACCTGGTCCTTAGAAGGTCTTAAAATTAGGTAAATACAACCTGAGTTGTTAAATAAAAAATAACAAAATAATATGTCGTGTTGTCGTTCACCTGAGGTTGTACTTAACTAATTTTAAGACCTGCTAAGGACCCCATTAGTTTTATTATGTCCTGATACATAAAACCATAGAATTTATAAGAGGGTGTACTTCCTTTTGATGATGACTCTGCATGTAGCACCTCACCACTTCCAGACAAAATTTTCAGAATAAAATCAAAGCCAAATGTAGGGTGCTGATATGAGGAGAAATGAGATTGTAACTTGTGATTCTATGAATAAACTTTGTTACAGATCGCTCATTCCTAGATCTACGTCTTTATTTCACTGTTAAATAGCAATTAACACAGTCTTCATAAATTACTGCATTCCAGGACTTCTGGGATGGGACAACTATCCTTAGAAATAAACACTGTGTTAATGATAAAAGAACACATTGTAGAACTGTGCTCACATACCTAAAAATTAAAAACAGGTGCTAACTGAACTTTGGCTCCCTTCCTAAAGAGCTGAAGCTAAGATAAGCTTTAATAAATAACTCTGAACTGTTCAAGGCCAGAGTCTGACGGCAAGCCAAACAGCGAGAAATTTAGCCAAACCACACAGAAGCTCAAAGGGCCAACTGAGGTTCATAAGGCTGTGCTGGATTTGGATAGAATGACAACTTCTACTTGTTTGTCAGGTGTTTTAAATTTGCAAATGAAAACAGGCCAACAAGCAAAAAGAAAAAAAAAAAGAAGAAGAAGAAACAGATTCTCCAAACATTCACTTAAAACAAACATTTAGCTCCAATACTACAGTACAATTCTTTATTTTGCATGGAAAACCAGATTAATATTTATTACCCCCAGAAGTTTTTCTGCATTGGGCCGCTTCTTTGGGTTCTTTGTTAGGGACACTTTAATAAAGTTATGGAAGGCAGCTGACCTGGTGGATAAGATAAGTTTGTTTTAATACAATGATTATTTCGTTTATCTGAGACCAATGTATAAAGAATTATATTACAATTGCATAAAAGTGTAGTGATTATTCTGTGACACACACCATTTGTTTTTGTCTTTTAGCTTCGGAGGCTGGAAGCTACTCTTCGACATCAAAAACAAGGCCCTACAGAAGACAAAGGAATGAGTATTTAATGGAGCCAAGGAGGAAAATGTATTAATATGTTATGTAAGGATGCTCTGACTGATCTTTTACAGTGGGAAGTAAAGCATACCTCATTGGATGCAAGTCAAACATTGGAGGCTGTAGCTCAGCCAACTCTATGGAGGTGATGCCAACAGCCCAGATATCACACAGCTGGTTGTAGCCCCCGTTCTTCTCCACTGCAGCTACTTCTGGAGCCATCCTAAACAAAGTGAGGACAGAGATTTAGTGGAGACTCATTAATTAGAATAAAAAGGAGAAATCAGCTTCAAGGAGAGAGCAGAGGACACTATAATGTGGGACACTGAACTGACATCTTTCATCTGGAAAATTTGCCAGCATAGAGCTGAAAGGGCTCAAAGTCTTTAACCAGTGCTTTTTTGAATAAGGGCCCAACGACTTGTTTTATATGGATGACACACTCACCAATAAGGTGTTCCGATAAAGGACTTTCTTTTGGCAATGGTGGCTGTTATTTTGGCTGCAACTCCAAAGTCAGCTGTAAGAAGGATAACAGGGCTTTTCAGATTATGTAATGCACATACAGATGAAGCCTGTTGAGGAGTTCAAGTTCTTAAGATTTAAAACGCTGAAGAGGAACTTACCCAACTTCACATCTCCGTTGTCTGTCAGCAGTATGTTAGCACCCTGTAAAGACCATTTGATTTACATTGAGGTAAATAAATTCAAAAGACTACAAAAAATAAATTATTAACACAAGACCAAGGCATAAACAGGACTTTACAATGGTTGATGCTCATATTGAAGTTTCAAAAAATTAACTTAGTAACTCGGACTGGCCTAAACAATGATTCAGACAGCTTTATCTATCATAGATCTCAACTCTCACACCTCCGGCTGTGAGCACAGGAACTCCACCCACCTGCTGCTCAAATCAGTGTGTGAGGGGCAGCCAATCAGAAAACGTTGGTTTAAAGGGAAAAGAGCTCCAACAGCTTGTTTCAGATAGCGAAATGAGGATTATCTTATGCTGTGAATCATGCACAGCTGCTCTAGTAGAGTCTAAAAAGAAAAATACAGAGCTAGAAATAAGCAAAAATGGGCCCACTTCCAAATTCTAAGCAGATGTTTTGCCCAACTGGTCCATAATGAGGTGCTATTTATGAGTAAACATTTCTCAGGAACTCCTGGCATGTTACTGATCCGCCTTCTAGTAAAGCTGGACTAGTATCACAGCCTTTGACAGTTTCACTAAAAGTGTTTCTGCTGGCTGTGACTGACAGCCTCTCTGGTGGCATCCTGCGGTGAGAGTAGAGGAAACAGGAAGTGCTTGCTGTGTAGAGCTGAGAAAAGATAATAGATCCAGCCCTGACCTTTATGATAACATATGAGAGAGAGGTTCCAGCCTTTTGTGCGTGCATCGAGCGCATTTAACTTCAGCTCAAAAGTGCAAAAAGTAGCATCAGTCACATGCTTCCGAGAGAGCACACCCAGCTATGCTTTTCCTGTGACTTTGGTTTACACCTCCGCTGCTATGTCAGACCTCTGCACAATTCTGCGGACCACTAATCACCATTTACACTGATGTTAATGGTGTTAAAACTGTGCAATCAGTACTGCTTCTTTTTCTTAAGACTTTCTGAAATTTGCTGCCTAAAATTTAGTTTTAGTCTGTGCTGTAATGAGACAAAGTGTTTGTATGCAACACATTTGAATGGCCATAATTCAAGGTCAAATAAAATAAAAGATGATACCTTGATATCACGGTGCATCTTGCCCTTGCTGTGCAGATATCCCAAACCCTGTAAAGGAAATCCAAGTATTATGAAATAAGTCCAACTGAAGCCAAAAACTCTAACATTCATTCAAAATATTCCAAGTAAAATTACCTGTAAGGTCTCTCTGCAGACATATGCTATTTGTTGCTCCAACAGTGGTCCAGTCACTATCACACACATTCAGTGTTAGTAGGGTAGAAGACAGAGAAGGCCCAGGGTACACAGCAAGAAAAAGTATTTTATGTCTGCGTCTTACTATGTAGGAATAAAATCAAAGCTCACCATGATAGATGTCCTGCAGCGATCCTCCCCCGCAGTACTCCATGCATATCCAAAGTTTCTCTCGACTGGAAAAAAAAGCAGACAAAACTGCAAAATTAAGAACATTTCTGCCACTTATCCTGACACAAAATACAGCAAAGTATCCAGATATTCAGACAAGTGGCAAACCATAATTAATGAGGACAAGCATTCAGTAATTCTTCAATAATAAGTTTGGAAAATGTATTTGCAAGAAAGGTTGAGAACAAAAGAAAGAAGAAACATTAAAAACTTTGTTTTTTTCCCAGTTGCTGTGGTTTTAGGATGTCTGTCATGCTCCCTCACAAAAAAACTAAAAATAAGGGGTGTGTCTGTTCTGAAACTGAAAATGAATCCTCAATACAAAGATTCTTCCCGTTTCACATGAATGTTTAAAGATCCTTCAGGTAAAGCAAGTACTGAAAAACTGTTGATTTAGAGAATGGTTGCAGGCTGCTCACTACCACGTTTCACTAATCATTTAGTTGGACATGGAAACTATTTCAGGTAAATAAAGGGGCCAAAAGGAAACTTAAAATTTCCCCAAATAAACTGTGGTTCCTTTGATAAAAAAATTACGTTAGTTTTATAATAATTAATGCATGGTGCATTGCTCATTAACGTTTAACTGTATCCCTGTTGAGCACTGTGTGGCAACACTACACAAGACATGCCTGCTGAGATAAGACATGTAGCTCTCTGCACAAATAGCCATATAAAACAGTTCAGAGGCTTTTATTCCATTAAACCTGCTGGAAGTCTGAGGCTGATGTGGGTGGACCGGGCCTACTTCCTCTTAAATACAGCCACAAATCATGGACTCCATTAAAACAGAAGAACAGCATCCTGGCACCGAAGCGCCCAGTCAGCAACTCTCTCCCAGTTGAAGAACCTGAGTCATACTTTCACACACAGGTTGACTAAGTAATTAAATACATCATGCGAGTTTCAGGTAGTGGCTTGTTAAATCCTTTTGACAGTTAAATATGAATTCCACAAATATTACATACTGGTCTGGCTGTGAAAGCGAGGGAAAAAACAAAACAAAAACAAAAGGCAAACTCTGATTGTGAAATGACTACGCAGGAGCATTTTGTGCTGGCTCTTACCAGAGGTAGCTCCCAAAGTAGGCCACAATATTGTGGTGCTTGCATTCCTTCACCATGAAGATTTCCTGCTGTATGATGGAAAAGTCATCCCCTGGAAACAGAGGGAGAAATCACAGACACGTGGACCCAAAGAAAAAAAAGGGTTTATTTCATTTTTGTGTTCTGCTTCATTTTAAAATGAGAAATGATTGCAGTCTTAAAATATAAAACACTTAGTTTAAAGGTCATGTAAAAACTCAGAAGTATATTTTTTGGGCACTTAAGAGTGTTAACACACACCACTCAAAGCAACAAGTTTGTGACAATACTTGCATTTTTCTTAAACTCTAGGTTTAAAATCAACCAACAAAAACACCTAATTCTTCTCTCTCTCTCTTTTTTTTTTAATTTATTTTTTTTACGTTTTTCATTTTGGTAAACAAAAAAGTCTTCCCATGTTTGCCAAAGTTTGACCTATTTCATCCCCGTGTAAATACAGCAGGATACAGAACAGCCAATAACATTAGAAGGAACAGGTTGAGGTTTTACAGTTTATGCGGTATAGGCCAATTTCCAAGCAGCATTCCAGTTCAGCAAAGAACTCCACTACATCTCAACCAGTAGGAAGTAAAAAGACAAAAATATGTAAGCCCAGCTGCCCCAGCTGTATATAGAGACACAGCCCTGGAATACATTAACATCAGGTTAGGATCTACTAGACTCTATATGACTGTCATCACTGGCAAGACTTTAAAATTACCTTCATACATACATACATACATACATACCCTCTCTGCCTAAATAAACAGTAGGTTTCACATTAATGTTATTGACAGGAAATGACTGAAAGCAAACTATTATTTCCTTTTTCAGCCTGCGGTCAAATGTGTGAAGTCTTGTAACTGAGGTGTCATATGAACACAGTTCACCGACACTGAATCAGGTGATTTGGAGTCAACTTTTCTGATAAAGGAGCAGTTAAATTCCAGGAGCACAGAGGCTCTTTATTGTGAAACAGCTTGGAAGCAATTAGGCAACTTGTGTACAGCCAACCTGTTTTCACTGTGTCTGGGACGGTTTAGGCTCTCTCACGTGAAAGTCTGAATTAAAGTCTGCCTGGAATGCAAACAGGACTCAAACTATCCAAACACACAACAAAACTGTAAATTTTCTTTTGCTCCGATCTAAACCTAATCACAGATTCAAGTCCCATACCTTTTATTTTTCTTCATATCACATTATTTTTGAGAAGAGGTACAGAAGGATACTTTATTTCCACTGACTCATTCAGTCATAAAGAAGGCATGGCAGAAACTATGTGTACAGATTTTATATAGCTGAGATGTCCAAAAAAAAAAAATGATCAGAAGGAAGACATCCTGTGAAAATGGAATACACATCCAACTGGTTTTTACATGCACCCTGGGACACACCTATTTATATGCCTTCAAAAAGCTTAGTCCAGATTCCTAAATAAATCCTCTTGACATTTTATTTACTCATTTACTCAACACACTGCCATAGATTTGTACTTCAGTGCTTTGTGTTACACACTTGACATGTGTAAAAATGACGACTGAATTACTTGATGCTCAATATGGTTCCCAGAAGCTTCAACAGGAGGAAGTGGCACATTGGCATAATTCTGTTTGACTTCCTCCACTCTATTTGTTAAATGTCTTGTATATAACAGGCTATAATAAGAATATGATTAATGTCGCCGTCTCACAGGAACTTGTGAAAGCAGCTACTTGAAAGCTTAAAGGCAAAGTTCAAATGTTTTTCCTGGAATCTTGCCACATTAAGAGATGCTAGACGATGCCTCACCTTGGTAAACTAACAAATTAGGTTATAACTATGTAATATCGCATCTGTACAGAGTGAACTTGTGTGGGTCACAAACCATTTTAAATATATCTGTTGACTGACAGCAAATGGGTTGAAGAGCCACAAAAATTTGAGCAAGAGTAATTTTAGAGTGAGCTTGGTACAAAAAAATATAACAAGTCACCCCACAATCTTCTCTTCTTGGTGAGTAGAGGCCTAAGAGTTTAGCCACTTCCTCTCAGAGCCTCTCAGTGCTTCCCCCTGCTCTGAATACACATAGTGTCACTCATCGTGTTTCAATTCAGTATGTTGGAGTTATTCGGTAACAAGTTTTGATAAATCTCAGAAATAGACAGTTTTCAATTTAAAAACATTTCTGAATGTAGAAGATGATGTTTTTTTTAAACTGACTGCCAGCTGGAACCATCCAAAGATGAGATTAGGAAACATTAAAAAGGTCCTGCTCGTGCACTGAAATGAATAAAAATAACCGAACTGCTCACATGGCCATGAGAAGCTCACGCTTAACTGGCTTACAACAGAATTTCTAATAGAAACTGCCAAGAGGTTTGCACAAACACACAGAACTGAAAAACTTTACACACACAAGAGGAACAGAGGAAGGATTAAGTGTTTAAGTATTTGTACAATGTTAAAAAAAAAAAAAAAAAAGAAAAAAGAAAAATTTCCCTCCTCCGTCTGCCATTAATGGTCGCACAGTGAGGGCCCACACCGATTTGGTTCAGTGGTTATTTTTCTTTTCATGCTGCAGTCAAAAGCCCCACAGTCTTACCGCTAGAAGGCTTTACCACTCCTAACTCTTTTCTGTCCCATTTTTCATATGAGTGTCACTCGTTCTGGTTAAACCTGTTTGATTGCATGGTCCACCCAAAGCTGTTTACCTCGAGCACAGAAAGGAGGGCCTCTTTCGAAAGCTTGGATAAAGAAAAGAGAGTCCTAAAGCAAGGTAAAGCAACTACAAATACAGGATTAGATCACATTAATAATCTGTCTAGTTAAAATGTAACAGTTTTTTGCTTTTAGGCTTTAGCTGTGCAACTTCCTCACTGCTAATATTTTCCAATTTCTAATCATTTCTATACTATCCATCAAGTCTGCACTAGTTATACGTACTATTTTGCACAGCCCATCATTAAAAACAAGGAACATGCCTCACTTGCCAAGTCTCTCTTTCCACATGCAGCTCATCTTCCGGATCTTTCACAGGTTAAACATGATGAAAAAGAAAAGCATAAACACTGAAGAAACATGGTCCTGTATCTGTTTATGACCAGCTTACCCCTGCCAGTCTAACAAAAAACAAACAAACAAAAAAAAGGCATTTGCCAACTTTACCTCGAGTTGTCAGACCTTGTGATGGATGTTTTTATGACTACTTTTGTTTCAGTTTAACCAGTTACAAACCACGAAACTCAAAGAAAATAAGTCGCAGCTCTAAAGCATTACATAACAAGATGAGACATGACTTACAGTTTTGGCCCACAACCAACAAAGAATGTGTTCACCTTTGTGAGAGGTATAGTGAAAATATTCAGTTTGTGGTCTCCATCAGACAAACTCAGCACCATTACACTCTTGAGTAGCGCCTTAATTATCGATTTCTGTCACCATCATAAGTCGAGGTCACCAAGTCAGGATGAATTCATACTTTAATCCTCCGTCATTTGCTATTCCTGCAGAATATGTATGTTTCACATTCTTAGAGATGAGTAAACCATATTTTTAACCTAATCTCAAATTTGTGGATTAAACAGCGTCCAAGTTTTCAGTTTAAATACTTGACAAGAAAGACAAGTGTAAACAGTGATAGTGGGCCAATTACTCTTCACTACCAACTTGACCCTTACAGCGATCTGATGAATGAAAGAAAAACATGAACAGGAGTGATGTCCTCCTTCAGTAGTAATCAGCTGAGCTCTGTCTGGTCACTGGTGGTACAAAGCTCTCTCCGTAATCCCACTAATCTGGATCGCGCTAACTTTGTCACTAGGTCATTACAAGCACAAACCCAAAAGTGGACCCAGTCAAAGCGTCTTTCTGTTTCTCGTACACAAAACCTCACATCACACTGCTGCTGGGAATTTAGAATTTTAGAAATTTAGAAATTTGCTGCTTCTTGACTTTGATCAATATTTAAAATAATGTTTCATACAATTCAGGACCAGAGCTACTAATAAATTCATCAGTTCACATAAGAAGTCCAGTTTTAGTGCGGTAAAAAAAAAAATAAATAATTTTTTTTTGACATTTTAGGAGGGTTTTTTTTTTTTTTTGGTCAGGTTCTGGAAAGCTGCATGTATTCTCTTCACTGTGATGAGATACTGAAATAAAGATTGACAGCTCTTACCTGGTTCCAACTTTATGACCTTCACAGCAGCAAGCTCTCCTGTTTTTATGTTTCGAGCCTGAAAGACACAACAACATAATTTTGAGCGAGGCCACAAGTACTGAAAGCTTAAACTGTAGGTTGGTGATTGCCTGTTAACTGTACTGACAAAACACTGATGATAGGCAGCAAATAGATCTCCCATTCTGAGTATTAATCCTTCATTTATTCTGGTTCAAGCTGCTAAAATCGTGAGGATTTACTACTTCTGTTAGTTTCACTGGATTTTAGCACACATTTTTGGGAGGGTTTGCGGCAGTTGGCTGAACAAAACATTTTGACAAAAGATTTCACCATTTTTGGATATTCTATAAATCAATTTGTTGATCTTATTAGCAGATTAATCAATTTGGAAACTGCTGCCACAGCCCATCAATGTTAAACGAACACATTTGGAAATTAATCAATCACAAACCTCAACAGAAATCAGCAGAAATTTTAATAAAGAAAAATTGCAGCCAAATAGCATTAGATAAGAGTTTCATTTGGATAATTTTCTTGCCTTTGTGAACTAAAATATTCAGCTTGGTAATATGTGAGCCCCAACAGACAAATACTGCAACACCGCAATCTCCAGCAGTGCCTCAATAATTGATTTCAGTCATTATTATAAGTGGACATCAATAAGGTAGCCACTAAAATAAAATGAATCAACAGGGAAAGGCTGGACACTGTCTGTGACTTATGAGCAAACCTCTAAATATCTGAATGACTGGTGAGTAGTTCAGCTGTGTAAATGCATATTTTAGTCATTCCTGAGTCAAATTTTTATTTCTCCTCTATATCTATGTCTGTGAAGGTTCTCAGTCATCCAAGTGTTTGTATTTGTATTGTATTGTTTGTATGTAATTTGTATTTCATAGAGTTTGAAAAGCATCCATCATTTGTAAAAATCCTATGCTTACAGCAGGTTTCACTGACATCCAAATCCAGGTCAAGACAGGATGCTCCCTAATCTGTGTGTGAGCGAAATGTCTGTACGAGCAGCTAAATCGGCCATAAACCACAAAACCCTCCAAGCCTGGCCACCTTTCAGTAGTGGAATGTGGTGGTGATTCACACATATAAACAGCAACCCAAACAAAGCTGAAAACTGTTTAAAATGCAGCTGCATGTGCACAAACTCAACATTTAAGAAAACAGAGCTGTTTCCCTGCTGCGTACATATCATGAAAGCTTGTGACTGTTCTGCTTTAAAGTCAAGTATGTTTACTATTTGTGTTCAACCGGTGTCTCGCTATCCACTTCCTGAAGCAGCTCTAACCAACCTGAGAAATAAGCCACTAAAAGGGGAAGTTCTCTTTGTAACTCTCACATGTGCGAAAAAACAGATAAGACAGCTTTAATTAGGCAACTTTTGATTCAAGGAATCATTTAATGCAATATGTAACAGTGTTTCTCAAAGGCAGACTGCTTTTTTATTCAAGGAGTACACCCACACCAATGAACTCCCAGCGATGAGGGGGGAGGCTCAAGTCTTGCCACTTGGCAATCATGGTGAAACTCCTCTGCGCATTTATTGGGGCAGTTATTTTGCAGCTTTAGATGGATTAACTTCGAGTGGTTTTTGGGGACACACAAACTGCACGTATAGACTCATGAGTCAAATCAGAAAAAAAAAATGCTTAAAGATTTACTGAATGTGCCTTTTTTCCTCCTCCTGGAAATTCTAAATCCACCATCATTTTGCTGCTGTTAAATTCTCCCGTCGATTTCACTCAGCATTCTTTGAAAGCCAGCTCTCTCTCATGTTTCTGCTCTCAGGTTTGCACAGATTCAGAGTATCTGCAGTGAGAATGATCCCATCATACTGAACTTAGAAAAACTTCAACATTGCTTTTACATTCAAAGGCTTGTTGAGGGAGGCTGGATTACAAACTGCTGACCGAACACTGTACAAAGTGAGTAGACATTATAAGACAAAGACATGGCCAAAGTCCTTCTAGAAACTCGTCTCAACCCAAAATGCCTTCAGGCACTTGACTGGGGGGTGGGGGGTGGGTGAACAGAAAACTTTTCAAGCATATTTTTAAGTCAAATTTGATTAGTGATTCTATACATGCAGTTAAAGGTCTTGTGACTATTACAATAAAGGTAATTTAGATGAGGTTTTAAAATAAATGCCTGGATGTGTAACTAAGATGGTTGCTGAGTGGTGTGACGTGCTTCTGGAAGGATTTTGCTGCAAGTGACTGACGATTTTCAGGATTCATCAGTTCCCTCCTTGTTCCTCAACATCCAACTTTAATGCAAACATTTACAGAGCTATCAAAGTTTACAAAAGCTTTCAAAGTTGCTTTTCATTTACTAAAGGAGTTATATAACAGGGAAACAAACAGAAGACTAATAACTGCCAGAATTACTCTATAATTACAGGGGGGAAAAAAAAACAACCTCCACAGTTGTAACAAAAAAAAAAAATTATAATCACATATAACATAAATAAATAATCAAAGGTGAGGAATGCCATGCTGAGGACCTTTCCCAGTCTGAAGCGTTTTCCTTGCGCGCAGGGCAGAACACACCCATAGTGAAACGCATGTTTAGACAGGGGCCTGATCGTATTTCAGCCCACTGCAGCTCTGAGCCTGTGAGCTCTGGGAGAATACCAGGCGCAGCATACCACCGGTAGCCAGTCTGGGGGTGGGTGGGGGCTGGCCAGGAAGGCTTTGTATGGAGGAAGGCCATGTCAGCCCAACTGAACCATCACGTCTAGATCAGATGGTTCATCTGTTTGTGTGCGACAGATGGATAAACAAGAAAATGCTCCAGTAAAACGCACATTGCTGCAGCCAGACATGCACAAAACACATGCACTGCTTTCACTTGAATTAAAAACACCAATAAAGCAATATCTTTATTGGAATCTCTATAATGGGACTCTCCAAATGTTC
This sequence comes from Archocentrus centrarchus, assembly GCF_007364275.1. Taxonomy (NCBI): domain Eukaryota; kingdom Metazoa; phylum Chordata; class Actinopteri; order Cichliformes; family Cichlidae; genus Archocentrus; species Archocentrus centrarchus. The sequence continues at coordinate 20,850,051 of NC_044367.1, read as the reverse complement.
GAGGCACTTCTTTGTTTTAGGCCTGCAGATAAACTGTCCTAATTATCAAAGCCGTAAACAAACAGAAAATATCCAATAAATGGTAATAAAACAAAACAAACAAACAACAAAAAACTCTGCTCACAATAATCTGACAAAAAAGGGAGCAAATCTGCATGAATGGGAAGCTGGAAAAAATGAACATGAAGAACCTGAGCACAAATCACCCAGTCAGTTACTCTCGTTTGTACTTCTTGCATTAAAAAAACAACACCACATGCTTGTTTTAAAAAAAAAAAAAAAGTCTCAACCCAGACTGGCTCTCTAAAGGTTGCAAAATAAACAGTACATGAATGGTTCCTTTTTCTTTAGTTGCATAGATAAACATAAGTTATTGCTGGCAGTCCTGCCATCTCACACGCACATGTTGATAAAACTGCACACAAAATTTACAGCTAAATTCTTATTCTGAAAAGTTAAATATCACATATCACACAATATACATTCACTGGACACTTTATTAGGCACACCTTGCTAGTACCAGGTTGGACCCCCTATTGCCTTCAGAGCTGCACTAATTCTTTGTGGTAGTGATTTAACAAGTTGCTGGAAACATTCCTCTGAGATTTTGGTCCATACTGACATGATAACATCACATAGTTGCTACAGATTTGTCAGCTGCACATCCATAATGGGAATCTCCCATTGAGATCTGGTGACTGTGGAGGCCATTTGAACACAGTGAACTCACTGGCATGTTCAAGAAACCAGATTCAAATGATATGAATTTCATGACATGGTTATCCTGGTGGAAGCAGCCATCAGGGTATATTGTGGACTTGATCAGCAACAAGACTCGAGAAGGGGCCCAAAGTGCACCAAAAAAATATTCCCCCACACCACCAAAAGGGTGAACTGTTGATCCAGGATAGTATGGATCTATACTTTTATCTTGTTCACGGCAAACTCGGACTCTGCCATCAGAATGTCACAGCAGAAATCAAGACTCATTAGACCAAGGAATGTTTTTTCAATCTTCTGTTGTTCAGTTTTGGTAACCCCTTATGTATAGTATCCTCAGTTTCCCATTCTTAGCTGACAGCAGCAACACCTGGTGTGATCCTCTGCTGCTGTAGCCCATCTGCTTTAAGTTTTGATGCGCTGTACATTCAGAGATGCTCTTCTGCATACCTTGAGCATGATGAGTGGTTGAGTTACTGTTGCCTTCCTATCAGCTCAAAGCTGTGTGGCCATTATCTGTAAACCCTAGAGATAGCCGTGTGGGAAAATCCCAGTAGATCATCAGTTTCTGAAATATTTAGACTAGCTCGTCAGACACCGAGAACCACATTCGAAGTCACTTAAATCACCTTTCTTCCTTATTCTGATACTCTTTGAATTTCAGCACATTATCTGGACCATGTCTATATGCAGAGTTGCTGCTGTGTGATTGTCTGATTAGATACTCAGTTAACAAGCAGTTAAACAGGTGTACCTATTGAAATGGGTGGTGAGTGCAGTTATGATGTGCGTTGCCTTGTCTGCACTAAAAGCAGTAGAGCAAATGGACAAGAAGGTACAAGCATTCACCCGAGCACAACAAACCGGATCAGCAAGCTGGAAAAGACAATCATAAACCAATGCAAGCAATAAAACAATAATAGGGGAAAAAAAAAAGGAGTATGAAGCAGCACATGCAGTTATTTGCGCATGAATGAATGCATAACTTGGCCCTCACTCAGCAGCTCCTGTCAAATGCGTTTGCGACATGTTATCATGATTAACAAAGCAAACACCACTCTGGCTTAAAGGCTGATTAGTCATGCGGTGGGTTATGTTATCTCAGTTCTAATGACAGACTGTGGGAACTTCACTGTACCTTATACACGTCTCCATATGTTCCACTTCCCACCCTCTGAATGAGCTCGAAGTCATGCTGAGGGTTCCTTCTCTGGATTTCACTGCTTGGCCGTTGAAAGACATCCATGGTACCTTGACCCAAAGACGCCTTTACAGTTATTTGGATTGATCAACTCTGTTGTCGGTGATCTGATGAAATAATCGATTTGAGTCAGTGTTACTCAAATTGCCCTTCCCCGCGGTCCATGTCCTGAAAGGGAGAAAGTTTTGGGGAAAAGTGTAAAGACGCAAAACAGCCAGTATTAATCTTTATGATTCAATAATACTAACACTGGACTAGCTTAGCTTTGACATCTGTCACCCCAGCACCAATAAATTTACCTCCTCTCGTTATTACTCAAAAGTAATAAAGAGAAACACATTTGAAAGCGGTGACCACTATAATGGCATTAGCATGCACGCTGTAGTCAATCCAGCAAATAGCCAGAGCCAGTGAGAGGCTTAGCACCCGGGTGGGTCAGCTAACGCTGGCTAACTAGCTAAAGTTAGCTTCGCGTCTGGCTCTAACTTAAATAGCGGATACCTTTAACAACACGAACACAGCGGTGGAGCATGTCTTGTACCCCGAATCGCTTCCAGGCCTTTAACTGTGCGATGGCGTCGAATAATCGTCCAAAAACAAACGTGGTCCCCCCCGCTTTTTGTTATCGAGGAAACTGTAATAAACTTCAGTCTCTCGCTTCTGCTGCCGTTCACTCCTTCAGCGCATAAGCGACACAGTCAACTTCAAATCCCCGCAAGCCAGCATTAAGTTTTGCCGTTGCCGTGTCATTTCCCTCGGCTGACAGTTTCAGAGTAACGTCAGGCTCACGGGTTGAATACTAACGTTAAACTACATGAACAATAAACTGCTGGATTTACTGAAATAAAACGCTGCCTAAAGCAACAGTGTGTTACTAATCTTTGTGGAGTCTCAGTTACTGGACTTGCTGCATTCAAGAGCATCACGGAAAATCCTACATAATGACAGTTCGATACAAAGAGTTTGGTCCTTCTGCCACAAGCAGCTATAGCGTAATTTTTACCACATTAATAATACAGCTTAAGTTTTTATTGTATTATTGTAGGTTTTACATGCCTTACAAACAAAAATATAATATAAACATGGCATAAAAAAAACAGGAGTACAAAAAAAGTGTGGACACTTGTTTCCACTGTGGTCCCAAAGGACTATCCCAAACAGCCCCCTCTACTAAAATCAATTTTTAATAGATTGAATTTCAAAAAATGACTAAATAGCACCATTAAAGTTATCTGATTATTATGTGCAGGAATTACTTCAAAATTTGAACCAGATATCTATCTTTTCCTCTTTTAAATTAATTTAAATTAATTTTAAGACAATTACTGATATTTATTCATGTGGGTGTGTGTGAGGTTTAAGTTGGAGAGTAATGTATGTACTTTTTGTTAAAAATATATCAAAACTCAGGAACATCTTTTCTTTACATGCTGTATTGTTAAACCCTTTTACCTGTGTTGGAATATGATATGGTTAAATTTGGTGTTTTTACACGTGGAATTCTTGTTTAATAACAATAATAATTATAATAATAATAATTCCCAATAATATTAGAAAATTTTGTATTCAGGTGAAAAAAAAATTTCAAAGATTGCTTCAACTTTTCTTGCATTTTAAAATGATGCAAGAAGTTTTTTCAGACTGAAAAGAGAAATTTCTTAAAGCTTTTAGAAGTACTGACAGTATGTATAGAATAAGCCCCCATTCTATTTATGCTTAATTTAATTTAAGGTATTTATTTTCTGTGCGTTTTTGTTGAATTTTGTTGTTCTTTGCTGCTTGAATTATTTAATGGGTATGGTTTGATAATAATACCTGTTTGTTTATTTAAAAGCAGTTCCATAAAGAGGTGAATGTTTTTCAAAGTAGTATTTTTAAGATGTAATACTGAATACTTCTTCATTCACTGCCATAATGGTCACCCTCTTGCAGTTTACATTTTTACAGAGACGCACATGAAGGAGGCATATCTTTCATCTTCTGTGTAATTACCGCCACCTGCCGATAGAAGTTGAAATTGCATCACAGAACTACGACAAAGAAATTCGTTTCTGGTCTCAGTTTCAAGCACATATTCGGAAATCGTATTTGCTTTTAAACAATGTAAAATAGCCCGACGGCATTCATCCGTCGACCCGTGCCTCAAGCTGCTGCTTTAGAACTGCGCCCCCTAACGAGATACGGCATCACTGCGTCGCGTTGAGGATAAAAGCTCCATCATCCTTCTGCGATACGAGCATCGTTTTGGTGGAGCCAGGGCATTCTCCCAGCCCCCCGACACACACTCATGACTATCGACTAGGGTCGCTCATTAACCCACAATCAGAGGGATATAAGGACAGTATTATGGCGAAACACCGTCCAGAAAGAGACAGCTGGGGTGAGTGTACGTACATTTAATATATCAGTGCTTGACGGCACGTAAGGATTTTTTTTTTTTAAAGAAACCCCTGCTGAGGAGGAGAGGGTGAACGCCTGTAAGATGTTTATCTTAGACTCCATGATGAAAGGCTTGGTTTCGTTTCGACTGTGTCATGACCAGTGTTTATTTATTTTGATGCAGCAATGCATGACGCCATTTATAGTGAGAAATACGCGTTTCAGTGAGTCTCCGCAGGAATATTGGTCAGTCAAGCTTAAGAAAACACAGACATATATTTCTAAGATATGTTATATATGTATTCACTGATCAACGTGCAGGAAATGTCTGTTAGTGCTCTCTGGACCTCCCAAAACGCCAGAACCCCCCTTTGATTTTATTTTGTTTATCACAGTGAGCTTTTTGTGATGGTTCTCTGACATACAGTTATGTAACGTTGCATCAGAAGATAGCCTCTGATCATCCTCAGGACTACCATCTGCACCCTGGCCATTAATGTCATCATCACTGATGATGATCGTCACTGACATCACTCTGTGTTAACTTTAAATTCAGGCCTGCAAAGGGAAGGAAGGGGCTGAATGACTGCATTGGGAGTGTGAGGGAAAGGGGTGAAATGCTGCTGTTTGTCATCAGAGAGTTTATCTGGTCTGACCCACTTTGAGCCGACTGCTTCTGACGTCTTTGGCTGTTTTAAGGGCAGCAGCAGCAGCAGCTGAACATGATCAGGTTAACCAGGCAGGCTCATGATGCCAGGCCAGGCCTGGCTGAAGAGGCCTTTGCAGGAGATGTGAAGCCACCCTGACAGTCCCCTTCAGGCCTGAGACGAAACCTTGGATGATTCCTATCTGAATTATTTACCGTTGCATTCTTGGCACCCTTCATTAATCATTTAGCACATCCTTAAAATTTTGCCTGCTACTAATTAATCTGTCACTGCTGCATTTTTGACAGTTGTATCCATGCTTTAATTTGCATTTATATCATTGAAATGAACACTGCAGCCACAGTGACTGGAAGGAGTCGTGTGTGTTCGCTTTTTTTTTCTTCTTCAGTGAACAAATGTTACAGTGTGGAGAATTTGGGAGCTCAAAAAGCCTCCAATTGTTGCAGGAAGCTCATTCTGCCTGCACATCCTACATGAGACAGCAGCAACTGGAAAGACACTGAGTCACTACATGGAAAAGTACGGAAAAAGCTTTGAATGCACATGATCTCATCTGATACAAACAGCATGGCCTGATTCAGTATAAACATTATTAACAAGCTCACAGGCCATGCTATTGATCTTGAGCTGAAGCAGGAAGGAATAATGGACTCAACATTCCTGTTTCCTCACTTAATGGACTGCAAAGAGCGCTTATCATCACTGTGAAGAAGTTCTGGCTGTTCAGTCACTCACGCAACAACATTTTAGCTGGTGTTTCATTGACTAAATACACATCAGCTGCTTTAAATCAAACATTTTGCCTTCATCTCTCTGCTAAAATGATATTTCATGTAAAAAGCTGCCTTGTCCAAGTTCATTTTTTCAGCTTTCAGCTCATTCCCTTGCTTCAGGTTTTGAATGATTTCCAACCTCTGTTTTCTTGTCCAGGGTCCCTCAGTGATAAAAATGTCTATGACTGGAGCTCAGAGGAGGAGGAGCCAGATGGACGAGCTCGGCCCATCCAGGTGCTGCTGGTCAAAGATGACCACACCTTTGAGCTGGATGAGACGGCACTGAGCTGCATCCTGCTGGCTGAGGAGGTCAGAGACCGTGAGGTGGTGGCCATCTCCGTGGCTGGGGCTTTCCGCAAGGGCAAGTCTTTCCTCATGGACTTTATGCTACGTTACATGTACAACCACGTAAGTCTCTGCAGAAACATTACTCCAGTATGCATGTTATGGGTCATACAATCTGTGTGCCTGAAGTTTCCTAATAAGGCGCCCAATATCTAATGAATGAATTTAATATTGCCAGGGTGAAAAGGTTCCCGATTTAGCTTGTGAGTCGGTGTAGTACATAAAAAAAAAACGTAAATATAACAATGTAACTGTTGAGGACTGGCTGTGTAAGGCAGGTAAAGCAGGACTTGGAGGATGAAAAGTAAACTTAAAGTCAGCTTTTATTCACAGGAAAAATATCCTCGATATTCACAGGCCTGGACTGGAGCCAGTACATTAACAAGGAAAACTAGGAACACACACACAGTGTGAGGGGAGCCAAAGATGAGGGCACAATAAGAAACAGAGGAGGACATAGATAACATATGCACACATGAGGTAATCAGGAAGATAAGACACCAGGGAGCATAGCTGAAACTAATCACTGAAGATGAGACAAAGGAAGTAAAACTAAACACAAAACACAAGAGACTATCAAAATAAAAGCAGGAAATAACTAACACAGAGACCAGAAATAAGACCCAAAACCAGAGGAAAATAAATATAAAGAAACAAACCAAGAACTGCAACTATAAGACTGCGGCAAACTGGCAAAAAAGAAAGAAAATGTTCATTATGCAGTTGCAGTCAGAAGTTTACATCCACTCATTATGGGCATGACTGTCATGGTAATTTTGGGCTTTTAATGATTTCTTTGAATTGTTCCTTTTCCGGGGTGGAATGCTTGCACAACATACATCTTTAATGACTGTAGAAAACAAGAATTGGGTGCACAAATTTGAATTTATTTTGGATTTTCTCTAATTCACACAGAGTCAAAAGTATATATACGGGTTCACTAATATTTGGTTAAATATCCCTTAGCAAGTTACAACTGGACCAGACGCTTTTGGTAGTCATCAACAAGCTGGCTGGATATTTCACCGCTCTTCTTGACAGAATTGGTAGAGTTCATTTAAATTGGCTTTTTTTTCCTGGTTTTTGAGCATTGTGCGCAAATTTTCAACAGGGTTGAGGTCGGCACTTTGGGATGGCCATTCTGGAAGCTTAATATTAGCCTGTTTTATCCATTCTAAAACCAGTTTTGATTTGTGTTTGGGGATCATTGTCCTGTCGGAACACTCAGCTGTGTCCAAGTTTTAAACATTTAGCTGCTGATTTGAGGTGAAGTTGAAGAATTTGGAGGTATTCCTCCTTCTTCATTATTCCGTCCACTTTGTGCAGTGCACCAGTACCACTGGCAGCAAAACAGCCCCAGTGGATGATGCTGCCACCACCATGCTTGACAGTTGGTACAGTGTTCTCAGGTTTGAAAGCCTCACGTTTACGCCTTCAAACATGCCTATAGTCATTGTGGCCAGATAACTCAGTCTTTGTCTCGTCTGACCATCAAACTCTTCTCCAGAAGCCATTTGACTCGTCCGTGTGGGGAGCTGCAAATTACAGTAAAGCTTGAAGGTGTTGATTTTGGAGCGGGGGCTGGTCTCTTGTTCGGCTCCCTCCATGGCGATGTATAACTCGCTGCACCGTTGACAGTGATGCTGGTGTTTTAGCAGTTTGCAGTTCATGGCAGGCCTTGGTGATTCCTGGGTGGTTCCTGAACATCTTTACCAATTTCCTCTCATCTGAGGGTAACAGTTTGGGTCTTCTTCCAGACCTTGGCAAAGTGGTGACACATCTGAATAGCTTGCACTTATGTTTGAACTGCTGATCTTAGAATCTGCAGTTATTTACAGAGACCTTCTCCAAGAGATCTTCTGAGCTTGTGTAAATCTACAGTTCTCCTTCCTAGATCTTCAGTGAGTTCACTGGACTGGTCAATCCAGTGAGTGCTGTCAGACAAATCCTTTTTATGCTGACAAAGAGAAACTACCAGTTGTAGTCAATCTTGATCACTAACGAGAATTGGACTTGTCAAGTTAAAAGACATTGTAGAACCTGTAAAAGATTTAAGTGAGTGGATGTGAATATTTGAGCCTGTATGTATACTTTTAGACCTGTGTGGATTTAGAGAAAATTCTAAATAAAATCAAACTTGTGCACCCAATTCTTGTTTTTTTTAAAGTCATTAAAGATATATGTTGTAAAATTATTCCACCCTGGAAGAAGAACAGTTCAAAGAAATTATTAAATGCCCAAAATTACCATGACATTCATGTCCATGATAAGTGGATGTAAACTTCTGATCTCAACTGTATCATATTTCATATTTCAACCTACTCATGTACAGTAATCTTGCATAAAAATACCTATACATTTGTTTTTTCTCCATATTTATATGTATTTTTGTATATATTGTTTAATTACATTTTTTGTACAAAAAAAAAAAAATATATATATATATATATATATATATATATATATATATATATATATATATATATATATATATATATATATACATACATAAATACATAAATAAATAAACTTGCACTATTTCAAAGCGATACAGATTAAACTAACCTGTTAGATTAAATTGTGATACGTTGCTGCTCAGGCATCTGAAAACTGGCTCGGCGATCCAGAGGAGCCTCTGACCGGCTTCTCCTGGAGGGGTGGTTCAGAGAGGGAGACCACTGGGATCCAGATCTGGAGTGAAGTCTTTCTGGTGGACAAACCAGACGGAAGAAAGGTGAGACTGTGTTTCACCCCACGGCTGGATAGAAATTAGGCTATTTAAGTGCAATTAAGTGTTTAATTAAATATCACACAGATTATTGTTTAACCTCTTTAGGGTGATGCCTTAATATTTCAATAAGCTTGGCAACAGGTTATCTTAAAGCTTCTCACCTTCATAGTCGTAGTTGTAGCTTTGGTTGGGTAACTGGAAGGGAGTTGTTTGTGCATTGGGACATGTTTTTTTATACCTGCATCAGCCAACTGTCTCTCTTTCTTACCTTTTACATCAAAGGTCGGCCGTTCTTTTAGGCTTCATTCATTCAATTGCTGAACATGAATGGTTGCTTTAGGCACTTTCTGTTCCCTGGAGTGCAAACATTTACCTAATCCTCCACACGCTGTATCAAAACCCACTTTCCTCACCGCAGTAGAGCCATGGCAAACATACAGGCTCCTGCAGCACAGGTGAATGTGTTCATCTGTCTCCTACACAGGTCGCTGTGCTGCTAATGGACACGCAAGGCACGTTTGACAGCCAGTCGACGCTGAGGGATTCAGCGACTGTGTTCGCCTTGAGCACCATGATAAGCTCCATGCAGGTGTGGTGACCTTCACTCATCTGACCCTGTTTTGCTTTAGAAAAAACTCTGCGTATTTATATGAATGCATGAATGTATTGGTTGTCTGTATTTTTAGTAGTACGGATGGTGAGTCAGGCAGCTATCTCAGTGATATTTTTTTGAATGGAATTGCCATGGAATTCTAAAGGGACATTAATGACCCCAGATAGCGTATCCTACTGACTTGATTTTTCCTTTAGCGCCACCACAAGATTGACTTGTGCAGTTTTGGGTGAAAAGTCTCCACAACTACTGGATGGATGTCTGTAAACCTGTTGTTGTTGTGAGTACTTTCATGTAGTAGCTGTTTTCTTTCTACTGAACTACATCTCTGCACCGCATCATCATTCAGAAGAAATGTTCAGCCTAACCCTACCCTCTTTCTCCCTTTGGCTGAGCTGTAATGTTGATTAGCTACATCCTTATTTTGGTTGGTAGAAAGAAAATAGTTCCTACTTGAAAATGCTCAAAGCAAGTTTACATGCTAACACATCAGACTATGGTATAGGTGCTACGCATTATACCTGCTAGACATCAGCATGCTAGCATGGGTGTAGATTTGCAGTCCCATGTGGTTCTTAATGCAAATAGGACTACTTACTTAATTTAATCTAGATACATATACTACATTCTTCAATTTTTCCACTTTTTAACAAAAGAATCCTCTAAATTAATGGCTTCTCTCAGGTTTACAACATCTCACAGAATGTACAAGAGGACGACCTTCAACACTTGCAGGTAAAACTGTGTTTCAGTTATAACAGAAACATTGTAACAGGCTTATGACAGGAACATACAATACTGTGCAATAGTCTTGAACAGCCCCTCAATTCTTTATATTTTGCTTCCAAGGAGCGAGGCTTTCTTCTTCTTCTTTTTTAAAATGGTGTTCAGCAATAGTTCTCCAGGCTTTCTGAAGATCCTTCAAAGTTTTTCTTTGGACATTGGCTGCTTTTTCACTCATTTTCAGTCTCGTCCTTGTACCTGACCATTTTCCAAGGAATGCTTTTTCTTTGTTAATCCACTCAGCACTGACCTATGAATCATTCAAGCACAAAAAAGACACCTTACTCAAGTGATGAACCAGTGTTGTGTCTAAAGTAACAGACAACTTAATCATCCAAATCATTGAATTGCTGTGTTCCAATCACTTCCATGGCCACAGGTGTATAAACTCAAGCACCTAGGCATGCAGACTGTTTCTACAAACATTTGTGAAATAATGGGTCGCTCTCAGGAGCTCAGTGAATCCCAGTGTGGTACTGTGATAGGATGCCACCTGTGCAGCTTCATGCAATGTGTTTCCATGGCCGAGCAACTGCATCCAAGCCTAACATCACCAAGCGCAAAAGAAAACATTAGATGCAGTGGAGTAAAACACACCACCACGGGACTCTAGAGCAGTGGAAACGTGTTCTCTGGAGTAACAAATCAAGCGTCCCCATCTGGCTGTTGACAGGAGAACGGTACTCGTCTGACTGCATTGTGCCAAGTGTAAAGTTTGGTGGAGGGGGGATTATGGTGTAGGGTGCTTTTCAGGAGTTGGGCTCAGCCGCTTAGTTCCAGTGTAAGGAACTCTTAATGCTTCACCATAAGACATTTTGGACATTTTCATGTCCCCAACTTTGTGGGAAGTTTGGGGATGGCCCGTTCTTGTTCTAACATAACTGCACACCAGTGCACAAAGCAAGGTCCATACAGACATGGATGAGCAAGTTTGGTGTGGAAGAACTTGACTGGCCCCCACAGAGTCAGGACCTCAATCCAATAGAACACCTTTGGGATGAATTAGAGCAGAGACTGTGAGCCAGGCTTTCTCGTCCAACATCAGTATCTGACCTCACAAATGCAGTTCTGGTCAAATGGTTAAAAATTCCTACAAACACACTCCTAAACCTTGTGGAAAGCCTTCCCAGAAGAGTTAAAGCTGCAAAGGGTGAGCTGACATCATATTAAACCCTACAGATTAAGAATGGGATGTCACTCAATTCATATACGTGTGAAGGCAGACAAGCAAATACTTTTGGCAATATAGTGTAACTACAGCAGATGAACAGGACCTGAAAGCCATGCTCTTAAGAAACTGGAAAAGAATCCAGCAAAGACCTGACAGCAAGTTCAGGCTGTGTTGAAGACTTTTGCACAGTTCTATAAATCTTGTTATAGACTTATTTATATATTTAAATTCAGAATTAACAGGCTCCTGCTTTAGTTCTTCAAAGTGTTTGTTAAAGTATTGTTGCTTTATTTCAGCTTTTCACTGAGTATGGCAGACTAGCAATGGAGGAGACTTTCCTCAAGCCATTCCAGGTACATGAAAGTATTTTCTAGCAATCAATAGATTAAATAGAAATGTCTTTGGTATGTCTATTAGGATATTAATTCTGTCTCAAAATCATTTGCAACTGAGTGCAGTTTACAGCACAAGATGGCATTAACAAAAGTCTTGTGGTACATTTTCTTTCTAGTCCATGATTTTCCTGGTTCGAGATTGGAGTTTTCCATATGAGTTTCCTTACGGACAGGAAGGCGGCATGAAGTTCCTTGAGAAGAGACTGAAGGTCAGTCATCACAGATGTTACTGAGGCAGATGATCACACCGCTTTCAGTCTTGATGTGATGTGGCTGACACCTCACTGTTGCTGAGACTAGCTTAACTGAATCACATCTTAAGGTAAAGGTATTCGTATTCGTATTAAATCTGGTGCATGTGGCTGTGTTTGCGGTGCAGATTTCAGAGAACCAGCACGAAGAGCTGCAGAATGTGCGGAAACACATCCACTCCTGCTTCACCAACATCTCCTGTTTCCTGATGCCTCACCCTGGCCTCAAAGTGGCCACCAACCCACATTTTGATGGGAGAATCAAAGGTACAGCTTTTATAGCTTTTCTTCATTACTCATACCATATGGACCTTTTATTGAGGAATAGTATAGTTTATGCAAGATTGTGCAAGAACTCCCCAGCTAAATTTCTTGGAACTTGGTGAGGACATGGAGCACAGGCAAAAATAACCTGCCTTGGTGGAGCAAATTCCCTTCTAATTTAAATTGTAACATCAGTCAGGTGTAAAAAAAAATCACAAAATGAGAAAAGTTTTGGTAATATAGAGTACATGGTGAACCCACAATAAGGCATTAAAATGCTTAATAGTTTATAGGTCCCCCTCTTCAATCATGACATGGAAGCTTTTGGTTCGTCCTGTGGCGTCTACAGCATCAGGGAAATGCTCAGATTGGGATAAGAAGATTGTGGAAGCCAAGTTAACAGCTTGGTCTTTTTCTTTTTTTTAATGCTCGTTGAGGCCTTGCTGGGCAGGTTTTGTGGTGTGGCACATTGTCCTGAAGAAGTCTTCTGCTGTTGGGGAGGGACTTTGCTATGTTGTACACACTCACCGTCTGTTGTCCTCTTTGACTAGAGATTGATGGTGAGTTTATAAACAACCTGAAGGTCTTGGTCCCCTGGCTCCTCAGTCCTCGTAACATCGATGTGAAGGAGATCAACGGTAGCAAAATCACGTGCAGAGGCCTGCTGGAGTATTTCAAGGTCAGAGCAAAGGACCATGGTGATGTGCACAAAGAGCCAACGCATCTAATGTTTTCTTTTGCGCTGTAAAATCAGCTTGAAGTGAAATCCCTTTGCAACAGATATAAAGTCATATTGTTAGGTGCATAAATAAAAGTTAATATTTCTGCATGTGACAGATCAAATCTATGTTATCGTTTCTCTTTATATATATATTTTTTTAATTTTCAGGCTTACATCAAAATTTACCAAGGTGAGGAGCTGCCACACCCAAAGTCAATGCTACAGGTACATTTTTAATGACTACTTTGTTAACATACAGTAGAACCTTGCATTCAAGATATAGTTGTGGTCAGAAATTGACATACACTCATCATGGGCATGAATGTCATGTAATTTTTGGACTTTTATTGATTTCTTTGAACTGTTCTTTTTCCTGGGTGGAATGATTGTACAGCATACAGCTTTAATAACTTTTTAAAACAAGAATTGGGTGCACAGGTTTGAATTTATTTTTCTTTAAATCCACACTGGGTCAAAAGTTTACATACAGACTAAAATATTCACATCCACTCACTTAAATCTTTTACAGGTTCTACAATGTCTTTTTTATATATATATATATATATATATATATATATATATATATATATATATATATATATATATATATATTTATTTATATATATACACTCACTTAAAACTTTTAATAAATGGTGCCAAAGATTCTACAATGTCTTTTAACTTGATAAGGTTGTGCATCCACTTCTTGGGTGCACAAGGATTTGGTAGCTTGCTTGCTAAGGTGCATTTGACCAAATATTAGTAAGGGTACATGTATATAAACGTAGCACAAAAAGTAAGGAAATTGGCATTTGGTCAATTATTTCTCTGTTGCAATAATGCCTCTTGGCAATAAATCTTATAATGTTGAAAGCCTGTTTAGTTCCCCTTAAATGGTGTCACATCAAGGAAAAAACATTTGTGGGTTGAGTATGTGAGTATGTGGGTTGCGCACATGAAAAATTTAACAAATCTTCTCTGCCAATGTGTTTTAAAGTTATTATCGATGTATGTTGTGTGTATGCCATTCCACCCTGGAAAAGAGCAGTGCAAAGAAATCATTAAAAACTCCAAATTAACATGACATTCATGTACATAAACCTCTGACCACGACTGTAAGCTTATTCATGTTTCTAATTTTTAGATGATGACACTATACACTATATATTCCTTACATTATATTTCCATTTGTTTCCCCTCAGGCCACAGCAGAGGCAAATAATTTAGCAGCTGTTGCAGCGGCAAAAGATCTGTACAACAAGAAAATGGAGGGGGTAGGTGCAAACAGGATTTTCTAGTGACTGAATACCTGTCCGTTAGCTGCCTAGTCTTCACTGACCCGCTCCCTTCACCTCTCACAGGTCTGTGGAGGTGATCGGCCCTTCCTCGCCCCCAGTGAGCTGCAGGCCCGACACACCGTCATCAGAGAGGAGGCTCTGCAGGTGTTTAAGGGTGTGAAGAAGATGGGAGGTGAGGAATTCAGCCGCCGCTACCTGCAGCAGCTGGAGGGAGAGATTGACGAGGTGTTCGTCCAGTACATCAAGCACAATGACTCCAAGAACATTTTCCACGCAGCCCGCACACCGGCCACGCTCTTCGTGGTCATCTTTGTCATGTACGTGGCTGCAGGTATCACAGGCTTTGTGGGTGTGGACATCATTGCCAGCTTGTGTAACATGATCCTCGGTCTGGCACTGATCACGCTGTGCACCTGGGCCTACATCCGGTACTCTGGGGAATACCGAGAACTCGGCGCCGTCATTGATCAGGTTGCCGGTGCGCTCTGGGACCAGGTAAAGAAAATGAATAACATTAATGAACCTGTAGTTAGATGGTAATGCTGGCTGCTGAGAGTTTCTACAACTTATAAAACTAAGAAAACTCATAAGTAGGAAAATAATTAATTTAGGATTGAATTTAAAGTTCTGCAGTGAGTGAAAATCACTACATACATTCAGGTTTTGAGCACTTACAAAGCAAAGTAAAATGTACTGGTATCAGATCTGGTATCTCTTGAGGTTTATGTGGTTCAGAAGGAGAACTTTAACATCCTTAGCCTTTAACAGTAGGCAAAGAAAATATATCAGAATTGATATTAGTGATCAAACCATGTTTTTTTTTTTTGTTTTTTTTTTACAGTCACACTGCAATGAAAGCGTATAAACCCAAAGTTTATTTTATTTTAAAACTAACCAGCAAAGACAAATACAATACATCCAGTATCCATCCAAATCTCTATTAGAAATTAAGATGATACAGTGAGTTTAAACCACTAGGGGGCAAAAGTCTTCTTTATCAGTGGCAGCAAATCCATCCAAGCCAGCTCCATTAGAGCAACAGTGCATTGTTATTGAACAGTCTTTGTGTATGTGTTACGTGTTCATTACATGCGCTCACATTGTATATGTTTGTTTTCTTTTAATGCCTCTGCAGGGGAGCACAAATGAGGTAAGTGGAGCAGTTCAGTTGAGAGGATTTATAAGAACATGTTTTTCAAAAACATGAAGAGGCCTTCAAAATTATTCTTAAGTAAAAATAAAAAAGCCAAACAAAACTGGATGCCATTGATACATTTCTATTTGACTATTTTTTTTTATCAAACGAGCAGCTCTGCTCAAGGTCCCTAAACTTCAGTTCCACCCACCTCATGTTACCTGAATGAAGACGCGTCTATTTACATCTTAAGGCAGATGGCCTGTGAGCACATACAGTATGTGAACTAATTTCTGAAACTATGTGATCATAACCACAGCCGTAGCAACTCTGCAAAAGGCCCCAGGGCAGATATAGATATATTTTTTATGTTATATAAAAAAATGAAATAAAATTTAGGCTTTTGTTCACAAGATAGAACCATGAATTAAACATAAAATGGAACTCCTGTAGTGTTTCCACTTTACCGCAACACTGTGAATACAAGTATTCAATGTTATGTAAAGGAGGGTCCCCTTTGATGGAAATTTTGACTGGGTCCCACCAACCTTCTGGGCCCCAGGGTGTTGCCCCAGCCTCCCCATCAGATGTTATGCTGTTGATCACAACTCACACCACATTCTGTATGTAATTTGCCCTAAATCATAAATAGAGGTCTTGTGTAACAGAAATTCTAAACATTTTTCAAGGAATATGCACCCCACGTGCATTAGAGTGCAAAGTTTACATTTTATGCTTGTATGTTTCATAATTTTTAATGACTTTATTTAACTGTTATGATAAAAATCCTGAACACAGGATTCTTCTGCTTAAGGAACCATGTCAGTTTTTTCCCCCCGAGGCTGATTAGCAGATAACATGGCCTCTGCTCGGATCTACGCTTGAAATCAGATCTGCCTCATCTGTACTACAGTATACTTTAGACTTCAGATGATTAAATGTTTCCCTTAAGGATCAAAATGTGCCCTGTTATGTTAATCTGTGAATAATACTTATTGTTAAGGAGGTCAGCACTCTGTTTATGGTAATGATGCAAACAAAGCTTTTTCCAAGCAGGCCGCTTTCGACAACATGCCGCTCTCCCTGTGTAATCTTGGTCTAAACTCCTGAAACACAACTTGGGTGCAATTCAGAAAAATTCACCCACTGGTATTCTTGGTTATTTAATCGATTTAGATAAACTGACTGGACCCCGATACACTAAACTGGATACACGATTAAGAAAATGGATAGATGGATGGAAACGATGAAGCCCAAATGTATAAATCCATAAAATTCAACTTTACAGCAAATTGTTCTTTGAAACTTGAATAAAAAAACTAACAGATTTGCACACAACAGATGCTCTGTAAGCTGTAAGTGTTTGTTTTCATAATTTGTGGCATTCCAGGAGAATACATACTCAGATATTGCTGAAAAAAAAAAGATACATTTACAGTCTGTTACAAAATTTAAAGCTTAAATTTAAATGTAAACAGTGGACAAGACCCAAGATTACTTTCACACTTTTACAGTTAACCTTCTGTGCACGCTACTATACAGCTATACAACAGTGTTCAGGGAACTGGCTTTCTTTTTCCACTTTTTGTTGTCAGAATAAACAGATACAACATTTATGAAGCACTTGATATTGCACTTCAAATAAATTATGAATAATAAGAAAACAGATAAAAGTAACCACTTGTGCCTGCTGCGCATCTTTCAACAATGCAGAAACATAGAGAGTGAATAAAGTGAATAAGTTATATAAAACTAATTTATTTTCTGGCCTACAAAAGCATGAAAGGAATCAAGGAAAAAAAAAAATCATTATCAGTGATGAAAAACATCTGCTGTGTATGACTACATTAAAAAAAAAAACCGAAACAGGACTCTTCAGTTTGTTTCTAACAGCATTCTCAAAATACTCCAGATGTAGTTATACACTTGATAGAGCTTGATCATTATACAAAACATGTATGAACAACTTTAGCTTTACTAGCTTCTATTGATAATATATAAGTATATGCATGTATGATGGTTAACTGAGTGAATGTACTTTATTGGTGTGATTTTATGTTTGTGTAATTTGTAACTCAGGTGTCTCCTGAAAAAAGAAATATTGACGTCTGCAAGATAACTTCATGCAAACTAATCAGCTCCATGTTCACTCTATAGGCTCTCTACAAGCTGTATAATGTAGCAGCCAATCACAGGCACCTGTACCACCATGCGTTCCCTGGGCCTCAGGTAGAAGAGGTGCCTGAAGAGCAGGACAAGAAGAGGGACTGATTAGTTAAAAGACAAACAGACTTCCTCATGATGGACAGAGGGAGGAAGTTGAGGAGGAGGAAAGCAGAAGAATGCCCTCACCCATAAGGCACTCTTTAATTCTGGTACTTGCTTCTGCAGCCTGCCAGTGCATTCACTTCTTTAACCCTTATAACGGACTGTTTAATGTTCATGCATATGTTGAGAGCATCTCCTCAGTGGGTCACTGCTTTCAAGCATTGGATGCAATGTGTCTCGCACCCTTAGTTCGTGAAGCAAACACACCTGTACAGATACCATGGGCACTCCTGCTGGAGGAGAATTCACATATCCAACCTCCAGTCAGCTGTTTATTTCCCATCAGGCATTTTCTTTTTTTTTTTTTTTCTTTTTTTTTTTACATTATTTGTTATTGATGATGATTTTTAAGGTATATCCAAATCTGTGAAATCCCCATTTGTGACAATTGTTCTGTTCTTTGAAGTTTAGTGCTGTTTATAAGGAACAATATCTATGACCTGCAATGTTTGAAAGACAAAATATGTACTGTATATTAAATAATGACACATTACAAGCATCATCAGCATGGTAAGTGGTTAATGTCTGTCATCTTTAAGCTCTAAAAGCAGGTATACTTTATTTAAAAAAAACAAACAAAAAAAAAATAGATGAATGGTTGTGACTAAACTGGTATTGTGCCATAACATGTAAAAATGATTTCTCACCTGCTGCAGCCTGGCTACATGCAGACACTCCATGGCACATGAATTTGTTGTATACGGTATGTTTTGTTGTAGGGGTTGGTGTTACTTTTGACATATCAGGGAGTAGCTGTGTGCTACAGCACTGGTGGGAGAGACAAAAGTTTACACAACATAGCCGACATCATCTCACTTTATAGTCCGCTTGCAGTTTTGTAATTACGAATCGTCCCAGTGATCCTCTATATGTGCGTTTGGCCTTTGAGGTCAGAGGAAAGAGCAGGTTTTGGTTTCCATTGTGATGTAGAGGCGGCTGCCAAAGCCATTGTTGTGCTTCTCACTGAATGTTCGAGCAAATCCGAGGAATGTAGCTATTCTGTGGCCACCGGGGAATCAAAGCTAGATGCTATTAGGCGTGGCGACAGGCCTGCTTTGGAAACGGAGCCTCATTCCACATCTCTTTCATCATCTTCACACACTTAAACTGAATCATCTGTGCAAAACTGCTGCATGGTGAAAGAGGCTTTTTGTGTTTCCAGGACAGCTTGCATTTTTAAACTAAAGGCTTGTATTGGTGACAACTCTTTTTTTGGTGTTTGAATACTTCGGCTTAGTAGACTGTTACTGTATATTTGTACAGCTGTGGTCATTGTTTTAACTCCTTCAGTCATTGTGCTGTAAAATGTTTGCATCACATACAAAGCTGCAGCAAAACTTTTTTTTTTTTTGCCCATTTAGATCTGCTCACCAACCATACAGGAACACTGTCATGCATATTTAGCAAGTTTATAGTGAGGTTTGACCTCAAAGCTTGAAAATTTAAAGGCACTGCAACAGAGTGGCTTCTTGAGTCTTCCACAATGTATAATCAACATCAGCGAGGCCTTCACACAAAGAACCATCCCAGACCAGTTTAAGATTCGTGAGGTTTTGAAATCCCATTTTATTTCATGTTTGTGTTTTGGGTGTTGTGTCCATTGATAAGTCAGAGGAGCAGTATTTGTTTACATGTTGGAATATTTTGTCTGTGAGAAAAAGAACAAGGGGGGATAAAAAAAAAAGAAAAAAAAAGTGCTTTTCCTGGATTTATTTCATTCCTAAAGCATCACCTCTGGACATGGTGGGAGTACTGAAAGCTCAAAGGAATCAACATTTTTGTGAGCTCCTTCAAATAGACTCTGCTTAGTTTCAGCACATGCATTGCAAAAATTTCAGTTGCAAAGAAAGACCTAATAAAGGTGGACCAATTTAATGAAATCTAGACTCGAGTTTTCTTATAGTGAGACATGTTTTAAATACATAATGAATGATAAGCTGGTGGCTCTTAAGCAGCTGCCATTATAAAACACTCCGTGGGAAGACATGCAGGCAGCAGAAGGCAACAACTGTACATCCATAAGTGTATTTTCCTTCACTGCAGACTTTATTGTTTATGTCCTGTATTTGCAATTCACAAATTAGGTATGAACAAACTTGACATTGTTCTGAGAAGATGTGATAAGACGCCGTCTCACAAAGAGAAGCACAGTTTTCTGTACAAACCTATTCCACTGCACCCATTTAGGACATTCAAAAATGTTTTAGGTTCCTCTGATACACAGGTCTCATTAAACACATTTAAACTATAATAGTTTTCATTTTATATTTTTGAAAAAGGTGTCTTTCTTCACCTTAGTGAAAAATGACTTGTCTCCAGTAGACAAAAACAAGTAAGAAAACATTTCTGAGTATCTTAAGAGGAGATAAAGATAAAGCTGATTAGTGATCAGTAGAATATGTTCTCAAGAACCAGCACTTCCATTATATCAGTGAAGCAAGGTGTCAGGCCATAAACATAAAGCATGAAAAATGAAACAAAGAGAAAGTGAACTGCACTTGTTTGGCAAAACGAATGTCTCTCCTGAAAGGTTTAAAAGGTTCCAGTAGCTTATTTGCGTTTCATTAAATGCACAAAAACATGAATATTCCTAACAATAATGCCAAGAGCCGAGAGATGCTCAAACCACCGCATCAAATGTGATGCTTCATCCATCAAAGGTCTTTAAATAAAGACGTGTTTCATATCAAAAATTAAATATCTGTTAAGGTTTTGGTGGATTGTCTTAAAGTATGTGATTTCTTTAAAAAAAAAAAAGAAAAAAGGAACAATGCACACTTTCTGTGTGTGGTTTTCAGTTTATGAGTGTAACAGAGCAAAGGAAAGAAGTCATGAAGTCAAATTAGAAAAAGCTGCCTGTCGCTCTCTCCCACAGGAAAACATGACGGAGTAGCTGGCATTTACATGATATGAGCAGACGTTGTAAAACTGCCGCACTTTGTTTTTATTAAAAGGCACAATGTCAGGAAGTTTTTGCAACAAATATCCAGAGTAGCTTTTTCACACTCTGTGCTTCTCGGTCTTTAAAACAGGGATTCAAACAGAAATTTAGTTCCCAGGTCAGTGGCTATAAATGGCACCACAAGCAGTTTCCCAAGATGCAGCACATTATTTCTTCATTCTAGCGTTTTTATTTATTTTTTTTTCAGTCATTCATAAACTGAGTGTCACATGGGTGGGTACAAGGCCCCCACCTCGGCGAATATGTGTCTTGACCTCCCGGCTGATATATTTGGATCAAGCAAAGGCACAGATGTGTTTGGTAAAGAGGCAATTAAGAGTCAATCATGATTTCAAAGGAAACTCTGACCGCTCCCAAACTGAGGAAACCTCAGAGAGGTGTGGCATCGAGACGTCCCTACTGCGCACACACACACACACACACACATGCATGCACGCGCACACACACACACACACACACACACACACACACACACACACACACACACACACACCTCACATGTTTCCTTTGAAGTTCTTGTTGGACTGCTGGGCGTACCACTGCTGCCGATGTTTGCGTGCCTCCACCTCAGACAGCAGCGCCTGCCGGTACGCCTCGTAGGACTTGACGATGTGTTCGAGCTCCTTCATGAAGAGCAGCTTCAGCATGCCCTGGTATGTGTCCAGATCTGCCAACTGGAAGAGCTCCCACTTCAAGATGTGGTCGTACCTGACGCAAAGGAGAGGAGAGTGATTGCATCTTTAAAGTTACATCGTGGGCTGGTTTAAAGATCTACGGTACCAATGAATACAGAAAAGGATGCATACCAGGAGCACAAAACACTTGATTATATGGTAGCAATACTCATGAAAAATTCAAATAATAGTCATTTCTTTGGGAGAAAAATACTTTTATTTGGAAAGATTTTTTGTCAGGGCTTCTATATTCAATATGCACAAACTCTGAAATAAACACTGATTTGGAATATTGAATGTTGCAGGCAGAAATCCAAGGAAATGTCAAAAGTCTGATAGTCCCAACTCTGGCTGGTTGTGCAGATTTCCACAAATAAAAATATATGTTTTATGGAGGTATAAAATATAAATATATAATATAATAGATATTTGCATACCTGAGGATAATTACTGTACTTTTCCATTTTAGTGAGTTATAAGATAATTTTACCATTCGATTCAACACTTTTGGTAAGAGCTGAGTTGCCTGTTTGATTACTATCAAAGTACCTGATCAAAAAATTTTTTTCCAGGAATAAAAAACAAACAAACCATACATTAACAACAAATAGAGGGAATGCACTGAAAAAAGGTCAGGGGTTTAGTTGCCAGGTCTAACAATCCTGACAACACTAAATGTGTACATTAAGAAGTAAATTAAAATATGTATGCTCTGATTCCTACGGAAGCTCATTTCCACCACTGACTCTTTTTTTTGTGCCAGTTTCATGTTATTATCCTAAAATTTTTTACTTACCAACTCAAACTTTTGACCAAGTGGAAATTTTGATTTATTAAGTTGTAATTTTGAGATACTAACCTGAAAAAGTTAAGTTGTGGATGGCAATTTTTTTTTTTTAGTGGCAGAAAGAAGCATCCATAGATCCTCCTGAAATTCCTCAGATTTTTTTGTCCACCCAAGTGCCTCTTTCTACCATTAACTTACCCTGATGTGTTGCTAAATTCACCTCTTACTGACTGACTTGACTTCAGGTCAACTGTCCAAAACACTAGACTAATAATAAGACTGAATCAGACTTACTTTAGTGGTGCGCGAGCGTACACCTGCAGCCAGTCTGGGATCTCGGCTGTGTGGTATGGGTTAGCTGGCACGAGGACTGGTTGGTTCCTCTCTGCAGGACGTGGCTGATAGGTCACAGGAGGTGGTATTGGAGGAGGCTGATCATAGCGGGGCACACTAGAATAGAAAGAAAAAATATCTATATTGTGGTGAGATAACTTTTCTACCAAGTAAAGAAATAATAGCATTAAGTTTGTTGCTTAAAGGTCTAAAAGAAGAACACCGCACCCACAAAAAACAAACGAACAAAAAAAAAAAAAAAACCCACCTTTATCAAATGCAACAACTTTCACTTTTCTCACCTTGGAGCACATGGATGACGATACTGTGCCCTCTTGTTTATGTGATCCACATAATAGACCCCAAACTCAGCGGACTCCACCTTCTCCCAGCCTGGAGGGAGCCCCTCCCTCTCCAGAGGGTGGCTCCAGTGTGTAGTGTTAGTGTTGTGGTCAATGTAGTACTTCCTGCCACGGATGGTCCAGTCAACAGTCCAACCGGCCGGAAGAGGGAGGTCCTCTCCCGTCAGACTGGACAGGTTCCCCAGAGACTTGGCCTGTATTCGACCTATGCCTGAGGAGAACAAACATTTCTTTTTTAGAAACCCTGAGGGAGAGAGAGCGATGTCTGACCAACCATACTGAGGAGCAGCTGCCGGCTAACAGCACCCCTGGGAAAGAAGAAATATTTGGAGAAATTTCTTAAAAACTGCCTGTGTGGGAAAGTGTCATTTAAAGCAGAGGAATGTACAGCATTTAAAAGGTTACTGTGATGTGGCAAATGAACTTACAGCAGGATAAGATAGGAATGCAGTGAATCACGACCTAAAGTATGACTGAAGCAGCTTTAAGTAATGCTGAGATTGTCCGACTGTCAGAGCAGTGACAGAGGGGCATCTTATTCTGACTGACACTATGTGATGAATGGTAGGAAATGGGAGTGTTGATACTTTTGGACAGGAAGGCAAAAAGCTCTGCATGGCCAGGCATACACACAGGGCCTTTCACTGGGAGAGAACAAACGGCTGTAATAGCCAGCAGCAGAGAGGGTTCATGCAGCGGGTCCTGGAGAATAACATCAGCAAGGAATGTCAAGTCGACAGCTGTGTGGATGTGGATGAGTGAGAAGTATCATGACTCAAAACAAATGAGCCTGCAGGAACCAAGAATTCAAAACACCGGAGAATGCTCAAGGATCTCAGCGAAATGGCAGCTACAATCTGATAAATTCTACAACAGAGTGACAGCAACAGAGCTCGAGCTCTTTGCCAGCTGCTGAATGAAGGGAAGGAATGCGAGTGCTCCACAGAAATGTACTCCTCCTCCTCCTCCTCCAAATCATCATCATCATCAACATCATCTCAGCCCTTTCTGTCAGAAAAAAAATATTCACAGAAGGCTTAAAGCTCAATACATCACAGGAATTTCTCTGGTTACAGTGAGGAATAATAAATCTTACATCCATGCCTCGTGAGCTGTTGAATGAGCTGAATAAAACAAAGATTAATAACATCAAATTACGGAAAACACCACCACAAAAAATAAAATAAAATGGAAAGAGAGGAAAACTAGGATAGTTATTAAAAACACACACACAAAAAAAAACTAGAAGGGCATTCAGTAGAGGGCACACCCCGCCCCCTCCAAATTTTCTATACTACGCTACTAAAATTTAATGCTCACTTACGCTCATTTCCAACTCGGTCTTTTTATACCTGAACTCTACTAGAGTAGCTCTGGATGAGTTCAAAATAAGCCTGATTTATCTTATATTAAACCTTGACAAAGCCCCATCAGTTCATCCACTGTCTATTTAAGCCACCTTTCTTCTGACTGGCTGCTCCTTGCAAACAGGGGGTTTGAACAGCAGGAGGGTGGGGCTTCTGTGCTCACAGCCGGAGCACATAACATGAACATCCCTGACTACAGGACAGTATAGAGCCAAAAATAGGAGGGGAAAAAAAAAAAAAAAACTTTCAGAAACTGAGCCTTCAGGGCAGTCTGAAGGCTGAGCTTTTGGCTCAGAGGGTGTAAAAGTCAATGATTTCATAATCTGAAACTTTGGCCATGTACAGCACTAGCAGCCACCACTGTAACAGTAAGCAGAAGGTACTTTCGGTTGCGCTTTTATTTCCCAAGGGGTTGCCACAGCAGATCTGCAGGTCTTATTTGGCACAGATTTTACTCCAGGTGTCCATCTGATGCAACCCTCCAATTTATCTGGGCTTTGGACTAGTACAAAGTACACTAGCTTGTGTCCCTCTGAGGCAGGGTTTGTGTCTCCTCCTGGAATCAAACATGCGCAATGTGTAATTTATGGTACTGCAACTCTCCTGTGCAGTCCTCCAAAATCCCAACTGCATGTTACTCGACACGGATGACGCTGCCCGTGGATGTTGATGTCCGTCGGTCGAATCCTGACTGACTGACAAGGTGGTCAGAACAGGGAAGAGTGACAGCGGAGTTCGCCAGGAATGGGAGAAATGCGAATAACACATCAAAGATCAAAAATACAGCATGAAAAGTATAGACAGTTGCTGCAGTGGACACTTTTCATTGTTTTTAACACTCAGTTTTACTTCAGTTCTTTGTATGTTATAACTTCGCTCTTTGCTGCCACTGGCTGATGGACCAACAACAGCACAAGCAGAGCTGCTGTACCGCATACTTTGGACACTGCCTCCATCAACGACAGACGATCTTTGCAGGTAGATGGGGCCAGCTTAAGGCAAATGTGTGACCCACTACACCACGGAGCCACATCAGTGCATTCTGTTTTGAAGTCAAAATTTTCAAGTTCCCAGCAATACGCAGAACACTGACCAGGCTCTACCCATAAATGTGCTGCAGCTGTGTTTTTTTAAGTTAAGCTAGTGATGCATGAATAGCTCTACCTTGAGAAGGAGCAAAACAAACCTTGTTTTTCCTCACTTTTCTGACTTTACTACTGGAACACACTCCGCTCGAGAGTGATGTCAAGGCAAACAGAACGCAGCATAAATGGAATAAACATAAGGAGAAGCCTTATATGTCCCATTTGAGACCATAATGACAACTAATAAATAACCAGGAATATTTTCAAACAACTTTGAGTTTGATGATTTTCTTGTAAACACTACAGTACAAAAATAGGCTAGTTATCAAAAAGAAAAAAAAAATCTGCCAATGTTCAATGGGTGACTGCTCTCAAACCTCGCTGATTAAACCTCACAGTGTGTGAAATGAAAGTATAAAGAGAACAGCGCATACATACAAGGATGAGTCATGCTAGCAAGCAGTTTGAGGCTGAGACATTTGACTGGGGGCAGTGTACAAATTACTAGTTTGCTGGCAGAAAATGTCAGCAAACACAAGAGGTGAAAAATGCTGAGCCTCTAATGCTTGTTTAACTTTACCCCAAACAAGACTCCATGATATGCAATAGGCAGGCCTGACATAATACTAAAACGTATACACGACGTTGACCAGTCAGCCACAAAGTAAAAGGCTCTTTATCGTTTAAGGAGGGCAAGAAGCATTCCTGTGACACCCCCCACCCCCACAAAACACACACACACACAGACACACATATATCTCAATCTAATTACACACTTACATCATAGTAATGTTTACAACACAGAGGAGTAAAATAAAGACTGAAATGAAATTGCTCTTTTCAATTTGACAACTAGTGGCCTGCATTCCTTTCAGAGTGGCCTCTGTGTGGTTGGACACCCATCCATAATACTCAAAAACAATAATAAGTACAGCCACTTACACTGTTACATCGCTCCATACCTCCAAAGTTGCAAATATTTTCTCCAAGAAAAAGAAAAATGAAAATTCTGAAAAGTTGTAGATTTGCTGGTGTGACTGCACTCATATTCAAACTGAACTACATCATTTTTAAACCCAAGAAGTCGTAAAAGGATCCATTTTAGTCCCTCAAAGAGAAACTGTTTGTCATATACTTACTGAAAATATGTGTGTTTCTTATTTCTATCACTACCCCCCATTTAATCCCTTAACAAACTATCTAAATGAATAGTGTAAAAAGGGAGGAGCAAAAATGTTTCACATTTACCTGAAGGGGGTCTGTTTGGAGCTGGGGGAGTGTGTTGTCGGGGATGTCTTTGGAAATTGTGCTCATTGTGCTCATAGTATCTATAGTCTTCAGGAAAGCGGTCTGCGACTCTCCTGGGCTGGCGCTGCTGGTTGTCATAATAAGGTTCAGAGGGGTAATAATACCGGGCAGCGTCTCCATTCTCAGACATGGGGCTCACGTCTGTAAGGAAGGACTGTGACGAGCCTCCATACTCGTGCGAAATGTCTCCCAGGCTGCGAGGCAGGTACGGAGGTGCAGATGAGCGGTGGCTCTCTGTGCGGGCCACCTCATGTGGAGGCCTCTGCACATGGGTACGGAGGACACTCTTGTTACGGGACACCCCTGGTTCCCGACTGGGTGCCAAAGGGTAGGAAGAAGGCCCCATTTCTGGCAGAGGGACCTCTGTGCGTCTGGGTATAGTGGGTCCATGACGGATGAAGGAGGGCATAAGATCTGCAACCAGGTCAGAAGAGCAAATGTTAACAATACTCAACACAATATATGGCAGTTACTCATGCTTGATGGCTTGTATTAGCTGCACTTGAAAAAAACTACAATAATCAATTTTAAAAATATAAAAACCAGATTAACTCACTGATTAGTGCCATTATTTTTCCATATGGAGAACTTCTACTTTTGATACTTGAATCATAATGCTTACTTACTTTAAAAGAAAACTTTTACAAGAGAAGGTTCTTCAGTAATGTCCACATTTCTACAAAATACTGCTACTTTTCACTCCATTGATCGTTCATAGTACTTCTACAGGTACTCCAATACTAATAGGTAACAGCAGCTATCACTGTAATTGTAAGTCAGTACAGACACACACACAAAAAACTTTTAAGTAAACTAATTGACTAGTACAACATGCCTTTAGCTGAGGAGTTTAAAGATGTAGGCACTATCTTACAACTTTAAGCACTGCAGCTGACGTTCATGTAGCATTTAGCTACAATGAACTACCATCGTAGCAGTGTGTTTGGTTAGACTTTACATCATCAAACTGTTGTTTAGAGTCGTGAGAGTTTTAATAATATGGCTAAAGCGTTCCACACAGTCGCTTTAGAGAGCTTGTTAATGTTAGCTGACTACGGTTTAACAGAGTTTAACTACGAGCTCACTGATGCTACTCGGAGCTAGCTCGGAGCAGCTAACTACTTGTTGCGCTTACTTCTCAGGAGCGGCGACGTTTCCTTCTTCACATACTTCCCGTGTACCTCGGCTGGTTTGGACGCTTCGTTCTTGCTTTTCTTTCGTGAAAGCATAACTCAAGGCTCGGAAAACATCAACAGCACGGTGAGGTAAAGTCATGGCACAATCCTTCGACTCTGCAACCATACCGGCCAGTTAGCAAAGCGCGGAAAGTCAACATTTTTTTTTTCCAGCTTTGGATTAGCTAGCCGCAGTTAGCCAGCTAACTGGAGCCACTGGGAGCGTCTGAGTTGCTGCGGCGGGTCCAGTCCCACCACCGCCGCTGGGAAAGGTTACTGTGAAGTCCGCCCATCTGAAAGAGGAGGAGAGAGAAGCACAAACCTCCGCGGGGCCCTTCACTAAGATAAACACAGTATGAGCAGTTCTGTGTGTACATATGATAAGCGGAAGAAAATGGATGGATGGATCTGGTAATGAACTGATATGAAAGAAAAGTTGTTAGACTTAACTAAAACTAGGTGTGAATAAAGTTATTTAAAACAAAAATTTGGTCAGAAGTTTTCATAAACTCATCCTGGGTTTAATTATTTTTTTTCTTGTTCTTTTTCCAGGATGGAATGACTGTACAGCATACATCTTTAATGGCTTTAAAAAAAAAAAAAGAATTGGATGCACAATTCTTGCACCAAACATAATCTATTCATTTTATTTATACTTGTGTCACAGATATTATTCTGCCTTAACTTAAGCATGTACTCTGTAGTAACTGCAAAGTAATTACAATGACAAGGTCCTTCCTTTCAAGACAGAACAATCATAATGGCACAACCTTCAAATGCAGCTTTATATATTGCAACAGATCATGGGATTTCCTTTAAAAAGGAAAATTAAATGTAAAAGTATAGCCACTTGACAGAAATTAAAGTCTTTTCAACTTTAGGTAGTGTTAAGCAAAGTATGATTCGACTTCTGTTTACATGATTTTACAACTAACAGACAGGTTTCTCTTTATTTTTACATTAGGGCTAGAGAAAGAAAATGTACACATAAATGACAACTTTTGGGCATCCCCAACAGAGAACACTTGTATTAAAAATACACTTCACAATTGTTTTCTCTGTCTTTGGACAGAGACAAAATTTAAAAGGTAAAATATTTACTAGTAACTAGTAATAGTGCTTTAAAAATATAAATAACTGTAGAAAGACATGTTTTCTTTACAGTTTGACCTTTTGGTTCTTTATGGGTCCATCTAATTACTGGTTAGACTCAAACAAAAATACTGCATGTTTTACACAATAAAACTGCCAGTTCTTGTGCATTTGGCTGGATCTGATGCATTATCTTTGCAGCAGAGATAAATATAATAAAAGACAAAAATATTTAATAAAGATACAGTGCAACGATTGACTTTGACACTCTACATTTCAAGTAATCATTTGATCATTTATAATGGTATGGTAGTGGTGGAAGATGTGATGGGTTCAGGTCACGCACTATCTTGTTGAGGCTAGAGATCTTCTCCTCCAGCAGGTAGTTCTTCTTCTCTGCGATTTTCTGCCGTTGCTCAGTTATCTCCAGAGCCTTCAGCAGCTGGGTGTTCTCCACATACAGGTCTTTGATCAGCACATCTGCTTTGCCATTCTTGTGCAGCTAGAAAAGTCAAAGTAGATAATTGATTGTTATGGGTTACCAGAGCCTGTGTTGAGTACCACAAAGGTAGAAATGAAAGGAAATGGACTGCACCGTTTTGAACAATTTCAAATTGTTTATATAAACAATGAGTTTAGTTATGGAGTTCCACAAGGTTTTGTGCCGGGACCCGAAATCTTCCCTGAGGCAGTATTGAATGCACTGCTATGAAGATTATATGCAGTTAAGATTTATCAACAAGCCAGATGACACAAATCAATTAGTTAAAATTCAACCATATCTTATTTACAAGTATCCTATATCTCAAAGTGATGCTGAAAGACTAATTCATACATTTATTACTTCTAGGCTGGACTAATGTAATCCCTTATTATCAGGCTGCACTAAAAGCTCCCTCAAAAAACAAACAACAAAAAAAAAAAAATCTTTTCCCTCCCTTCTTCTCCTCATATGATGAAACTCCCATCAGACTTTAAAGACCTGATAATACTATATTATCTCAACAGAGCACTTCACTCTCAGAGTATAGACTTCCTTACTTCCTAGCAGAGCCTTCAGTGGAACCAGCTCCCAGTTTTGGGAGTCAGACTCTACTTTTAAGATTAGGCTTAAAACTAAGCTTATCATCAGGGCTATATCAGATAACCCTGAACCATTCCTTAGTTATGTTACTATAGGCTCAGGCTGCTGGGAAACTTCTCATGAAGCACTGAGCATATGTTACTATTGAATGTCATTAACCTTTGTTTGCCATCGCCCACAGCTTATGTTCTGTCATTGTTGCCATGAGCGCCTCTTTACCTACCTAACCCCGTGCTCCGGGCAGATGGCTGCCCCTCCTGGAGTATGACTCTGCTGGAGGTCTCTTCCTGTTAAGTGAATTCTTTTTCTCCACCATTACTAAGTAATTGCTCATGGGGACATGTCGGACTGGTGTTTTTGATATTGTAGGCTTTTGCCTCACAATATAAAGCGTAGTGAGATGGGTGTTGTAAGCTGGCAATACATGGTGAAGTTTTTGTTTAAGAATTCAAATTCATTAATTATATTTTAGCTTCAAATAGCAGTCCAGCTTTGTTGGCTATAGCACCTCAAAAACAAATTTGTGGACACCATTGGACTAAAGCTGAACTGACCTGGTCTTTGAGTTGAGCAACCTTCTCTTTGAGCAGCAGCTTTACGTTATGCAGAGACAACTCAATTTCCTTCATCCGTTCCTCCATGCTCTTCATCTTCCTCTCCCTTTCATCCTAGGGAGAAGACAGACGAGGATATCGTCAAACTGCTGCTGGTGCAATATTATTATACAAAATGTGATTTTTTTTTTTTTTTTTTTTTTTAGATTTTGAGTGGGTGTAAATAAAAAATGTGAACGTGAGATGAGTCAGAAACAACATAAAGACAGCATTTCTTATTAGCTAGTTGCTTTATTTTTCATTAACGGGTTTCTGTTACATTTCTAACGAGAGGATGATTCACTGGAAAAATAGATAAAATAATTAGGTATAAAATGATGACATATTCCAGATACCACTACAAAAAATAATTTAATGCATAAATAAAACAAACCCTCAACATGACAAAATAAATAAATTAAATTAAATAGAACGAACGAACAAACAAAAACAAACTAAATGATTCAAAAACCAAAACACAGACATAAACATTGTACTACAGACACACCAACTACCACAAAGACTTAATAAATACCAGACAAACATTGAAAAATAATTATCAAACATGTCTGATCAGCCTTTGCTTAAAAACTAAAAGATGTGATTCACTTTGGGTGTTCAGCAGCAACAAAAGAGGCCCAGAACACAAATAAACAGTAGAGGACAGTAAACAACTAAAAACTTGGTACTTCCATTGAGAAATCTCTATGAACCCTGACTGCACACAGATAGCATCATCACCTGACAATAACAGGTGGGAATGTTTGACTTTTAGAAAAAGGTTCAGAAGGCTGTTAAACACCAACCCCGCCTTCATGATGACCATGAAGCAAACTGTCCTACAAGATTATTCCTCTGAGGATACATACCCTGTTTACCCCCCCCCCCCAAAAAAAAAAAAAAGTAGAAGTGCATAACAGTCATTTGCAGAAAACCCCAAAAATCCTGCATGGTAAAGTAATCAGGACTTACAATTAATCCACCGGGAGACATGTTCTAGTTCTTCAGTAGATGTTAAATTTCTTAAATGAAATCTATTAACTGTCAATGCAAATATCAGTGTGATCAAAATCCCATTGGGAAAACAGCTAGGAGGCTTTTCTGTGTCTTCCTGCCACCTAGCAGCAGTGAAATACAACTACAGCTTCATGCCTTTTATATCAGGCACCATGTTTGTTTACAATCTCATAAAGATGCAGACAGCGGGGGCATCATGTGTTAGTCAGAAACAGAGGGAGAGCAGAGCATAAGCAGTCTCTACAGTGAAGAGCAGGAAATGACGCCGGCGTTATAATCCACCGATCCGCCGGCAACTGTCTGCGTGTGCCGCCCGTTGCTCCGGCATCGCCCCCTGGAGAGAAAAGGCAGGTACACTTCACCAGGGCTCAACCCTCTCCTCTAAATCCTAAAGAAGGGTTTTTAAATGGCTGAGATGTGTGCAGACTATTGAATAAATTAAGCTAGAAGAATTCACTCCTCAAAGTAGGCACTGTGGATTTAGACAGTGCTACAGCCAGCATGAACAGCAGGACTTTTTGCACACAAAGAAGTACAAGTACTAAATAAAATATCCATTTCAAGATTGTATTATATATTTTCAATATTTGTTGATCACTTCTATTTCTCTGAACATTACTTCACTCTGTAACTGATCCTCACTGATAAAGTGAACAAAGATGTAGGCAAACTACGACTAAATCAGCAGTTATAAAAATCACGAACAGCAAATTTTCTAAAATGTTTTGTTGATAATAAACTCCACTGTGTTAATGGCAACCTGGTGATGGTAGATGAAGGTGGAAGATGCCACATATCGATATAACTATATGGGCAACCTGTACTTGTTGGGAGAAATGGAGATTTATGCAATGAGGATGACTAAATATTGGGGGGGGGGGGGGGGGGGGGGGGGGGGGGGGCAACTACTTCAGCCCCAAGGTGGAAAATAAAATAATACAATGACTTCAGGAATAAACAAAGACACACAGGCTAAATACCAAACCCATAAAGTAAACTCTACACACATGACACAGGGAGATGAAGACAGGTGGTTGTCAAGATGGATCTACGACAGGCACAAAAGACAAGCAACACAGCAAACCCAGTTTTTAAAACAACAAGGAATGGAAAACAACAATTAAATGAGGATTTTCACAACTAAAAGAGACTCAGCTCAGGTTACACATTTTTTTTGTTGTTGTTGAAAATTGTAGTGATGTACTGTTTTTTCATTGACATTTACAGCCACAAAGCAAATAAAATGCTGTACATTATTTAATACCTGAATTGGGCAATTTATTGAAGTCAATTTTTTTTTAAACAGCAGTCATGACATGAAGGTAGGTAAACAGGTATTTCTAACCACATTAATGAAGGCGTCGTGCATAAACAGAACCTTCATTAACTAGAAGCACCTGTGTTTACCTACGATTTCATGGCAAAATGCCGCAACAAATGCTGTGACAAAAGGTCTGCACATGTAGCAACTCCCACTCTAAAGTGAACCAACATGAGAAATAGTGCACAGGCTTAACAAAACAAAATAACAGAGTGAGAAAAGAATGGCAGTCTATGAATGTAATGCAATACTGTATGATGCAGTGGTACTAAACCTTTAAGCTTTTAGCAGTTTCAGGCAATTTGAAAAGGACTTATTTATTTAAAATATCTTGCCTAAGCAGAATGCTGCTTTTCTTTAGCTTTCCAACCTCAATAACAGTTATACATTTAAACACGTCTGCTATTGTCGGAGTTCTGAATTGCACCGTACCTGCATGTTGTCTGGATCTTCGCCACGATGCTGTCCCCTGGGCATCCTGTGAGGTGATGGCGGCAGGAGTCCCAGGAATTGAGCCTGAAAAGTCTTTATCATGAGAAGGAAAAAAAAAAATTCTATTTAAACTATTGCAGGCAAAGAAAACTTAGAACTATAAAAACTTTGAAGAAAAGGTGCCATACTTCTAGCAGCTGTGTTGTTAGTCGAGCCAACTGAGCCTTGAGCGCCTCGTTTTCTTGCTGAAGGCTCTCCAGTTCAGTGTGTGTTTGTCCACCTTCACACCCCTGAATAAAAAGCACATGTAATATGAATGTGAGGACACCATATAATCAGAACATTTTCTGGTTATGGTCAGCAGCATGAATGCATACCATGGTCAGCTCTCTTTGTGCTTCAAGCTCCTTTTTCAGAGAGAAGTTCTCCTGCTCCAAGGCCTTCACCAGGGAGGACTGATTCTGATGTTTATGCTGCTTCAGGGACAGGATGGTAGCATCAAGCTGACGGACCTGCAGACACAAAATAAAATGGCTCACAAAACTAACAGAGAGAGAGAAAAGAAGATGAAAACTCTTCATGCCACTTTGCTGTGGCGCTCAGCTCACTTTTTCTCTGGACTGTACAAGGTCTCCTTTGATGCTGCGCACTTCTGCTTGAAGTCCGTCGTTTTCTTGCCTCAGTAGCTGCTGCTCCTGCTCCATCAGCCGAGACATCTCATCTCTGTACAGCTTCTTGCTGTGATTCTGCAGACCGCTCGAGTGCAGAGCCATCTCCAAAATACGGTTCTGAGATTAACAAGGGCAAAAAGTCAGTTTGTTCTCCCCTCAGCTTGTGTGTTCAAGCTTACTATAGAGAAAAAATTAAATCTCACTTTATCCATGGCATTCTGCAGCTGTTTGTGTAGCACTGCAGCTTCATGTTTGAGGGAATCCCTCTCTTGCTGCAAGACACGAAGGTCTGACTTCAGGTGAGCACTTTGATGGTTGACAGTCTGAAGAGCTTCTTCCATAGCCTTGACCTTGAGTGGAAACATACATTAGTCCAAATTAACACACGAGTAGGAGTTCATTTTGTGGTTTGTTATAAATCTGTAAATAACAAAATAAGATTTATACACTATCTAAAAATTAACACAAAATTTATATAATTTGTCATCTGTCTGGTAACTGAGTGAGATCATTTACATTACAGCAGAGTCTTACCCTCTCTTGAGCTTTGGCTAGCTGGTTGCGCAAACCTACAGTCTCCTTATCCACAGTCTTCCGCTCCTCTACAAGATGGCTGAGGTGACTCTCCATTGTGTCTGCCATGACCGCCTGACAACAGAAAGATGCCTACAGGTGTAAGGAAGCAATCTTTTACATACCTTTAATGTTAAAGGGAGATAACACCCAAACACCTCAGCAGATCATAGCTGCCTGGTGAAATAACTCAGCGATATGGATAAACGTGGGCATTTAATTGCAAGAGAAGGAAGTTTTGAAACTTTGTGTCTGTGGCATACTATGCTGGAGTTGATGTGATGTGTTTAGGTGCCTGTAATCTAATGCTCACCTTCTCTCTGAGGTCAGAGAGCTTCTGTGACAGCTGGATATTCCTCTCCTCCAGCTGTGACGTGTCCTCCAGAGCTTTGGTCAACTCTGCCTCCAGAGCAGACACACAAGCTGCCAGCTAACACAAAACAGCCACCAATTAACTACCCGCTACCACTGTTACCACACCATGACGACTATCAGTTGGTCATTAAATGCCGTTTACCTTGTTTTTCTCTTCAGCAGACGATGCTTCCCTGCTCTCGTTTTCCTTTATCAGTTCTGCCAGCTGCTGTCGTAGACTCTCCACAGCGGCAGTGTTTTGGGCATTTTTATCTGACAGCATCCCATTCGCATCCTCCAGCTGCTGGCTCTGCAAACGCAGCTCTGCAATCTGCAGGAATTCATTCTTTTAAGTAAGCATCTGATTCAGAACGAACAGAATTCAATGAGTTTTTACCCCCGCCCACCAATAGGTGGAGGGAGGTTATGTTTTCAGCCGCGTTGGTCTGTCTGTCTCTTAGCAGGATAACTCAGACAATTATGAATGGATTTTGATGAAAATTTCCAGAGTTGTTGGGGGTGGTGCAAGGAGCAATTATTTAAATGTTGGTGGTGATCCAGATTACGATCTGGATCCAGGACTTTGTAAAAGGATTCTTTACCATTGTGAGATAGGGACAATATTAACATATTTGCATCTAACCTTATGAGGATAAGTCCTCTAATGCTCTAAAAAGAATTAGGGTGCAACATGACCGTAAGTTCTGTCATACAGCAAAGTTTGTTCATGATCGGAGGAGGATTCTGGATCTACTGATCCAGAATGCTGAAAATTATGATCGAGTATGACAACACTGTGTGGCAGCGTAGTATCAGCACAGAAAATTTGGGGTGGGCGAGGGCGCTCTGAGTGTCCTAGCTTTGTATATTTTTTTTTGTTTATTTATGACATTACCTGTTTCTGGAAATTCTCTGCTGCTTTTTGAGATGCTAGTTTCTCTTTCTTCAGGTGCTCCCATGTTTGTCTGTAATTAAGTGTGAGAAGAAAAGTTTGCAGAAGTTTGAAGAAGAGTTTGCATTAAAAAAAAAGCCCCCCAAAACAAAACAAAAAACCCAACAATATTTATATTTGATGCTTCTTACGTCAACTCTTCGTGGACCTCCTTTAAGTCCTCTTCTTTCAATGCAGCAATTTTTTGCTTGAGGATGACATTTTCTTCTGCAAGTCGACTGGCTTCAGATCTAGAGACAAAAAAGGCCAAAAATATATATTCTGTGAAACTGTGGAAATCCAGTGCACACGATGCATGTTTAGAACATGCAAGAATCAGCAACAAACAGACTGCAACACATCAATTATAAGCAATGCCATGGTTTACAAACACTAAACAACTTCTTGCTTTTCCACTGATGACCTACAGGGACAAAACTGTCAAGATCTGGTACACTGCACAGAGGGTTTAGAAGCTTAATCGCTGCTAGAACATCACGGCACTAAGGGATGGGGTAACGCAGGCCACAAGAGACATGAAGGGTCGGGATCTTAGTTTTCTCCATGTTACCTATGAGCCTTCGTCGCTTCATTTAACATCTGTGATTTGTCTTGTAGCTCTGTGATGGTTCTGCGAAGTTTCGTGTTCTGCTTCTCAAACCCCTTGCAGCAGTCCTCAAGGTGAGTCACTGAATCAACATTCAGCTCAAGCTCCCTATCCAAATCCAGAAAAGCCTCCACTGTGGGGCTCTCCAGTCGTTCAGTGTCTAGGCCAAAGACTGAAAGTATCCCGTCCTGCCTTTCCAAATCACTGAACAGCTTGGACAATTTAGTGTTTTCTTCTCTCATCCTGGTGATCTCAGCCACAAGCGAAATCTGCTGATCTTTGAAACTGTGGAAAATATTGATCCTGCTTTCAAGGCTCCACACCCTTTTTTCAAGTTCACCATTTTGCTCCTTCAGTTTGGCATTTTCACACATGCAATCTTCATACCTAATCTGAAAATCTGTCATTTTTAAGGCCTTTACCTCCAGCTCTTTGACATGTTCCATTAACAGCAGCATTCTAACTTTGAGGTTGTAGTTTTCCTCTAACACCTGATGACCAGCTTTGATCTTTTCATTGTTATGAGCCAGTAGATTCTCTAGTATTTCTGTCTTCTGCTGAAGCAAAGAAATCTTCTCGTGTAGGAGTATGTTCTCTTCTGTGGTCGTATTATAGAGAGCCTGCAGATTCAGGAAAGAGTGCTCCTGTTGTTCACAATCAGAGTCTTGATCCACACAGTAATGTGCACATTTATCCTCTTCGTCCTGTATTTCTGTGATTAATTGTTCACAGTCTGAATCTTGAGAGTTATTCAGTAAACAGTTAACCTCAGCATCCTCCAGGCACACTTCACCAGGGTCACTTGCCTCCTCCGGCATTGAGAACACAACCACGGTCTCATGATGCTGCTGATCTTCCTGGGAAGAGCTTTCAAACCCCACTGCTGCTACATCCTGAGGATTGTTCTTACATAATTGAAGAGTTGCTTTGTTCTCACCATCATCAAAGGCCTGAAGTGATGAGGTGGGTATACACAGCATCTCTGGGAAAACTGCCTCGTTTTTGTTTTCTGGGGATTCAGGACTGGGGTGATCACAGGGTGTCAATTCACAGCTTTTGTGATAAAGTTCAACTTGCTTAGGGAAACTGGTAACACTATCAACTTGATCACCACATCCCTCAAACCAATCAGCATTTGCAGGCCATAATTCACTAGTTTCTTTCATCGCTTCTTGCACGATATTTTGTTGGTCTCTTTCTTGGTTTTCAGTAGCACCCACTAACTCCCTGTACCCTTGATCATTGGTAGCACAGCCATCTTCATCGTTTGTGTCAAAAACATTCATATTTTCAGCACCTTCATCTCCTGCATAAGCACTCCCTGTTAGAGTTTCTTCATTGCCATCTTGCTCATCCAGAATTTGAGGCGTTTTATCGCCGTTTAAAGAAATACATTCTCTGTTTAGCATCTCCTCCATAAATGTGTTAATTCCATTCATTTCAATCATCTCTCTGTCTTCCACTTTTTCCACAGAAGGCAAAAGCTGTTGGACCTCCATCTCCAGTTCTTTAACTCTTAGTTTAAGCACATCTCGTTCTGCTCTAAGCGCTTCTACATTAATCTCAACAGTATCTTTTAACTTTTGCTCAAGAATGGACACACTTTCTTGTAGCTCCCTCTTGTCAAGCTCAAAGTCCACTGCCGCCTGCTTAAGAACAATTTCCAGCTCTTCGATCTTCATCTTTAAATCATCACGCTCATTTATGAGTTCAATCCTCTCTGCAGTCTGCCTTTCTGAAATAGAAAGCATCTCATTGTACTTTGCCTCAAGTTCTGAATTATTACTAAGAAGTTCTTCCCTCTCCTGTTTAAAATCATCAACTGTTTGATTTAACAGGAGCTCAGTCTGAAGTCCTTTGTTCTCAAACTGAACGAGAAGCTCTTGTTCGGTTTTCAGGCTTTCCTGAAGCCTGCTGTGGAGATCATTCAGCTGTCTACTGAGCTCTATTTCTTTAGTCTGGGCCTTACTAATCAAGTCATCCAGCTCAAGTTGCAGCTGCTTGTTCTCTTTCATCAGTGCTTCCATTTGCTCGTTGTGAACACTTTCTACCTCCTGTCTTTCTTTTGTCCACTCCTGATTTAATCTCTGCCTTTCCTCCTCCTCGGCCTCCTCCATCATTTTTCTTTGTTCCTCTGCGCTCTCGAGAGCCTTCTGCATCAGTGCTTCCCACTGGAGCTTCTGCTTAACATGGCTTTCAGAAAGAGCCCCCAGCTCTTTTTGGTAGTGATGTTCAAGTTTCAAAACATCAGTTTGAAAACGCTCTGCAACAGATTCCTGATCACATGAGAAACGATCTTCCACTTCTTTGATTCTCAGGTTGAAGCTGATCTCAATGTCCTTCCTGCACATGGTCATTCAAGGGTTGTTACAGCAACAGTTTGGAACATAATGGCATAATAATTACTGACAATCCTCAACAAACTAACCTTTTCTAAATAGTTTAAATACTTGATTACTTTGCAAAAATCAGTTCAGTTGTTCAGTGTTAGATTGGTGGCTTAATCCAGCTTTCATATGACATTAGCTTAGCAACTCTGGTTTGGTTGAAGAAGAAATTATGAGAAACTTAATTAGGTCAAATGTTGTCTCTTACCTCTCCTGGGCGATGTCATCTCGTAGTTTGTCCAACATGTTGCTGAGTGTGTCCCTTTCCTCTATGTGCTTGACACTCAGCTCCTTCATGGCTTCTCGATGGCTCTCATCTAGACGCGCCTTCTCCTCTGCCATCACACTTTCCAGTCTTTTCTCCACCTCCTCTCTCTCTGTCTCAAACTTCTCCTTCTCCTCATTTATCCTATCCTCGATCATTCCTTCATAATCCTCCTCTAGTTGGAGTCTCTCCCTCTCCCACTCCTCCTTCAGCCTCTTCTCCCTCTGCTCAAACTTCTCCTGTAACTGCAGCCTCTCTTCAAGTATTTTATCGAGCAGCACTGCCTCGTGATGCTCCTGAAGCCGAGCTCGTTCGCTCTCCCACTGCTCCCTCAGACTGCTCTCCTTCTCCTCTTGTTCCTTGACGAGTTTCAGCATCTCTTCCTCCAGCAGCATCTGCAGAGACTCGTTGTTCTGCTGATCCAACTGAGCCCTCTCTTTCTGCCACTCCCCTGTCAGCATTTTCACCATTTCATCACGCTCATCCTCAAATTTCAATTTTGCTTCCTCTAGTTTGGCCCTTAGTTTGTCCTCATGGCTTTCTAGCAACAATTTCTTCTCCCTTTCCCAATCATCTAACACTCTCGTCTCCAACTCAGCCTTTTCATCCTCCAGTTCCTTTCTCTCTTCTGCTAGTCTGGCTTCAAACAGCTGCGTATGCTCATCCTTTAATTTCTTAATCTCTGTGGCATGTTGATTCTTCAGCTTCTCCATCTCAGTTAGGAAATTTTCACCAGTCTCTTCCTGTTGTGCTTTTAGGGTCTTCAGCTGCTTCTCCAGGTCTGCAGCGTAGGTGTGGGCCTCCAGCAGTTGGTTTCTTAGTTTTACACACTCTTCTTCTTGCAGGTTCTTAAGCTCTTCCCTTTCCTTGGTCTGCTTCTCCTCCTGAGAACTCCTCTCCAGCTCTGCCTGTTCCAGCTGGCTCTGGAGCTCCTGTGCCCGGCTCTGAATGTTGACCATCTCCTCTCTCAAAGCCCGAAGCTCCTGCTGGTGCTGGAGGGCCAAGGCAGCTTTCTGGTCCTCATGGTTCACCCTCTGCTTTTCTACCATGTTGTTAAATTCATTCATCTATATGTCAGGGTAAAAAGTTAATTGTTATTTTGTATCCACCTTAAAATGTAATGAACATTTGAATAAATACACCCCCCCCCCCCCCAAACTTGTCCATTTTACTGCTTTTTCTATATACTTGTGGGATATTGATCTGGTCAGTTAAGTAGCAGGGGGCCATTAATCAGTTTCAGATGCTGTAGTGTTAATAAAATTAACAACAGGTTCACAGGGTGTCAATTCATGAAATGAGAGTATGCAGGCAGTTCCTGAAGAAGAAATTGATACAGTTGACTGGCCCTCCTCACTCGCCTGACCTAAAGCCAGAAGAACACCTCTGGTGCATTATGTTTCAGTCCGATGCCCCCAGGTTGCACCTCAGACTGTCCAGGATGCCCTGGTCCAGATCTGGGAGGAGATCCCCTAGGACTGATGTTGTCAGGCATGCATACAAGTACGTGCGGGCCATACAAAACTACTGAGTATAAAATCAAACAATGCAGCATTGTTTTGTTCCTAAAACGTTACCCAGTCCCTTTCAGTATAGAGTTCCAGCATTTTTTTCCCCCATTGAGCTCTGATGTGTTTTCAAAATCTTTTTGAGTAGTGTAATAGCTGCTTCATTTTTCTGCTTAAGTTGCAAATGTTTGTTTGTTTTGGTTTTTTTTTTCAGATTTGTGCCATCTTATTAGAAGTCTTTCCTGTCATCTGTAACGCAATTTGCACTAATATGCACTTGTAATAAAATTGCAATGCAAGTAAGCCTGAATAAAATCTGATTAAATGTCACTTACATTTGCTGACTCTTATGTCTCTTTCAGCTTAAGACAAAACATGGGGACTTATGGTTGCTGGTAATATTAGCTTGAATTTTTTTTATTTATTTTTTTATTTCTCCATTTGCTTTGAATTTTATTACATTATTGGCCTTATGCGTTCATGTGTGTGGACCCAAGCAAGAACAGCTGCTACA
The DNA here is from genome assembly GCF_007364275.1 of Archocentrus centrarchus. NCBI lineage: Eukaryota > Metazoa > Chordata > Actinopteri > Cichliformes > Cichlidae > Archocentrus > Archocentrus centrarchus. The sequence goes on along the minus strand of NC_044367.1, from coordinate 20,808,873 downwards.
TTTGCAGTGACTGATGAAAATCTAAAGCAATTTTCCACAATTAAAAGTTAAATGCCAACAGTTCACTCACAGACTCACGTAGCCTGGAGTGCAGATGCAGAGCAGGCTGCAGAGGTCTTACAGCCTTATTTCTTTCTCACTCTAAACTTTTAATTTTCTCCAACAAAATTACACATTAAAAACCGGTGGCGCTACCATACCTTGATTTCCAGCTGGCTGCGCAGTTCCTCAATTTCATGTAGGTGCTGCTCTTTCAGCTGCTCCAGCATCATCTCCGCTTCTAGGCTCATACTGAAAGGCTGAACCTCCTCTGAACCAAGACCTGCAAGAGGTCAAGTTAGAAGGTATTTGACATAGGGTTTCGTTGTTTGTATGCACTGACTGAATAGCTTTGTTGTTATTCTAAGCAAAGGAAACAACAAATTTGGAATGCAACTCCAATATGGTGTTTAAAATCAAACATAATGCACAGGACAACACTAATAATAAAATACCAATAAATGACCTGTAAACCAGAACGAAAGGAGCAGCAGCACAGCAGCATGAATCTATTATCAGTGCATTCATTCAGGACAAAGATGGACTTTGGAAAGAAAGAGTCTCTAAAACTATAGGTGTGTGTTTTGGTTGATCTGTATCGTCTGCCTGAGGGCAACAGTTCAAACAAATGGTGACTGTGGTGAGAGCAGTCCCTGATGATGTTTTGTGGTCTTTTGTGGTAGCATGACGTTGTACTGTTCTCCAGGGATGGCAGCTGGTAACCAGTGAGGTTTTTCCACTGTTCACATCACCCCTTGTAGTGCCTTTTTGTCTGCTACAGAGCAGCTTGCATACCACACTGATGTGCAACATGTTAGAACAGACTCAAATGTAGCACAGTAGAAAGAAACGAGCAGTCGCCGCTCCATGTTCTTCCCAAGTAGTCTCCGATGTGCCTTTTTCACTGCTGCAGCAGTGTTAGCTGAGAAGGAGAAGTCCTCTGCTAGGAGGACACCAATGAATGCTATACACACTCTCCATTGATATAGAATGGGGCTGGATCTGAGTCACACTGAGTCACAAGTGGTTTAGGTATTCTTTAGGGCTACCTGGGTCAGACTCCATGCCAGGACTTTTGCTCTCCAGCTCCTCAGAGAGAGGTTTGTGACAAGGCTGATGAGTTCGGCCAAGGCTGTGGAACTCCCGCAGCTCTGACTGCAGCTCATCGATACGATCCTGCAGTTCCTACCAAATAAGAATACTTCAAGTTAAACATCTGTGTAATGTCAGCACATTTTACGTGCTTTGATGTGAATGAATGATCTTTGGAAGTTATTCGCAGTTACCCTGCACTGAGCTTCGTAGCAGCTGCGTAGCTGTTTAATGCGCTCCTCTTGGAGAAGGAAGTCTGCACTGCTAGGGTCCAGGTCACCAAACTTAAATAAGAAAAGATCATATACTAATTAACATGATGCTTGCACAGAGACAGATATACACATTAAAAAAAAATTACCCAGAAACTCAAATTGCAAAGCAACTAAATGAAAACTGAAAAAGACAGAAGAAAAATGTGAGCATAGGCATTTTTATACTCCAATAATGGAAACAAAAAGAAAGTCCACATTATGAAAACCCATCTCAAAACATCTTAAAATGTCTCAGCACCTTATCTTTCATAATGTTGTCCAAACTTGTCTGGAGTTTGGTAATTTGGCTTTGAGCTTCGGCTAGTTTTTCATTGCTGTCCAGTAACTCCATTTCCAGACGCCTGTTCTCCTGAAAATGTACAGGATGCAACATCAAATGATGCGTTTACATTTTTTAATATTTATTCTTTTTGGATAAAGACCATATACTGTACATTAGAACCACTGATCTTATCAGCCTTAACAAAAAACACTCAAAGTAGCTAAACAATGAAAAGCAAATACTGTATATACAAATGTGAATCCACAGCCTCCATTCTCCATGCACTTGCACGCCATGAAATATTACAGAAGTATTTTAGGTACCTTCACTGAGATGGAGAGGTGGTCTCGGAGAAAAGATTCATCCTCCCTGACCTTCTCGATCTCTGCTTCCAGCTCCTCACGCTGCAGGCAAGCCTGTTGCTGGATCTGCTCTATCTCCTTCATCAGCTCAGATCTTACTGCTGCTAGCTTCTCTTTCTGATCCTGCTCAAGCTTCCTGCACATGATATTCAAGTGAAAGTCAACATTTAAATATCATGTAGCGCTTAAATTTATTAGATCACCTGTCATAAAACATGAACACGCAAATTTTAGAAATCTGAAAATACTTGAAAAACTAAAAGTTATATTGTTATTTATTGAATTCAAGCTGCAGTCATGTCTTTATATCTAAACTTGCGTTGGCACACTTCTCTGAAAAGTTGTGGAATACAACAACTGTAATTTGAAAATTTAATCAAAAAATAATAACATGCTTTACTATTTTTTCTGCTATATTTGTAAAACAGTAAATTTGAAAAATTCATTAACAATTATTACATTTTTACCATTAAAAAAAATATTTTGATTTGATTAAAGAGCTTGCACATACTGGTGGATTAACCATAACAGAAACAAAACAAATATTTAGGTAATTACCAGTACTGTTAATTTAGGGCAGCTGTGGCATAAACTTCACATCGGGTGGTGGTCTAATAAATTTGTTAAGCACTATAAGTAGCTCACCACTTTCCTTCACATATCGTATTTGCTGGATGGTTTAATTAAAAAAATAAAACAATTTATAAATTAAAGTGAAAGTATGTTGAGTCAATTAGGCTCAACTGCAGTTTATGAATGAGATTAATACAGACAACAGCTTTAATGCATGAGTATTTTAATCCTTATAATCCACCTCAGTCATGAGGCCTATAGAGGAGACAGACTGACACAAAAGATGGTACAAATTAAATATTACAAAAGTGTTTCCCAACCTTCTATTTAGTCAGTGGACTTAATTAAACTTAAGGAAAAGCGTCTCAAAGGATAAAGAGTGTCATGTGAACGATAAATGACCTGAGATTGAGGTTATTCATGTGCTCAATTGCAGAGTGATGCTCGTCCACCTCAGTGGCAAGCTGTGTTTTCTGCTTCTCTGCTTTTTCCAGATCAGATCGGATTTTCTCTTTCTCTCTGAGCTCTCGGTCCACACGCTCTCTGACATAAAGACAAATGACAAGAGCAGTAACTGTGCAGGAGTTACATGATGTGACAAACAAACCAACAACAATTCAGCTTTTGTCCCATATTTTTTCAATTTCAAAACTATCAGCTTTAAATAGTTTACAATCCAGTTAATCATAGATTAACAAATGGTATTAAGATCTTCATAAGCTGTATTATAGCAATGACTCATACTCACAGGAGATATCTGATCTCAGCTTTGAAGCTCGCCAGTGCCGCTTGGTGAATCCCATTCTTAGTAACAAGCAGTTCATTTTCAAGTGCCATGGTGAGATCACTAAGACTCAGTTTTCCATCCAGCTCAAAATTCAAAGCCTGCAAAAAAGTTGCCTAGCTATAATCCTATTTGCTATATTCCAATTATATTTTGAAAATCAATTCACAGTCAACTACTTCATGAGGCACTGTCTGTTTCAAAAGAAGTGGGAGTGTAACTTCAGTAATGTACCTGCAGGATCTCAGTGCTGTTTTCTATTCCATCTTCTATCCAGGCATCCAGGATGTATTCAACAGGAGTGTAACCGGTCCCATCATCAAGAGAGGAGAACAGGCGCATTCCAATGGTGCTGGTTAAAGCAGATGGGGTAGCTATCCTCCGTCCCCCCTCATCAAAAGGCTGCAAGTAGAAGAAAACTGTAGTATTTTGTGCTACAATGTTAAAAGAACAAAAAAAACCCCTCCAGATTTAGCTTTCACTGTATTTCAAAAAAGCATTAAAAACAAATCTGAAATTAACCTCAAATCTCATAACCTGGTGAAACTCAACAAACAAACAGCATACCTGAGTGGAGTGATGCCGTTTAAGCTGTCTGTAGGGCGTTGAGGCAGATGGCGTGGGGGGTTTGTTGTGGTTTGTGACCCGGGAAACAAACTCCTGAACAGTCATCACTCCATCAGCAGTTAGGTTCAGGAGCACATCCCCATTCACCTGATTTTTGTTTTTGAATTGAAAATGGAAGATTTTTATTAACATAATTACACTGCATTTTATTTAAGTAACAGATTTTTTGGATTTCATAACCTTACTGAGAAAAGGCCTAAGAATTTAGTTTATATACACTCACCGGACACTTTGTTAGGTACACCTTTTTGGCTGATTAGTTATTTGCATTAATGAGCGGTTAATCACATGGCAGCAACTCAGTGCATTTAGGTATGTGGACATGGTCATGTTTACATTACCTACTCAAGTTCAATCCAAGCATTAGAATGGGGAAGAAAGGTGATTTAAGTGACTTTGAATATAGCTTGCTTGTTGGTATCAGACAGGCTGGTCTGAATATTTCAGAAATTGCTTATGTACTGGGATCTTCCCACACAACCATCACTAGGGTTTACCGAGGATAGTCCAAAAAAGAGAAAATATCCAGTGAGCAGCAGTTCTCTGGGAGAAAATGCCTCGTTGAGGTCAGAGGAGAATGGCCAGACTACTTTGTGCTGATAGGAAGGCGAACATAACTCAAATAACTACTTGTTACAACCAAAGTATGCAAAAGAGCATCTCTGAATAGAAGAAGACCACACCAGGTGCCACTCCTGTCAGCCAAGAACAAGAAACATGGATCCATCCTGCCTTGTATCAACCTTTCAGGCTGGTGGTGGTGGTCTCATGGCATGGGGGACATTTTCTTGGCACATTTTAGGCCCCTTAGCAGCAAATGAGCATCATTTAAGTATTATTGCTGACCGTGTCCATCTCTTTATGACCACAGTGTGCCTATTGTCTGATGGCTGATTCCAGCAGGATGATGCACCATGTCACATATCAAAGTTTTAAGGCCAAAAAGGGTCCAAACTGGTATGACCAAGGTGTACTTAAAGTATCCACTGAGTTTATATGTAGCAGTGCAGTGATTAGTTTATGAACAGACAGAAAATTTCCCAACAACTCTAGATAATTAATGATCTCTTATAAATTAGGAAAGCTCTGCATTTGTATCTGCTCTTAACTCATCTCCTCAACTGTTCATCCACTAAGCTTTCCAGATGTACTGCTGGGGACACGATTAAGCGCGGTGCCAAATCTGAGGTGGTTCGAATGACGGGTGATCAGTGGATGCCTTTTACTAGGAAAAAGCATTATCATCAAAGGCTCTTAAGTCATTTTGGAGTTTTGAAGAGCCATTTGAGGATATCAGCTTAGTCTCTAAACTAATTATAATAATTATATTAAAGTAAAAATGTAAAGAGTAGATATCAGAGTAACAGAGTCTGTGGAAATCAGAAAATTTTTTAGGTTCCAACCATTAAAAGAGCCCTCAGACAAAGAAGAAGAAAAATAAAACAAGCAAACAAGGCAATGCAGGTGAACATGGTTATTTTAACCACAATAAATTATAACCATCAATAATATCAAAACTTTACTCAAGCATTCATAATTACCTTTGAAAAAGTGAAATAAAAATCAATCTCTCTCCATTGTGGCTTTAACATACCTCCAGACCCAGACGCTCACAGAGCGCAAGCAGGTCACTGTGACCAGCACATCCATCCCACTGTATCGCCATCTCCTCACAGGCGTCACGCAGTCTCTCCTCTAAATGCGTCGAGAGGGGAACAATGGATCCCCGAGGCGTGTTCGGCTCATCCGGGTTCCAGAGATGCATCTGACCTGCACACAAGACCAAGGTTAGATCATTTATTAAAAACAAAACAAGACAAAATGATGTCCTGTGTGAGGTGAAGGTTCTGAAAATACTGAGAGTCTGACATACCCTCTGCCTCATACTCCTCTGTGCTTGTTTCATGAGCATTCCAGCGCTGAAACAAAGAAGATAAAATAATATCACAAAAAGCTAATAAACTATAATCAGTACAGTTTTGAATCAGTTGTTAACTATTAAAATATCTACTGGGAACCTCCTGTCCAGACTGATTACCGATTTTCTCACCAGACAATCAGCAGTGTGTGTGCGTTCAAGCATGTTTTTTAAATTAGATAAGTTTGAGTTTGAATGCGGGGCGGGGCGAAGGGTGTGGGGGCTGCAAAAAAGAAACACACACAAGGGAGCTTTTGTGATGGCACGGGCCTGGACCCGGGGGCGGGGGGGGGGGGGGGGGGGGGGGGGGGCCTGCAGGATGGTAACAATAAAGAAAATGTGTTGTGCACACACACATTTATTTTCTATTGTAGGGCAAATAATTTATTCTTCAAGCCAATGTGCAGCGTAAAATCTTAAAGGATACAGAAATCAAGCAAACATAATTATATAACCTTAACCATGTGCAATTTAGTGGAAATTAAACAATGAAAGTAATGTGTAAAAAAAAAAAAAAAAAAGTAGATGTGTATTGGACTTTTTGGGGAAACTAGCCTCACAAAAAGGTTTAAAATGATTTTCAAATGACGAAAAAAGATAGTCAATAAATATTAAAGAAGAACTTAGCTGCTGAGTGGCAACTCAACCCCAGAATTCCCATCTATTGTTTGGAAAGCCAACAGTGAGGGAATGAAGAGCAGATGGGATTCTGCAAGTGGCATTTTGATACATGAAGTGTGGGCATCCAGGAGGGAAGGGGTGGTGGGGCTCATTGTTTCCCTGACACAGGCCTACAACCTCCTCCTCCCAAAGCACCGGGCCTACAGTCTCTGAGGCAGAGCGCCCCCCCCCCCCCCCCCCCCCCGACCCAGCCCCATCTGCTGGTCCGCAGGCTGAACACTTTTAGCATTGTTGCAGCCTAGATTATTCAATACCAAGACACGCTTCAGTTCAGCATCTCCAACAGTGTTTACCTTGGTGCTGTTGAGCGTCTCTGGGTGGAGTCACAGACAAAACACAGAATATTAACATCTCCATCCAAGCTTAAACTCACCATCATTGCACTGTTTTGGTGAAGACTTTCTCCTCTGCTGCTGCTGCTACTGCTGTTACTGCAGGACAGCTTTGCAAAATTTTGCACAACTATAAGAAATTAATCTGCTGTCTGAAGACAATGGAAGGCAGTAAACTTCACAGTTGCCAAGAAACTGAATGCTAAAGCCATTATCTTCATTAATCAGCAACCTACTGGTCCTTTTGTTCAATTAATCCTTCCATTATTAAAAAGGTCAGAAGGAGTAAAAGCTGCATATTGAGTATTATATTTTTTAAATGTATTTTTTTATTTTGTCATTTTTAGCTGCTTGTATGCTGTTTGTCATACATGTTAAACTGAATATATTTGTATTTGGAGAGTGCCGAATTCACATTTAGAGTGTGGCTGTCCTGATGCTGCTGCCTCCTGCCTTACTCAAGCAGCACCATCACCTAAAGTTTTTCCAGTGGTGAGAATCTCTGCTGTGTGCTTCGTTTGAGAAATGACGGATGACAATGTCCCGACCTCTTTCTCCCAACAATATTTTGGATCTTATATGTGGAAACATTATGTCAGAAGTGAGTCAGACTATCCAAGAAACAGATCTAGAAGATCAGAGGAACCACACATACTGTTCAACTATTCATGGCCATAAATGACCTGATACTCTACAACTCTGATAAGTCCCTTTCCTTTTTGGTAGGTGCTAAAAACACAGGATGTACATTTTTAAAACCCTCTATTCTTAAACCACCACACAGCTGCCAGCATATTCAGTCAAGGCCAAGTCTAAATCCACACTGACCAGCGTTCAGCAAGCACCGAATCGCCTGATGAAATGTGACATTACACAAACACACTGTGGTTCAGTGTTAATCACCCAAGGCTTATCAAACAGCAATTATCCTCACAATGTTATTTACAGACAGTTCTAATTTGTTATGCAACTAATAGGACCTTGCGAATCCTGTGTTGGAGCGCTTATATTACATTTCAGGATCTGCCTTGCATGCCACTAAGCTGATTAGCTAAGGATACCGCCTGAATGCTGGCGTGTGGCTGCTGGGAAACGGAGTACATGCAAGGACAGGAAGCGATAAGGATGGCACTCGAGATGAAAAACCGATCAGTCTCAGCCTTTTACCTCCCGTTTCCTGGGAACAGCTGAATCATAGTTCTCCAAATCCTCATCCTCATCCTCCTCAGCTGCTTTTACATATGTAACCTCAGACAAGTCTGAAATAGGCTCCATTAACTCTGGCGTGGACCGGCGGCCATAACGTTTACCGCCCTTCACAAACTTTGGTTTGATCTCGGGAGACTCTGAGGAGAAATAAGGACAAGGAAGTGCCAAATCATCTGCGTGGAGTCAATTATATGCATTAAAAATGAGAACAACAAGAACAGTAAAATAAAAAACGTGATGACTAACATTTGGCTAAGCCTCCAATATCTACTTCTCCAAAAAAACTTCTCTAAAACTTGTAACCTTAGGATATTTTTAAAGCTACTCATGTTTCAGTAAAACAGACATGAACTTAAAGGCCAGCCTTTAGAGAAGTTAACAGGAGCTACACAGGCTCATACTTTATGCTTCACTGAGGCATATACATTAACAGTGTAGTATTTGCTTTGATGAGTTTCGGTCTTCGTGTTGTCTTATGACAGGATCTTACATAATATAATGACGACAAGGCTGAACTACCATACCCTCTCACCCCCTTCTGTCATCATCTACACAATAAGAAATATGATAACATAAACCATTTCAGTGGTTTGCCTTGGTCCCTGTGCCCCTGCTAACAGGTTTATAGCTGAATCAGCATAGGGGTTGTTCCACTTATTCAGTTTATACAGTCACAGTCAGTGAATGATAAACTGGCATAATTCAAATTAAAAACATGACATCGTGCTCTGTGCTTTCTGGCCAACGCTGCAGGTATTTAAAGGTTTCTTCAAAACATTTGTGCACAGCCATGGAGACTTTACCTGGTTCTGGCGGGACTTCCTGTTCTGCCTCTGGAGGCTCAATGGATGATGACAAAACCAGAATAAGAGCATCCTTGAACTGTTCAAAGTCAACCTATAAAAGAATTAAAGAAATATGTCTTACAGAAAGTTCATGAAATTCCTTAGAATGGGTGCAGGTCTCTGTGGGTGGGGTGGAGTCTGGGTGTCTGGGTGGAGGGTTTGAGCAGGAGCAGCGAGGTCACACTTTAAGAATCAACAGCTGCTAACCCTGAATATGGTGATTTTCTTTGTGCTTCATAAGCTGACAGCTAGCGGCTTTAGGTGGTGTGTGTGGGGGTCTTTTTGACTTTATTGTTGGATGCTGTGAGTAACCAATCAGTTCAGTCGCCCCTCTGCTAACATTTACCCCACCCACTAACACCCACACAGGCAAGACAATAGACACCCGTCTGTCCACACACTTACATACAAACAAACTAACATGCCAACAATGTGGAGGTAAGCTGTTTGGATATCCCTTATCTTTATTTAAGGGTCAAACTATCAGAAGCAGAGTTCTTAATCTTTATTTCTACATGGAGCTCCTCAAATAAAAACATGTGTGATCTGTGATTAGCCAGGTTCACTGTTTTGACACCTGCAATGGGAGCTGACAGGGGACAAAAAAATCTTAAAAAAAATCCCACAAATGCTAAAAAGCCTAGAGATGCAATGGGACTCTGCACAAAGAAAGGCCACAACTGACACATGGACGTACAACCCCGATTCCAAAAAACTTGGGACGTTGTGTAAAATGTAAGTAAAAACAGAATGCAATGATTTGCAAATCTCATAAACCCATAGGTTATGCACAACATTTACAAATAGTGGAACAATCTCAGAATGATGTTCCTCAATGTAAAAATGTGAAAAGTTTGAATATCTTATCTGCGAATCTATAGAAATATATGTGTGCAAGGGACTAGGCCAAAAATCAATGCTGCATATGGACATCCAGACAGTGGCTCTTTCAGGGAAGGCCTCGCATATTTCAGCAAGACAATGCTAAGTCGCATACTGCAGCTGTTATAACAGCATGGCTTCCTAGCGGAAGAGTCCAGGTGCTGAAGTGGCCTGCCTGCAGTCCAGACATTTCACCAGCTGAAAATATTTGGAGCATCATGAAATGAAAAATTAATCATAGAACAGCAAGGACTGTTGAGCAGCTAGAAACCTACATCAGACAGGAATGGGACAACAGTCCTCTCCCAAAGGTCCAGCATCTGGTCTCCTCAGTTGCCAGACACAGTGGTAAACATGACCCTGTCCAAACTTTTGAGATGTGCTGCTGCCATCAAATTCAAAATTAATTAATATTTTTCATGAAATAGTAAAACGTTTCATGATGATGTTGTTTTCTATGTCCTATTGTGAATAAAATATGGGTGTAAATCATTGCATTTGGTTGTTAGTTAAATTTCATACAGACTACCACACAGCGCAGAATTCAGATTGTAGCATGTATTTGACACTAGTAACAAAAAATAGAATAATATTGCTGAATAAATAACAGCTTTTAGCATTAAACTAAAAAAAAATGGAACAAAACACCAGGATTTGAATTAACAGTGTTATGGAGCCAAATGGCTGTAAAGACAATACAACAAGATTCTGACTCGTCAAAGTGAAATGTAAAAAAAAAAATCTTTGAAATGCAGAGAGAAAATAAAAACAGGATGATGAGAAAATTTAAGGACAAAACATGGAGATGCGCTATTACATAACTATAGACTTCATATGAGCAGAACAATCAAGGTATGAAGTTTACAGCGACCTCCTCAGTGGGCATTTTTTCCAGAACTATTTGGTGTGAAAGCGGCTGCTCAGCGGCAGTGGAAGAAACTCACCCTGGCAGTGAGATGGTCCTGGTTCTGCAGCAGTGTCTGGAGAAGAGCTGGAGCAGTATCATTCAGGTGCAGGGACTGACAGAGGTCAGAGAGTTCCTCTGGGCACAGAGAGCCGCAGCCACTGGTGTCAAAACTGTTAAAAACTTCTTTTAGCCGCTCCTCGTACTGGTCCTGCTCTTGGCCGTCATCCATCCCACAGGACAGCACCCTGCCCTAAAGAAAGAGGGGAAAGAAATGCCATGCTTTCCATTACAATTCAGCTATTGGACCTCTCTAGGATGATACGACAAGCAATAGCAGACAAAATAGAGGCAAGACTTTAAAATACCTTCTTAGAATTAACATTCAGTCACAGTACTAACAGACACTTACAAACAGGATGGATTCATTGATCTCAACAGCGTCTGTTCGCAACAGCAACTTCATCTGAGAGCACTGCTCTGCAACTGAGCTTTCAACGCACTGCTCCAGCTTCATTTGTGGCGGAGGCTTTAGGTAATCCAATTACAACGATTAGACAGTCGGGTAAATTGACAGACATCAACAAATCCGACTATGACCATGACTTTGTTTTAATGCTTTAAATAAAATAATGATTAAATTATTTTACTTTAACTGACAAAAAAAAAAAATTATAAAAAAATGAAGCTGTGAGTCTTTAAATTATATGCTATTCAAACAGCGGATAGAAACAAGGACAAACAAAGTGGAACTGGGCCAAGTGGCATGAGCAGCCAGGGACTAATTGAGAAAGTTAGACAAGAGCAGTGTGCCAACATTTACAGGCTGGTAGCTTCAGTCACAGACACATGGCCCGAGTTTTTGTTCTATCATTTGGGCTGCATCATTTCTGTAATTGAAAAACAATAAACACAACTGGACAGAGCGTGAGGCCCCAAAACACAAGTGTGAACTTCAGCTCAGCTGTAAGCCACGTTCCTCAGAAGCAATGATAGAAATGCAGACAGTCAACCTTGGAAAATTATCTACAAGGCTAATATTTTATTGTGGTATTGAAGTAAGAGGAGAAGTCGACATCGGTCCAAAACAAAATGATGGAGTCTCACTAACTTAAGCAATGACGTAACTCAGACGCAACAGCCGAGGTCAGCCACATGAAGCTTAACAAAGGTGAAGCTTCATGTGGGCTGAGCAGAGTAAGAACACATATGGTTCTAGTTTTCTTACATACAAGTCAATAAGTTTTGTGTCTGTTTAGTGCATCATTTAATTTATAAACACATTTCTTGAACTATTGTCTACTACCTTCATGATTTTCAAAAATACCATTTTTTAATCCTCCTTGCATGCCTTTGTGTACTGATATACACTTTTTTCCAGTGTAGCTTCTATTTTTAATCATTTTACTTCAGTTTGTCCAAACACAGTGAGTGCAGACGCGCATAAGACAAGTTCAAAATTAAAAACATACCAGTATGTCTAATGAGTTGAAACTCTGCTTTCAGGGTTCATCTATACAATAGATATGCTGCCTGACCCTTTGCTCTTCCAGCTGCTCTCACTGAAATCATCAAGTGCTCGGCCAGGTGTCCCCCACACTCCCGTCTCGGGGTGTCCATTCACCGCACACAATAGGCTGGCCACAAAAGCCAAATCACTATTCTACATCTGCACATTTGAGCAGCTTATGACATGCAGGAAAATAATGGCTCTGCAGTATGGCAGCTTACGGAAAGCTATAGTGTTTTGTAAACTTTGAGAAACAGGGCGCCAATGAGAAAGCAAAAACAAGCACTGGACAATTACTTAAGATCAGTGCAATTTTACATGCATGCCTCCTGAACAGATTTTACTAAACAATATTCAATATTTTCATCTTGCTGGCGTTGCTGCACTGATTTAGGTTTCTGCAAACAGCTTCTGAGCCAATTATCCCTGCAGCCCTTCATCCCAGCTCTGTCACAGAGGCTCAAGGTGGCTGTGGGTCGACAGCTGCTGGGGCCAAAGTATAAAAAACAGTGCGTGCGAGAAGGAGGAGGTTAATCCCAGCACCATCCCAGCATTCACTGGTAATGGTGTTAACTATCACTAACAGATGTTAGCCAGTAAAGATAATAGTTCTCAAAACTTCAGGATTAGCCAACTGAACGAGATGAAGGCACCGCATTTAAATCTGCTTTCTCTGAGTACTCGATATTCTCTCGCTACACAAACCTTCTGTCCGAGGGGGGGGGGGGGGGGGGGGGCAAAGATAACAAGCATTTTTTTTTTTGGTGATTTTCTCCCATTTTTTTTTTGGTAGATCTTCGTGAGAACCGTTCAGCAAAGAACCACAAACCTACAAACTACCAAATCAACGGGATCAGTCACATTTTCAGCAACTTTCAGCTCTCCACCTGATTAATTCTTGGTGATCTCCACTGCAAAACAGTGCATTTTTTCCCACTACAGTGCTTACTTTAAGATATGAAAAATCTGGTGATATAGATTTATTTAATTTTACCCGAAGATAAACTCTTAGAAAACAACCTTTTAAGGCTTCTCAAGTGAAATGTGAACGCCGTGATCAGTCAAACTCGGAAAAAATTTCCATTTAGTGCAACTGTATCCACTAGAAACGCTGTCAGCTGCTGCCTGTGTGCGTTTGGCTCCACTAACTTCTCCCTGACTTCACCTGAGTGAAGGTGAAAAGTCACCTGTGAGTATGAACTGCCTGTAAAGTACTTCAGCTAGCTTCACCAGTCATAAGGACAGTGATGGGCTAGGCTAACCGCGCTAATTCATTTGGGAATGGGAGGAAACGGTTTGCTTCCTTCATCCTAAGAATATTAAGTTATAAGAGCTGGGAAAAGAGGAAGAGCTTACACGTTGTTGGCTAGAGAAAAACTCACCAAAGTCTCCAAACTTTGCCGACAGCTGAGTCCTTCCTCGAGTGAAATTTGGTGATAAAGAGCGGCTCTAAAACAAAGTTTAAACTACAGCATTTTCCCCTGTTACAGCGACGCGCTCCTCCCAGGTAAAATCCTCCGCTCCGGTGAGTTTGACGAGCAGCTAATCTGCCGATAAAAGCATTTTGTTTCCTAAAAAAATTACAGAGTGAGTCGCTGTCAAGGTCTGGCTACTGCTTTGTGTCTGCGGCTGTATCATCCTCCTCCGGCTTGTAGCGGATTTTGAAAAGCGGTTGTAAGAGGAAGGGGCGGTGACCGAGAAGCTGCAGCGGCCCGACTGTCTGCTCTGCAAGCCCCCAGTGGACCAAACTAAAAAAGATCCAGAAGTCACTACAATCTTTTCAACAGAAAGTCATGTTTTGTTGCTAATAATGTCTGTTGCAATGCTATGTTTTAGGCAATATTCACAGAGGGGGGAGTTTTCCTCAGCAGCCACTGGTTAAAGTTCAAAGCAGAATGCGCCCCTCTTTTCTTTATATTTTGCTTCCAAGAAGCCAGGTTTTCTTGTCATTTTTTTAAAAAGTGGTCTTGAGCAATAGTTCTCTAGGCTTTCTAAGGTTGGCTGCTTTTTCACAAACTTTCAATCCAGCTTTCAGTTAGCTGACCATTTTCAGGGGATTTTTTTTTGCTTTTTGCTTTTAATTCTTTTTTTTTTTTTTTTTTTTTTTGCTTTTTTGTTAAGCCACTTAACCTATGACCTATGAATCATTCAAGCAAAAAAAAAAAAAAAAAAAGGTACCTAACTCAGTGGATGAACCAGAGTAATGTCTACACATTATAGACAATTTAGCTAAGAAATAAATTTAAATTATATCTTTAGGCACTTTGCTACCAGCAGCCTGTCACAAAGACACATTATTTGTTTCCATTTCTTTAGTCAAATCTTTGAAATGTACCAAAGATAACACAGTCTGACAGGCATAAAATAGTATATTTGCAGGAACAAGGTGATTCCCAAAGATTTATTAGTGGAAAACTTGGAATTTCTCAGCATGGTGCGCAAGTGTGTACTTTTACAAAAGTGGAGGACAAAAGAAGGGGCAGGGCTAAAAAGGGATCTACAGCAGTATCTACAGTATCTGAAAGTCATGTTCTTAAGAAATAAGAAATACATCTGTCCCTTCAGTTGCTCCATCTACTGTTTACTGAAGCCTCATCAGAAATGATGTCAGAGGAGGGGTGAATGTCAAGAAATGATTGCAATTAAAATAAATGCAGTAAAAGCATACCTGGATAGAAGAACACAAAGTGGATGACTATCAGTTATGGACTGACCTCCCCAGAGCCTGCCCCTCAACATAATTGAAGCAGTGTGGGTTCATCTTGACAGAAAATTGGAATAAAAGGCAACCAACATCCAAAGAAAGCTTTGAATGTCCTTTAAGAAGTCTGGAGACTTCTTCCTGAAGACTACTTAAAGAAATTACAAGAAAGCTTGTACAGACTCTCTTTTTGCCTCATATACTGTATTTCCATTTATGTTTGGACATGTTTCAGTAACTCACTGCACCTATTTCCCATTTTCCTAGTAGAATATAAAGAAATTAGGGTTGGTTCAAGACTTTTGCACAGCACTTATAAGCTTGAACACTGCAGCTTGTTCCAGTAGTTTGTTCTGATAGTGGTGAAATTTGCCCATGACCATTAAAAGAATGGCTCCCAAGTAGGTCTTCATTCATACCAAAGAGCAATTTCAGAAACAAGAATAAAGATCATTCCTGAATATGTGTGTCAGTATGTCAGTGTTTCCTAAATCAACAATGGAATCAAACAATTGCATTTATTATAATCATAAAAATGCAAATTACAAAGCTGTCAGCTGCTGCAGTAAACCTCCATATAAGCTTGTACATCTATGTTATTGTGTTATTATCCTCTGAGAAGTGGCAGTTCTTCGCCCAAATGTTTGCTGATGATATTGTGTTTGCCTTTATTTTATTAACATTTGGATTATTCATTTTTATTAAGAACAATGTGAGATATTGGACACGAACCTTTTTTAACCTTAAAATACTACTGTTGCATGTTTATACTTTCTCTTACACTCTATCTTTGTTTAAAAATTTGCCCTCAGCTCATAAAACAAGATTTGAAATATGGGCCTGGCTTAAACCATGGGGTAAAGATGTAATCTTAGGACCTCTCCGTTTCATTTTAATGTGCTTTAATAGTAGAAATAACTAAAAAAATGTGCAATTATTTTACATTCAGCCCTCATAATGTGCAACATTTACATTCCCAGCCTGGCTGATATTTCAGCCTTCGTTAGTAAATCCACTTAAAAATTTACAGGTGGTTCAGAAGTATAATTTTAATGGTATATAGTAGTGTTAATGTGTTGACAGTGAAAGGAAACGTAGTCATGTAAACGTCTAGCGCGTTAATTTCAAGGAACTTCAATACCCACAATGCTTTGCAGGGACCTATCAGCTGGGGTTGTTCCTGTTTTGTTGAGTGCAGTGGCAGTGAGGACGTCTGTGTTACTAAATATTCCTTCTGCCATCGTTTTTTATTTATTTATTTATGTATTTAATTTAAAGAAAGATATTAGGTAACTGATCCCAGGCATGGAGTTTTTGCTGTTTTTGAAGTCACTGCACTTTGCTCGACACCATTTGTACGTGTTTGACTTATTAACCAATAGCAGTGAAGGAAATGATTAGTCTCAGAAGAACGTTGACCTCTTTACTGTATTTCACAATACTCCTATTGTCAGGACAAGAGCCCTGCTGGATTCAGTTCACTGAAAAGCGGAAAAAGCACAGCTGATGTGGACAGAAGGGCAGATTGTGTTTCTGTAGACTGGAAATAATTTCACCTGTGGCAGAAATGAAGAGAGGCATTTCAGTTCTGCTAACAGTCTATGCTTCAGTGCCTGTTATTTTCTACCTGTTCCCTTGGATACTGGGCCATGCCATATTTGCTCACTTGTGTAAGTAATGTGTCTCGAGTCTTGAATGTTTATTCGGTGTCCAGTTGTTACGTCAGGTAGGCATAGAGCAATAGTTGTATCATTGAAACGTTTGTTAGAATCACATAATAATAATAATAATAATGAGACCAAATGGTCATACACAGGTCATATACACTGTTTCTGCCAAATGTTCTCATGGGAAATGGGTGAAATCTTTGTAAAAGAACATCATTAATCATTTTACAATGATAAAACTGAAGTACGTTTAAAAAATATTTTAAAAATTTATGGTAAAAAGAAAATGCACCTTCTTAAAATTCTCCCACAACCAGAATAACACGTTTTTTTAAGTATTAAACTTACCATTAAATGTGTGCCACAAACCTTAGTAAATCAGGTTTCTGTGATTCATTTAAATGTTCCCTTGCAAAATGTTGTGTTGTGCTAGAGAAACTCCAACAAATAAATTCTGATATAAGATGTATAATATAACAATCAACATTTTAAATTGAGCCACACAAGACTGAAGGATAGTGAAATACAGTGTGACTCAATAGTTAAGAAAAATTTAAATAACCTAAAAATAACCTAAAATCTTGAGTCACTTTCACCAGGTACACCAGTTCAACTGCTTGTTAACAAAAATATCTGATCAGCCAATCACTTAGCAGCAACTCAATGCATTTAGGCATGCAGACATGGTCAAGATGATCTGCTGAAGTTTAGACCAAACATCAGAATGGGGGGAAAAAAGTTGAATCAAGTGACCTTGAATGTGGCATGGTTGCTGATGCCAGACAGGCTTGTCTGAGTATTTCACAAACTGCAGCTCTGCTGGCATTTTCCCAAACAGCCATCTCTAGGGTTTACAGAGATTTGTCCAAAAAAGAGAAAATACCCAGTGAGCAGCAGTTGTCTGAGTGAAAATGCCTTGTTGATGCCAGAGGGCAGAGGAGAAGCTGATAGGAAGGCTACAGTAACTCAACAACTCATTACAAACAAGTTATGCAGAAGAACATCTCTGGTTATTATAACGCTTTCAATTCAGTTCATAGCGTGAGGGTGGAGAGAAGGGGGTTGATTGAAGGAAAAATTGAGGGAGAAGGTAGTAAGGTAAATGTAAAGACCTTACAATATTAAAGAGAACACCCCAACAATCAAATTATCTCCTATTAGCACGCACTAGGTAAGAGTGGGAAGGAAAAATTCCCTTTTAACAGGAAGAAACCTTTGGCAGAACCAGGCTCAGAGAGGGGCAGCCATCTACCATGATCGGTTGGGGGAAAGGAAAGAAGAAACAAAAGGGTTAGAGGAAGGAGAGAACAGGAACGAGAGCAGGGGAGATAGACGGAGGCAGGAAAGAGGGGGAATTTACCAATCTATCACTTTCTGTGGAATGGATGCAGCAACAGCACAGCGTTTTGAGGAGGTTTTGGAAGAAGCCCATTGTTTTCTTCTTCTTCATGTACAGGTTTTAGGGTAACATACTCTCCCATCCAGATGGTGTCTCTTTCAAAAAAGGCCTTGCATATTTCCACAAGACAATGCTAAACCGCATACGGCATCTATTATAACAGCATGGCTTCATAGTAAAAAAAAAAAATCCAGGTGCTCACCTGACCTGACCAACTGAAAACATGTGACATATCGTGAAACAAAAAATATGGCAAAGAAGAGCCAGGGCTTTTGCACAACTAGAATCATAAATGAGACAGGAATGAGACAACATTCCTCTCCCCAATATCCAGCAGCTGGTCTCCTTAGTGTCCAGATGTTTGCGTTGTTGGATAAAGAGGGGATACTACACAGTGGTAAAAATGGCCCCATCCCAACTTTTTTGAGATGTGTTGCTGGCATCAAATTAAAAATGACCTTGTTTTCTTCTTAAAATGGTACATTCAAACATGCAATGTTTTCTGTCTTCTATTGTGAATAAAATATGGCTTGCTGAAATATAAAAATCATCACATACTGTTTTCATTTACATTTTACATGGAGTCCCAACTTTTTTATAATTGGGGATGTCCATGCTATTTTAAAATATATTCCACTATGGTACAATTTGATATGTTACAATCTAATAAAGTATCATGACATACAATGCACTGCAACATCATTGGACATAACCTAATAAATTATATGACTTACAAAAATATACTGACCTTGTGTGCTCTTGTTTGCTGCAGTGAGGTTTCCATTCTTTGTGGATCTTGGCAGACCTGAAGACGTCCTGAACCACACATGCAACTTCTACCTCAACACAGAGGAGGGTATCTCAGTCGGAGTGTGGTAGGTCATTTTCGGGATCCTGTGGCATGTATTTAAGAGTATCTCTCGAAAATACCATGTGCATATTGGGTACAGGTGGCTCCGGAGTAAATATAACAACAGTGTAATCATTTAGCTGCATGAGACCCACTCAGAATCTGCCTGTGTATCTTTATATCTAAGTGGATTTGTTTGTATTGTTCACTCTTTCCCTTTTGTCCCCCTCTGTCTTTGTGTCTCATAGGCATACACTCCCTGCCAGCCAATGGGAGAAATCCGCCAGGAGAAGCCCTGAGTGGTACCAGGAGACTCTGGGAGACGGCACTCCTGTTATTATCTATCTCCATGGCAACGTAGGGACCAGGTGGGATAAGAGCAGCAGGATAGAGACCCTTGAATTGATCCTAATGGAGTCTAGTGGGCATTACAGGACTGCTCAGGCCCCTGGTTTTATTCGCAGAAACAAAGCACTCAGGGGTTTGTGGGTCAGAATAAATGAGACTGAAAACCACTTGATTATTTGTATTCATTGCTCTTATTTTGTTTCTGCAGGGCAATAAATCACAGAGTACAGCTGGTGAAGGTAAGATTAATAATCTGAAACATGTTTGTTTTTAAATTGTGGTAAATGTTTTTGACTTTGAACTTTAAGATAAAATTCAGGCCTTTTTTTCTGTTGTAGATCTTAAGTGCTGCAGGGTACCATGTCTTATCTTTAGACTACAGAGGTAAATCTTCTGCTGCACACAGTCTTCTACAAACCTGATCTTCTGGTTATTGATTTGGGGCTAAGTTTAACAGCTCAAAATAAACACAATAATTGTTTGTCATATTTACATGATGTAATTTTTACTACACCCATGAGGAATACTGAAAAATTTAACTTTCATGAAGTGTAAAATGCAAAATTATGCATCTGTTTTACCCCGTAAACAAGTGGGATTCATATTTAGTGTATCTGTGATTGGTGATGACAGTACTTTCCCCAACAAATGCCTGATTTGTATCTTATGATTCCTGTTATTAGAGCTTTATAGCTGTTAGTTTTTAAGTCTCTCTGGGATAGCATATAATACATTTCTTTGTCTGACAATTTATTTTTTAAAACAACAGGAATACGTACTGTATTTGTTCAAGCATAGCCAATACAATGTTCAGTCATGGAAAAATTAAGTACATCCCATGATTTGGCTTGTAGAACCACTTTTAGCAGCAATAACTTGAAATAATAATTTTCTGAATTACGTTATCAGTCTCTCACATCATTATGTAGTGATTTTGGCCTATTCTTATTTACAAAGTTGGTTCAGTTCATTGAGGTTTGCAGATATTTGTTTATGGACTGCTCTCTTAAGGTCCCACCACAGCATTTCAGTCAGGTTGAAGGTCTGGACTTTGACTGGGTCATCTTGATTCTTTTCTCTTTCAATCATTCTGTTGTAGATTTGCTGCTGTGCTTGGGATCATTATCCTGTTGCATGACCCAGTTTTTGGGTCATTTGATTCTAGAATATTTTGGTATACAAAGGAGTTTAAGGTCAACTCAGTGGCTGCAAGGTGCCCAGGTCCTGTGGCTGCAAAACAAACCCAAATCATCAGCCCTCCACCACCGTGCTTGATAGTTGGCGTGAGGTGTTTGTGTTGATATGCTGTGTGTATTATGGCCAGACATCTTCACTTTGGTCTC